>NC_090933.1:72437570-72768070 GCF_040938575.1 Ambystoma mexicanum
AATAGCCTCATGTATTTCTGAGGCCTATATCATTCAAGGCCTTCAACCCCCAAAGGTTATACATGCATACGTGATGTGCGGAAAAGCGACTGCTCTTGCCTTACAAAAGTATGCCCCTTGGGAGTCCATCACCAAGGCGGCTACGTGGGCCTCCCCATCGTCTTTTTGCAAACATTACTCTCTAGACCTGAGCTCCTGGGCTGATTCCCAATTTGGCCAGTCCGGTCTAAAAAATGTATTCCAATAAGGGTTTTCCATCCACCCGTAATACCTACGGTTAGTGCTTGGGAATCTCCCACAAGTATAGAGGAAAGGGGACAGGACGTAGGAGTATGACAAAGTTACTTACTGTAGTGACTACCTTACTCCTAGTCCATAGTCCCCTTTCCTCCATACGCACGCCTGCCGTCCCCTTTAATAAGTATGTTATATTGCAGGTCTCAGACCTGGCGCTAGAAAAGGACTGAAGGGCGATGCGCGGGGCGTAGCTCAGGAAGGTGGGGGCTGTGGCCCTGTGTTAAAATAAAAGGATAACAAATAGATATTTTTTTTTTTTTTTAAGAAAAGCGCTCTGGTACCGTTCCAAAGGATGGAATGTCCCACAAGTATGGAGGAAAGGGGACTATGGAGTAAGAATAAGGTGTAGTCACTACAGTGAGTAACTTTGTCATACTGGCTAGAATAGTGTGATCATAGCACATCCTGACTGGTATCATGGCGAGAATGAAGTATGCTATTAAAGCCTTGTTGGATATCAGAGTACCACTGGTCACTTATCAATGTAAAGGTGAGAACTTCCTTTCCCTTCAAATTCTTTGAGAATTCTCTCTGGGAAGATTTTCCTGTTTCAATACGTTCTTCATAATGTTCACATTTAGCAGCTAGGATAGCCATCTTATATTCTAAGGCGGCCTTTTGGTACGAGGCGTGATTTTACATAGGTCAGGTGGAAAAACACTTCTATTTTTTGTCTTTTGTATGTTTGAAGACCCTGTCGGAGAACCAAGATTTCCCAAGGATTTCAGTTTTAGCGGTTTAAGTAGCTGGAGGTGCTAAGGTGTTAGTGATGGACGCCATGATCTTGTAAGAGTCCAGGTACAATGTAAGTCAGGCAAAGCAACAAATAAAGGAAAGGCCAGTTCTCGAAAGACCGTAGAAGTAATTTTGCGAGTCTTCCTGACAGTCATCTGAATGCGCAGGTTGATGTGTTTTCTAGGAATATTAACACCAAAGGAGATAAAACTATGATCAGACCAAGGGCATAACGAGATATCCGACACATTCACAGTTAAGTGATAGGAGAAGACCCAGCCTAGGATGTGACCATCTTAATGGATGGGGTTGTTTGGGATCGAGGGCTTTGAAAGCCTGGATAATGTTGGCAGCGTCATTGGTCCAAGGGAAAATGAGCCCAAAAATTAGTCATCCAGAATGATGACATAGAAAGTGGTCTTAATATTGCCAAGGACCATGAGAAGTTGTTCTTCAAAAAGAGGCATATCCATAGGAAGACGATATAGATTAAATATACAGATAGTAATAGCATCAATAGACATTTTAAAGAAATTGTATTGGCATTCATCAATTGGAAGAGAGGTACATTTTTGAGTAGACCGATTGTCCCTGACTACAATAGCCGTGCCACTGCCACGCGCCCGGCATCACGGTCGGTTCTAAAAATCTTATATCCATTGGGAACAGGGGATACGGCCGCGTGGGTGGTGACATTAGAGAGCCAAGTCTCAGTGAGACATAAGTCCTCTAGACGCTTGGTAAGTATAAGATCAGCGATCTCATCTTTGTGTCTTAACTAAAGAACTTGCTCAATAGTCCAAAAGACAGATGGTAGCAGAGCTAGGGTTACTCACGGGATGGACATCCAGGGCCGTAGTAGCTTGAACAGTGCTAATCTCAGGAAGATTAGGATCACAAGAGGTATCAAGAGGGGAGTCCTCATTTGAATCTGAGTTGTAAATGTGAGCATAGTTACTGGTATCGGCCTCGGAACTCGAGAGGTCATGGTCAGCAGAAGGCATCACAACAGATGACTGGGTGGTGGAACATTCATGGTATAACACAGTACTCTCTGAGGAACTAGTTAGAGGGTTACAGTTGCTGTACATGTCCTGATGTTTGCTACATGTGGACTTTTACCTGGTTCGTCCTAGCTTGTTCTATAGTGGCCATTGCGTGCAAAATAGCAGAGAACACTATCACTGAAGTGGAACCGTAAGCACGTACTAGCAGAGACTGGCACATACCGGCCTGTCTCACACGCCCGATTGTGCATTAAGAGGGGGGTAAGAACTGCAACAAAACTGCAAACTTAAATTCAGAAGGTAAAAAGGCAACGGGTAAGTAGAAAGCAGAAAGGTGAGCGCTATAAGCAGAGGATTTCAAATGAGAGAGTAATGAACACCAGTTTAAAACATACGATCAACACAAAATAAATAACTAGACAAGAGGCTAATTGAGAGGCACATTTTAGCACGTTAAAAGGGCAGCACAGCTGAGACAGAAGAATTCAATAAAACTGAGTTAAAAGGACACAGTCAACACGATTTAGAATTTGAGGACTGGATAAAAACAGTGGTCAGTACAGCAAGTTAATGGGTACCACAACGAGAGCAGTTGGGAGAAGCTACCGACAGAACTGGCTGTTCAAATGCCAAGCAGAATGGCGACATCCCTCCACTGTAAAGTGTTTAGCTGCTCCCAGGCAAGGTATTTCCAGAGAAAGTTTCTCAAAAGGATGCAAAACAGTTCAAGATTATTTCAAAGTTAAATAGGTATTTTTGCAAAGACAGGTAATTACTCCTCTCTATCCTAGTCTCCAGGCTAGCCCATGGGTAGGATACTTGACCCAGGTTCGATGACCAAAGGTAAGTGCAGGAGGAGTTAGGAGGACAAGGGGCTTTGCACCCAATGTTACCCTATGGTGTACATTGGGGGGGGGGGCGGGATCAGGAACAGTTATGTTTACTTACCCCCCCTGACATTGATTTTCCCAGGTCACACTGTGGACATGTCCATGCTTGGGCCGGGTGAGGGCTGCCCAGGGGCTGCATGTTCAAGTGATTCTTCCGTTCGGGTTCAACTTTAAGATGCAAGCCCACAACAAAGAAGAATGCAGACTGCCTCAGTTCAGGCCCCTTCAGGACACTTCACAGTATGGAGGAATAAGAGTTCTAGCGACAGTCAACACTTGCATGTAGCGACAGGCAATCTTCCAGGCGTGGTCACGGAAGCAGCTCCAGCACAGCCTCCTTTGATGATAGGAAGCTGAAATTTCAGGAGAAGGCGATTTATGGGACAAGCTGGTTGATATGATATGATATGATAGGTTATTTATAACGCGCTTAATACCCAGAAGTTTCGAATGATATGATATGATAGGTTATTTATAACGCGCTTAATACCTAGAAGTTTCGAAGCGCAGATCCAGGGATTGAATCTGCCTTGCTCCGTGTCGTCTTGCTTCCAAGGCAAGCACGTTGCCCCTGAGCTATCATCTCGAGCGAGGTGCCAGAAATGAGACACGGAATGAGACACGGAATGAGACACAGAGGAGACATGGTTGTGACTACAAACGTTTATTTAAATGAAAAAGGTTTGGAAAATGCCTCCCTATCCGTAATGTAGGAGGAATTTTCCTACATCAACCAAAAGCTAATGAGTCCGTCAATGTTAGGATGTCCAAATAAAGTAAGTCCTATGCTTCTAATCCTATTCTGGCCCTCACACTCTAAAACAACTATAATATGCAAACATCCCTTGTCTTCTTAAAGTATTCAAAAGTGTTCAAAGTTCAGCACAAAAGTTCCAAATCCAACAAAGGATTTTCTTCATGGACGAAGTTAACAGTTCTAGAAAGAACATCCTTTCCTGGGTTCTTTACATTCAACATCCAATTTCAAAAGGAACCACCAAGTTCTCAAGAGGACTTTTCTCTCCTCTCAGAGCGTTCACTTAGCTTGCAGGACTTGCTCCCTTCCCCAAGATTTCTCATTATGTCCAGTTTAAAAGACACCTTTCTTCCTAGACCTTTTCTTTCTGTTCAGTACTTTGTTCACATTTCAAAACATTATTGATTTTCTTCAACTTCTTCTTTTTCACTTCACAGTTCCAGGTGGTCCTCCCTCATATAGCTGCCCCCAGGGTTCGGATCGGGTAGCGGCTGCCGTCACGTCGCTACATAGGAGGAAGCTTCCTCCGGAAAATTGGTGACGACATTGGTGGTAGCCAGTGAAAAGAATCTGGCAAAGTTCAGAGGATTAACGCAGAACAGCGACGGCTGCAGCGAGATAGCCAGAAGGGAGCAATCCACTGGGCAGTCCAAGGACACTTCCGAATGCTCTGGGAGCACACAACTCGAACAGTGGCCAATAGTAGTTGGTCCCACTAGTCATAGGGTCAAAGCACCAACAAGGGTCTTCCGAGATCAGGCAGATTAGCAGGGCTTCACACGGTCAATCACTGGCGAGGATGCTGGTCAGCTGCAGGAGTCATCCTCTGGTCTAGAGAATGCTGCTCTTCTTCGTCGAAATCTTGGCTCCAACATAGATCTGCAGAAGTCCTCCTGTTATCCACCAACAGAAGTCCACTACTTACTCACCAACATTGACCACCTTCATCTATCCAGGCAGGCAGGAAGCCTCTGAGCTGAACCCCCCACTGTGAGCAGTACCAACACATGTTCCTGGAGCATCATAGCCCCTCATTTCGGCAAGGTAAGCCCTAAAGGGCTTTAACATCATTTATATTCAGTTTTTTAAAACAAAACTTGAAAAAGAAAACCATTTTAGTTGTATTGTGAAACGGGTGCTGCGCTCCATCTAAACACAGAAAATCGGCCCGCCGATTCCTCAATGTATGCGCACTTGTGAGGCACCATTTTGGACCCTGATGCTCATGAAGCAGCCAGCTGGGCTATTACATCTTTATCTTTCGTGTTACTGCTCCAAGATGGATGCCCCTCTTCATGTTGAGGAGTTGATACATCAGGTAGGCCCACTCTCTGATTGGGCAACTGTTTCCTGAAACTGCCCAATCCTGTGCGCCGGCAGGCAAAAGCCGGCCCCCTACCTCAAGGCCCTTGCAGTAAGGCCCTGGTCTGTTCCTGGCCGGGTCTTGGGGATTCTCACCTCTCAACCAACAGGAGTATGGCGGCTAAACACCACAACCTTGCCTCCCTAGTCACTAAATTTATTGGGATGACGCGGAGATATGAACAATGATCTACGGCCATGTTGAAACCTCCCAGACTCTTCCTTGCCACTCTTGTCTAAGGGCAGCCCCCTAAACCCTGTGCGCATAGGGTAGTGCACTTCCAACATTGTTTTTTCTGCTTTAGCCCAAAATCAAATGTAGCTGTGTGTACATTGTGCTATTCTGTTCTTAACCGTAACTGAAACCGTTGTGTCACACTTATGCACTGCCTGGTACTCACCTGCCACCCTCTGTCCTCTTCTGTCATCCCCCACCCCCTGGTCCCACATTGTACACCTCCCATCCCTTTGTGTCTGCGCACCAGCTCCATTCTTGCCTCATTCCTCGGGGTCCTGCTGGGTTAATTGTACCACCTTGTGTCCACTATGACACTTTCTATCTCCCCTGTCTTCCCCAAATGCTTTTCCATCACCTATCCTTCACCTCACTAAATCTGGCAGGAGGAAAATAAAAAAAGTCTCCCTGGCGTCCAACCCAGGCCTACCTATTGCTGACACCTAATGTTGTGGAGATCTTTCCACCTTGACCAATGTTTGTACATCTAAATAATGGACATCAGGACTTCCTATTTCCAAATCAGTTTGTTCATCTTTACTGCCTGACCACACTCCAAAGACGTCATCAATGTAACGTATCAATTTCTTTGTGATCTTTCCAAAGCGGGTTGTTAATTATGTGGGTGGTCTCAAAGTCGTACATAAAAGAGTTTGCATATGACGGAGCCATGGTGGCTCCCATCGTGGTCCCAGTTAGTTGATTGTAATAAACATTGTTATATTCAAAGCATGAGTTTGCTGAGATGAACTTCAGTAATAGCATCAAAAACTCTTTGTTGGCTCCTGTTGGTCCTGCTTGTAATAAGGTTTTCGACAGCTTCCTGCCCCAAATTGTGTGGGATGCTTGTATACAAGCTTGCAACGTCTGTGGTAAATAGAATGCTATTTGTAGTTAGTTCTATTTGATCAAGAATTTGAAGAAAGTGAGTAGTGTCTTTGACATAAGTGGATGTCTGTTAATAATTGGTTGAAGAAAGTAATCTATGTAAGTTCCTAACGGTTGCAAAATACTTTCTGTAGCTGCTGCGATTGGTCTTCCTGGTGGATTATTGAGGTGTTTGTGAATCCTGGGTAAAGTGTATAGATGTGGCATTTTTGGATAAATTGTCCATAAATATATCTCGGTTTTGCTGCTGATCCAATCATTTTCTAATGCTGTCTCCAATATATTTTCCAAGTCAGCCTTAATGTTCCTTGTTGGATCATGAGTAATTGGTTTGTACGTATTCTGATCTGAGAGTTGTCTGAGACATTCTTGATGGTATTGTTCGGTGTCCTGTATTACTATTGCTCCTCCTTTGTCGGCTGGTCTTATAGTAATGGTATCATCAATGAACAAACTTTTAGTAAGTGATAGTTCTCCTCTGCTTAAATTCTGTCTCTTAGGTGGATGAAATTGTATGTTCCAAAGATCACTTAACACCATGTTGTGAAAAATGTCAATTGCAGGCACATTTACTGGAGGGACTTAAGGTGCTTTTGGGTTTAAATTCTACGTATTCTGTTTCCGGTGCTGGTTCAGTGGGGGCATTTCTCGTTTCTGAGAAAAGTTTTGAGTTTTAGTTTACAAACTAGTTTGTATAGTTCTACCTTGGTGTTGCACCTGGTGCAACTGGAAGTTGGCATGAATTTCAATCCTTTTTCTAATGTTTTGATTTCTTGTGTCGATAGTACTCTCTTTGAGAGATTGACTACTTGCTTCGATTCGTTTGAAGTCATGTCTTCATCCCTTGATCTTTTCTTATTACTTCTTCTTGCCCTCTTCCTCTTGCCCCTAAAAAATCCCTTCCTTGCAAGTTGGGGAGTTGTGTAGGTCTTGGACTTGTCCCTGATGTGCTAGCTGTAGCGTCTCCTGTTGTGTGTTCTTCACTTGTTTCTGCGTTGTAAGATCCTGAACTGCTTTTACCGCTTGATTGTTTATTGGGTCGTTGTCCTTGATTAAGATATTTATCTGCCCATGTGTATACCTCGTTGTTTAAATAATCATAGGTATCCCTTCTAAATGTCCTTATTTTCCGGGCTTCCAAGTCTTGTTTGTAACATTCAAGTTTGGTATTAGTGTGTGCTAATATTTCTGCAAAAGATTCTGCACCAGTTATATCGGTTATGTCCTTTGATAGAACTTCTATCTCTTTCTCCAATTGTTCTATGTTCCCTGAGAGTTCTTTGATCGTGAGTAATATTAAATCTAATGTGTACTTAAGATTTGTTCCCACTTTGCCACAAATTCTCTGTTCTCTTTACAAAGAGTCGGATGTAAAGGTATTCTTAAACCTCTTGGAATTCGCTGTGCCTTGTAGTATCTACTTAGGGTGACTGCATGCAATTTCCGGTTAATAATTTATCTTATGGAATATTCTAGTTGCTTGATTTTACTTTGCGGGTCTTTGTTTGCTGCAGTATGGACTGTGTCCTTAATAAGACCAAGTATTGTATCTGCCTCTTCGGCTGAGAAGCCGAGTGTTATTGCTCTATTTTCTGTGAGAAATTTAATGTCTTCGTAAGACATAATGGTGTGCACTGGCTCAAAAAATCACGGATGTGGGAAATGAATGTTTACCGCAGGTTTGAGCCCTCCCAACGGTAAAGATCTGCACCATTCAAACAGCCACTAGTTGTCCAATCGGTGACAACTACTGGTTTCACATCTGCCCAGTAGCAGAATCTCTGGCGCCAGGAGATGTGGACTGGGAGTAGACAGTTCCAACCCTTTCCTCTTGGCTCACACACAAAGTAGCGGCTTTCCTGGGCAAGTGCATGACCTTATATGGAATTTCCTGCCCTGAGAGGGCAGGTGGAAGGTCAAACTACAATATTTCCAAAGAAGTGAAAAACCTGTGGCACGGCCATCTTTGGGTGCAAGCCACTTTTAGTAGCCCTTTGTGGTATATGTAAAAGGAACAAGAAAAAATATAATTGCTGCCACCAGCTTGTCTTAGAAACATTTAAAAAGTAACCAAATACCCAATATATCAACCAACATTTATGGGGATACAAAGTATCCATCATTACAATGTACTGTAAGGTCCTGTGTGCAATTGGCAATAAACAGAAATTCCAAAAGAGAGACGTCTCTCAGTACTGAGTCTTGGGGACCTAGTCACTTTTCCCATAACAATGAGCAAAAGCGAAGCGAAGCTGAGGGCTTTACTTGCCTTCAAAAAATGTACGGACAGGTTCAAAAACGAGCAAAAAGGAGGATGTCCCATTGAAGTCAATGGACGGAAGGTGCAAAAGAGAAACTGTTTCCTAACAATCCTGCAAGTTAAAATCGCTTTCCTCTTACTGCCAGGTCTTTATTTTGATAAGATGTGAGTGCTTGTATAGTTCAGGTAAGAGCAATTTTCGTAAACTTTTTCTTTTGACCTAATTTTTATTTGAAAATGAATGTCCGCAGTTGTCTGCATTCGTTAACTTCCTATTGATTTTATGTGTTGACAAAAAAATGTTGGGGTATTTTGCACTGTGTCCTAGGACTTGCTTCAAAGCATTGTGAGAAAAAGTAACAGTGATAAAACAGCAGGCAAACTCGGTGAGCAGAATTGCGTAAGATGGGACAAACAGAGTTGGCTACATTCACAGTAAAACTAAGCAGTTGCATTCCTGATAACTTAGAATGGCTAGTAATACATTTTGAGGTCTCACCGTGTTGACTGAAGTAGTTTTAGGTTCTTGCACTTGTTCTCAGGGCTTTTCTGAACTGGAGTTTTTCCTGAAGTTAAAAAAAAATACTTACAACAAAATGTCTAATTTCATGTCAGCCATCATTGTTAGGCAGAATTATATGCAGTACCCTTTGGGAACACCACACACAATTAGGACTGCAAGTGACAGTACAAATTCACCTTTCGTACAAGCCTGTACTACACAGTTAAAGTGGTAGCGATGGCTGAGCAGCCAGACTTATCTCTAGAGTAAGTGAGCAGTATCAGATAGTTACACAAAGGACTGCAATTACTATGATTCAGGCAAACACTGACTCAAGGTTTTCAAGTAAAAGAATATACATTTATTTCACTCTACAGTTGTATAACATTTCACTATTATAAGCAAGTTAAAAATCACACTATTAATACACCACTTCCCTTAAATTCCAGACAAGTTAAGCTCACAAAATGAAGTGGGAGCAAAATGGCACTCTAGCAATTTAAAAGGGAGGGAAAGACAAAGTTATTAGAAATTAAATCAAACCAACAGGTAAGTACTCGGCAATTCAACAAGAGGAACTACAGAGATAGAATCAGGTAGAAAAGGCTTAGGGCCAAAGTCAATGGGTCAAAAGTCTTTTGCTCAAGATCACACAGTTCAGGGTAGTTCGTGGTAGGTAAAGTTTGTGGCACGGTTTCTGGATGAGGTTGGTTGATACAAAAGTTAATTCGAAGAGAAGGACAATCCCTCGGATTGGAGAAAGGTTTCAAACACTTTCACTGCGGTTGAATGAAACGAGCAACTGGATTTGCACAGTACCTTAAAACTGAGTGGAAGCTGTAGCTGAGGCGGACGTTCCTGGTAGTTCCTGCAGGCTCACGGTTCCTGAAGGGACTGTCGGACTGACAAGAAGTAGGAAGACTGGAGGGTCCTGCACTACCAAGGGAAGAAACCAGCAGCAGAGCAAAATGACGAATAAAAGGTGCGCTCCTTAAAACCCAAGCAGGGTCCGACCTTCCTGGCTATCCGGCCCACTGTAGCTTTGCACAGCGAATTCGACCAGAGGGGTCCTGGCTTGCATTTTGGGCAAACTGGTTGGTCCCACCAGCTCAAGGGAAGAAGTTTCCTGGAGGATCTTCTCTGGTGTCGGATTCTGAAGATTCAGACCTGCAGCAGGGCTTCACTGGGCGGTCCAGTTGTTGTAGGGGTTCTCTTCCATCAGCTCCTCGTAGGTTCTTTCGTTCCAGTGGCGACTCTGCCTTTCCAGTCCCAGAGACCTGCTTTTTTTGCAGTTTTCCCCCATTAATACACCCTGGCTGTCAATCACACAGCAGGGTGGCTGTCCTGGCAAGGACAGTCCCCTTAGCCAATCAAACAGGAGTGCAACTTGGGTTACCAAGGGAACCCATGGCAGGGGTCCGAAGATCCCTCTGTCACATCCTGCCTAGACTTTCAGGCGCCTTAAGGACGGCTTCTGTGCAGAAGCCCACGAAAAGACAGCGAACAAAGGAATCATCCCCGGTTTGGCACGCAGACAAAAACACGAGTAATACTTTAGCAAAAAGAAATGGCAAATAAACCCAGCTGGAGCCAAAATAAAATGTATTTGGTCAAGCAGGTTTATGTTTGAGGCTAATATAATAGCCTGAAACAATAGCAGGGTTATATAAAATAACCGCTGTAGAAACGTTAGGATAGTTACCACTGCCACCAGCCAAGTTTTAATGTAGAGGGAGCGAAACAATGCTCCAAGTGACACCGACAAAAAGGGATAAGAATTACCCCTTTCCAATACTCCATGTATGATGGGGTGTACTGGTTCTGTGATTTAAAGTGACTAAAGTAAAGTTAATGGCAACTTTACCTTTTCTGGGCGACAGTAGTCAGCTCCAGAAAATGGAGTCGGTGAGAAGTCTCAAAGACAACCCTGTGTCACTGCACTGAGGGTGCTGTGTAACAAACATGAAAAATCTGAGGCCATGGAGTAGGTGAGGCTCCAGTGCTCAAGATCACACAAAAAGTGAAAACACACACAGCAAAACACATGTAAGAGTGGGAAAAAGGTTCACACTTTTACCAGGTGAAAAAATAAATCCTAGAAATCCAGCAAAGCTGCTGAGGGACTCATTAGGTAAGGGAAATCGGCCATTTATGAGAATTCTCCCCAACAACCATCACATCTGTTATTCTAGATGGCTCCACCTGCTGTATTCCCCTTAGTACTTTCTGCTTGTCGGATTAAACTTCATAAGGCTGGTGTTGACCTAGTTTGGTTTGTCCACCATGTGGTTTTGTAACGCATCCTCTTGCTCAATTAATCTTTTGCGCCATTGAGAAATAGGTCCAGAGCTGCATTCATTTGCTAATTATTTTTATCTTTAATATCCTACCCCTTGTTTATTTAAGCATGAACAGAATGAAGAGTATGGTCAATGTCTGCACACTGTACATAGTTCATAAAGATTTTCCTGAAAGTCTTTATAGTATCCAAGGTTGAAGCAGATGTCTGTATTTACTGATTTCACTCTTTGGTTGTAGATTTCTTTGACAGTAAAACACCACCTGCTACAAAGGTTTCCCATTCAGGATCCATTTTAAAAGCTGAATTTCAAGAGAAGGCAGTAGAAAGGTAAGCTTGGGACAAAATTAACAGCTTGCTATTTGTGTGTATTAGCCAAGGCAGGATTGGGAAATTGTTTAAATGGCAAGAGTCTTTATTACATGATTTGTTTTCGAAACTCAAAAAAGGACATAGACTGGGCATGCTATTAATGCTATTCCTAGTGTGATGTCTATTTGTACCCATGGTCCTTCACGCATTGAGGTCCCTTGGATTGTAAATTTCCGCCATTCTGGTCGGTTGTAAGTTGCTGAGTTCTTTTTAGGCTGATGCCTTTGACAAACTAAAAGTTTATTCATAGTCTTTCTCTTCTATCCTTTACCGTCTGCCCATTGCCGCTGCATCATTACTGCTCGACGACCCCGAGTGGATGGCTCCATCATCGAAGACGCCTGACTGACTCTACGACCGGACACTGCAGCCTTCACGGGCCTCGGCCCTTGCAGTAGGGAAAGCGGGGGGGGGGGGTTTCATATAGTCTCATCCCTGCCCTTTGCATTCACTACGGAGAATACCCCTTTTATACATTTTGGCCAACATGTAATTGGAAATTTCCTTACAAGGATATGCACCGAGTGGGCAACTACTGCCTTCCTAGGGACCATACAGAAAAGGTCTGCAAGTACTGCACACCTTTTCACCCTAAAACACTGACTGCTGCCCCAAGCGCTGGGCCGAAGCCTCCATCGGCGTGACGGGGGAATCCATTGAGGTCAGTATCGGCATCCAGAGTGACGCTGAAGGTGACCAAGGTTTGTCAGAATCCCATGTGTGGGCCCCTGACTCCACTAAGCAATCCAGCGGCTCTGTGACGGAGACTATACCCGGTGGCCCAAGCACAAATACTTACTAACATGCTAAACACACAACCCATGGCCAAGCTTCTAAGCCCATGCAGTGTCTGTGGAGAAAGCATCTAAACCTTCCCTGTCCTCTGGGACAACCACACGACAGACCTTCTGAACTGTTAGAAGCTGTTTCGGCAGCGTGCATAAGAAGGCCCTCCTTTCACGTGCTGAAAAACGAGCGGTGAAAGGCGCGTGGGCGTCCCCCAATGCTATGCTGGAAATGCAAAAACATATTCTCCAGCATGGGGTCTGCCATTGAGTCCCATGCTCATGAATATTCCCTGTTGTCAGACTGGGAATCCTCAGTAAAAGAAAAAAGTTTCACTTTCACTTATAAACTGTCTTTCTCCTATAATCCAATCGCTGAGCTCTGGGTCATTCTGCCCCCAGCCAATGACTGCCCTCTCCTTAAGCCCCTCCTCTGGAAGCCATCTTCAGATTGTTACCGCACGTCCAACTGTTGGGAGTCCTCGTGTTTTGCTCTCAGAGCTTTGTGTTTTTTGGCACTTTTTTTCTAGAAAATTCCTATTTTTGTTCGATTGAGCCCGTGTGCTCCATCGTTTCTTCATCTGACTGATGGAGATCCGTTTGTCGACACCTTACATCGCCCCTCAAGGGCAGAATCGTCAAGTATTTCTTCGTCAAAGTTTCCAGAAGGCCATCCCTCTTCAAGCTCTGCTTCAGCTGCAGTTTGAGGAATGTATTTGTGGAGGACAAGCATTCTTAGTGCCTCTATTGTCTTTACCCGATGCACAAAGAGGAGGATTGCAAGATCTGTTGTTGCTTTACCAAGCGCACCATTAAGGATCGACACATCAGACTGGCTGTGTGGCTCAAAGCCAAGGCCTCTACCCCATGTGGTGCACAGGGGCATGCCTAACCCAGATACAGCCAGTCAGAGCGGTCTTCTAAGTCCTTTGAGGGCACTCCATCCCTGGGGGCCCAAGACAAGACCAAGCATTGCAAGTCAATTTCAGTCGGGGTCACCACGCAAGCGGGTCCACGACGAGCAGGATTCTCAATCGGCCTCAGTCTCCAGCCATTGCTCCAGTTCTTTGTCAAAGAGGAAGTCCTCTACCCCTGGGAAGCTGCGGGAGAAACCGGAGAAGGCCAAACCGCAGATCAGGTATCCGACTTGCCCGTGAAGGCCCACATGATTGAGGCTAAATTGTCCTCAACTATCTAGTTGGTGGCAGGGAGGACGACATAGGTGCTGAGCCCAGCGAGCCTCCCCGCCCCCGGCACCTCCCAGGGATTTGTCTCGGGACATTCTTTTGACTCTCCACACGCTAGTGTCGGAGATACAGAAGAGGATGCTGACTGCACCACCACCTCCTACCATGTTGACACCGGGCCCACCACTGCCGAAGAAAAGGAAAGAGCACCCTATGCCGCCTCACCAGCTGCCACAAGTGCCCCCCCGCTCCCCTAGGGATACGGGGACGGACACGGCAAAGACGGACACTAAACGGCAACATCAAAAGGATGCAGTGGGCTCCTTCCACTCTATGGTCGCACTCGCATCGGAACTCTTCCAGCTCACGCCAGAGAAGAGGAAAAAGGAAGGATTCCTTTATCAACGCCTGGAGGCAAAAAGGAAGACCATTCTTGCGGTGCCCCTCCTAGACGACGTCTGGTATGAGGGCATGGCACTGCTGAAAATTCCAACCTCAGCCCTGGCGAAGAGGGACCGGTTGGAGAAGAAATACCGGGTGCAGGAGTCTGCACCCAAGTGTCTGCAGTCACAGCCACCACTGGACTCTGTGGACTCGGCAACTGCTCGAAGAAGTCATCCTCCAACCCGTCGTTCTCAGCCTCCGTTCCCCCGGACAGCGAGGGGAAGAAGTTGAACGCCGTGGGTAGAAAGTCCTCTACTCTGTGGCGTCGACAGTCAAGGTGGTGAACGCTTTAGCTATCCTGGCCCGGTATGACCGGCCGTTGTGGTACAAGATGGCACCGCTACTGGACTTCCACAGGAAAAACGGGTTGAGGTGATGAAAGGCAAGGTGGCATCAGACCATGCCATTACTGTGGCCCTGGACCTGCGGACACGAGGTTTTGCTCTGTTTGCCTCCATTGTCGTGGCTGGTTTAAGGCCATCAACCTTAGGCCAGAAGTTCAGACGAGGGTCCTGGACATGCCGTTTGACAGAGACAATCTCTTCGGAAAGGCCGTCGATGAATCTCGTCAGGTCATCAAGACCGACACAGAGACGACCCGTGCCCTAGGCACGCTCCAACAGCACCGTCCGTCCTTTCGTTCCTCAGAAGGGAAGTCGGGCAGATTATCGAAAGGTTTCAGCATAGGATCGTCCTCGTACCTCCAAGCCTCACGTTCCTCAACCCTGAAAGCATACATGGGTCGCTCCAAGTACTTCCGAGGTGGCCTTCATCATCAATGGCTCCAAAGGCGGCATGCCAGCCTCCAAGTAGGATTGAACCGGCCAAGAAGTCGGGCTCCCACCCTTGCACCCCGGTGGGAGGCCGGCTGGTGAACTTCGTCAGCGTGTGGGAAAACATCTCCACTGATCGATGGGTGCTGGACGCTCTTGCCTATGGACACTTTGGAGTATCTGCGGATACCACTGGTGGCCCAGCAGGAACGAAACATCCCTCAGCAGCGGCTGGAGGTTCGGACCATGTTAAAAAAAGGGTCGATAGAGCTGGTTTCGAAGCGGCTCTGGCTCTACAGAGTTTATTCCAGATACTACTTAGTAAGAAAGAAGACAGGGGGCTGGAGGCCCATTCACGATCTACGACGACTCAACAAGTACAAGTCACAAAAATTCAGGATGCTCACATTGCAGCATGTGCTCGGACAACTGGAGATGGGGAACTTCCTGTTGTCGCTTGATCTAGAGGACGCGCACTTCCACCTCCCCATTCACGAAAAACATTGCAAGTTCCTGCCCTTCGTCATACAGGGGAAGCATTACCAGTTCAAGACTCTCACCTTCGGACTGAAGTCGGCACCCTGAGTCTTTACGAAGTGCCTGGCTCCGGTGGCGGCCCATCTGCACCTACAAGGGAATACATGTGTACCCATACCTCGATGACTGGCTCATCCGTACCAAGTCGAGGGACGTCGCTGTCGATCACATGGAGAGGACCATCTGGCTGCTGACGGATCTGGGGTTCTCGGTGAACTATCCAAAGTCTTGCTTGATTCCATCGCAGGACATGGTGTTCCTGGGGTCCAGGCTCAACACGGTATACTGCCTGGCGGCCCCCTCAGAAGAGAGAATAGCAGCCATTTTGCGCAAGGTGCAACAGCTGTTGGCACTGAAGATCGCCACGGTGAGGCCCCTATTCGGTATGATGTGTATCTACCTGATCAGGCTCGGCAGGTTGCGGATGCGACCACTCCAGGATTTCCTGGACGCCCGCTAGATCCAGGTGTCCGGAAGCTTCAAGGATAGGATTGTGCTCCACAAGGAGTTCCGTCGGGCAAGAAGGTGCTAGGGCATTCGCTCCCAACATCACAGGGGGCACAGACTTCCAGAGCCCCCTGTACCAGGAGACGGTCACCACAGACACTTCCTTGGAGGGCTGGGGAGCCCAAACCGGACGTCTCCACGCCAGAGGCCTGTGGCTACTGGAGGAGGAGCAGCTACACATCAACGTCTTGGAACTACGAGCAGTGTTTTGGGCCCTCCAGTCATTCCTTCCGACCCTCAAGGGCAAAGTGGTGAGCACCAGATCTCTAGCGCTCTCCAGAGAGACGCAGGAATTGTGGCACTGGGCTGTCGCCCAGGGGATGTTTCTCATTCCGTTTCACCTGGCGGGAGTCAAAAACACTGTCACCGACTCTCTCAGCAGGGAGCTGTGCTCTTGCCACAAGTGGGAACTTCAGCAGGATCAAGTAGACGGCTTGTTCTTCAGGTGGGGCCGACCCCAGATCAACCTATTTGCGACGGCGACGAACTTCAAGTGCCAGGGATTCGCCAGCAGGTTCCACCAACCGGGGAGCATGAGGGGGGACACGTTACCCTTCCTGTGGGGAAGGGTCTGTTCCTGTAAGTGTTTCCTCCGTTGCCTCTGCTACGAGTAATCAGTCAACTCAAACGGTGCCCGTGCAAGATGATCCTCTTTGTCCCCAGCGTGGCCGAGACAGATTTGGTACCCGGACCTTCTCAGCCTGTCAAAATCATCTCCAGTCACTCTGCCAGTGGTCGCGGATCTGCTCGCCAGAAAAGGAGGTGCAATCCTGCACCACAACCCAGGATTGCTGAACCTGAAGGCCTAGCTCCTGCAGCCTTGGAGCTCAGTGGGTATGAGCTTCGGGCAGACTGCAGGGAGGTCCCTGCCAGGGCCAGAGCATCGTTGACTGTTAAGTGCTACGGGCACAAGTGGAAGTGGTTCGTGACTTTGTGCCGGTCACAGAAGATCAACCCGTTGAAGGCCACGGCCCCTCGGATCCTTCCATATTTTATTGTCTTTGGCTAAGGCGGGGCTCGCGCATGCCTCCATCAAAGTGCATCTGGCGGCTATCTCCCGCGACACCAGATCTCTGGTTTGGTCTTCTTTTTGGTCTCACCGTCTAGTCAAGGAGTTCCTTAAAGCACTATTTCGACTGGTGCCACCGGTGAAGGCACCTGCCCCGGTGTGGGAACTCAATATGGTTCTGACAAGGCTCATGGGGGGGGGGGGCCCTTCTAGCCTGTGCATCAAGCATCCCTCAAGTACCTTTTTTGTGGAAAACGGCTTTCCTCATGGCTATCCCCTCTGCCAGGAGAGTAGGTAAGATCCAGGCCCTGTCCTGCAAGCAGCCGTATGACTTTCCACGATACAAGGGTGGTTCCGCGGATGCACCCCTCCATCATGCCGCTGGTTCCATCTGAATTATCTCAATGAACCTTTGGTGTTAATTGTGTTTTTTCCGACTCCTCCATCGCCGGTTGAAGGGACTGAAGTTCTATGTGGCCTGCACAAAGAGTTTCCAGAAGACGTCTCAACTGTTTGTGAACTTTGGTCCTGTGAACCATGTGAACCACCTTGTCGAAGACTTCCATCTCCAGGTGGCTCTACGGCTACATCACCTATTGTCACCGGTTGGCAAACTGACCGCTTCCTGGCTGCGACAACTACGTTCCTGTCTGTGCCCCTGATGGACAGCTGCAGGGCTGCTACGTGGAGGTCTAGGCACACCTTCATGAAGTTCTACTGCGTCGACAGGGACTCCAGTCCAGGGTCGGCCAAGCAGTGCTGCGCAACCTGTTTGCTTGAAGGTGAGCCTGGTTAGGAGGTAAGAGTAATTGCTTCTGTTGAGCCTTGCCACCTCCTGTGGTTGTGTATGTATGTACTGCTATGTTTTCCTTATCACGAACATGTGAATCCATGCTAGACCCCCTGGGTCTGGCATGGATTCACATGCAAACCCTCCCTCCTGCCACTCTGTGGCTCTTCTTGGTCATACTGCCACTTTACGTGCTACCAAATCTGAAGATGGCTGCCAGAGGAGGGGCTTAGGTAGAGGGCAGTCAATGGCTGGGGCAACTATATAAGTGAAAGTGAACCTGCTTTTTCTTTTACCAAGGATTCCCGGCCTGATGACGGGAAATTCATGAGCATGTGAATCCATGCCAGACCCATGCTGGAGAACAACAGTCACAGGTAAGTAACTTGTTCCTTAAAAAACATGTCCCTGCTACCCTTCTAAAAACAGATGCCAAAACGGACTAAATCCTCAATGCCTTTGCCACTTCAGCCCACTGTCTCTCAGGATGCAGGTTCCTTCTCCCCTGTATATACATTCACAGAGGCAATGCAACACAAGGATCAGGCACCCTCTCGACACACATCTACCCCCTCAAGTTTAAAAATGTCCACTGAGTGTACCCCTGAACAATTCAACAGAATAATGAAAAGGATGTCTTGCTTTGTAGATTACATGGACAGGCACCCTGAAGTACTGAAGTCCTTTAGGAACTCCTCTCAAACGGGGGCTGCAAAACAATAACTCCCTGCCAAGAAGCCACGTCTTGACATTTCGCAGCCCAGCACTTCAGCCCAGGGCCTTCCAGCCTCCCCTTATCAAGACCCATCTCATGACATGTAGGCTAATGAACCCGCAGGGACTCAAGATTGCAGGTCTTTCAGGTATCAGGGAGACCAATACAGCCAAGATATGTACTATGATGACGAAGATGACATTTATGTCATCCGATCGCCTGACCACCAGAACCAGCCAGTAGCAGACTCTCCAGTAGATTATCAACTGCAGTATAACAAGCTGCTGCTAAAAGCTCCCCAACACTGCAATATTGACACCCAGGAGACCCAGTTGGACAAGGACATTTATGGAGGACATTCATGGTGACAAGAGGTTCATTCCCCTTTTACAATGAATTCAGAGGTTGTATCCATCCTTCCCTGCTTGCACCTAATCTCACAAGGGTGGTCAACCCTTGCAATGAAAAATTACTCGACAGTGCCTACAGACCTCCTGTACATTAGGGGTCAGCTCAAACCTGACTCGCTTGTCGTCTCAACTATCAGAAAGTGGGCGGGCACTCCTGTGACTTAGGCTGAAGCCTGCAAGATAAGGAAAGTAAAAAGATATACACCTTTGGCAGAAAGGTCACGTCTTTAGCAGCCTATCGGGCAAGAATTGCTAATAATACTACCCTCCTAGCTAGTTATAGCTGTCATAAATGGGACGAGTTGGAACACCTTAATGAAACTGTCCCAGAACCTTTAATGTCTCAGCTACTAAGCACCATTTCATAAGGCAAGCAGATATCTAGCTGCCTTCTTAAAAACAACCTTGACGGCGCAGATAATGCAGGTCGTATTATTGCAGAGGGCACCCTTAACAAACGCCATGCCTGGCTTCGAAAGTCTGGGTTAAAATTGGAAACGCAGGCCACCCTGCTTAACACGCTGGCGGAACCGAATGCCTTCTTTGGCAAGGCAGTCGAAGATGCCCTCAAAAGTGCGAAAGAAGAGCGTTAGGCAGAATTCTCCAAAATGTGTTAATTCCCTTCTACCTTAGAGACCCCAGCTCTTTTGCTGGCCTTTAGGACTTTTCATTTTTATCCTGGAGAGAGTAAGACCTTTTCCCCCAGCCTCATGTATTTTTATTTGATTTGAACACTGTGTTTCCTTTGGTTTTGGAGTCTGACAAACTCCGTAGGCATCATCTTTTTACATTGTGACACACAGCACCTTCAATGCAGTGGCACAGGGAAGTCTTTCAGATTTCCCAAAGATTTAAATACCTTCTCTTGGATAAACTACTGTTTCCAATAGCAGTAAAGTGTAATTGACTTTACTTACCCTTTGTAACTTTGTAGACCCAGCACACACTATCTTCCATAGAGTGCTGGCGGGGTTACTTAGTATCCCCTTTGTCTACTTTCTCATTTAACATTTTTATGTTGCCCTTTCTATAATTAATGGCTGGTGGCAGTGGTTTACTTTTTACTACCGTTGAGTGTTTTTGCCGCGGGCTGCGTTCGCAGCTACAGTATAGCACCCATGGGTGCGCATTTTGTCAAAATGGCCCGGTCTTCTTTTTTCGCCGTTTCTTGTTGTAAAGGTCCTTCTTGAGATTTACTCTGCACGCCAGACCATGTTTAGTCCCTTTGTTCCTTTTGTCTTTGGCGAGGTTCACTGCTGAAGCCCGCCTCTGGCTCCAGCGTGTCTGGCAGGACAGGAAGCAAGGGAGGTTCCCGAAACTCCCTGTGCTTGGTCTCCTTGGTTACAGGAATGCACCCAAAGGTGATTGGCCGGCTGGCTGTCCTTCGAGGACAGCTACCCTCCTGTGAGTGACAGCTAGGCTGCGAATGAATGGGGAGAGACTTGCATGAAAGGCGAGGAAGAACTTGGAAGAGAAGCCTGCTGCAACTCCTGGACCGTTGGTTTGCCTGGTGTAGCCCTGATGCAGTACTGAAGCTCCTAATTCGCCTCAACTAAAGCCCTGCAAAGGACGACTTCTCTCTTTGGGTTGGCAGGACCAATCGACCCCAAGACTAACTCGACTGCAAACCCTCTCTGCTGGCTGTACTTCCATTGCTGCTGCAGGAACCGAGTGCCAGAGAACAGGAACACCAAAATCGAGTGCATTGTTTTTAAGCTGGATCCGAGCTCCAGGAAGATCCTCCGGACTCCCTCGAAGCAAGGCTGACCAAGCCTGAGCCACCTCAGCAGAGTGCTGGATCCTAGAAGCAAGAACTGTGGTGGTGCTATTCGCGAGAAGCTGAAATCGTGAAGTAACGCTGATCTGTACTCCGCCCATTGCTGCTGCCGATTGTCGAATTGTAGTCAAGTAGTCACCAGACGTCCTCCCTCTTGTCCCCACAACTGAGCACCAGGAACAACGCGATCTGCCAGAATACAAAAGGAACAGATGCCAGCTGGAAAACATTTCTTCAGACCTAAGGTACTGTGAACTAAGGATACTTGTCTCTTTATTGTGTAGCATTGCTTGTTCTCAGTTGAGACTTGACTTGGCTGCCTTTTGCGGAGTTGCTTGCAGCTTTGCCCATCACAAGCCTCCCAACTTGTGGCCCAACAGTGATTTCTTTTTCTACAAAGCTCTTTAAAATACTGCAAGACTTTTTACTTGTGTTCAAGAAGTGCCTCAGCTCCCCTAGACTTTGCTCAGTTGACATTGGCTGTCCTGGCTCCCCGCAGATTCTTCTAAACTCTGACTTTGTGTTTTGATCTGTCCCTCCAAAAAGTCATGCATTCTTTACTTGTATAGCTGGGAAAGGGTTAATCGGTTTATAGTCATAATTTCGAAACCAATGTCGAAAGTCATTTTTTTCGAAAAAAAAGTCGAATTGTTTTTTTAATGCATTATTTTTTCGAAATGGGGGGGATCCCCCAACACCCTTTTTCAATTTTTTTTGTTTTACCTATTTTTTTTATCCCGAACCCCAAAATAAATATATAATTAAAAAAAAATTCGAAAAAATGACCGACCACCGGGTTAATCTGCATTGCATTGGAGGTGGCGGGGGGGTACAAAAGTGCTTACCTGTTTGAGAAACGTGTTAACCATTGGTTCCTTCCCTAACCTTTCCCTTTTTGACATCAAACTCAGTATTGCTTTAAATGTTTGTTTTTATTTTTTGTAAAGCGCACCTAACCCGTGGGTAGCAGGGCGCAAGCAACAAGAGGAGTGTACAACTTAGGTTACAGAATACGCAGTAAATGAATCCAAATGGGTTACAGTATCGGAAGCATCAAACATTAGGGTCAATACATCAAAGTATAATTTAAATGTGAATATACATAGTTTACAGGTTGTAGATATATCTAAGCATAGAGGTGAGAAGATATACGATTTATACACATTTTACAATAAGCGCAGCAATGGATGTGGTTAAATGTCTTATCATTCAGTATCGTGTTCCTTGATCCAGCGGATAGTATTGGATCTGAATTGTAGGTAGGGAAGGTCTTCCCTTAGCGGTGGTGGTAAGGAATTCCAAAATTGTGCTGCTTTAACCGGAAAGCTATTCCCTCCAGCCATAGTACGTTTGAATCTTGGGACGAGGAGGTTTGAGTTGGCACTTCTAGAGGGGCGGCAGGAAGTCGGTCTGGTGAATCTTGTTATTAAATATTGCTGGGCCGCTTGGTGTAAGCATTTATGGGTCAGAGAGACCGATTTAAGGAAAATGTTATCTTTTGTAGAGGGCCAATTATACAATCTTCTAGTCTCTGAGATGTTTGCTTTCCTTGGGAGGCTTAGGGCTGCTCTTAAGGCATTGTTCTGCAGGATTTGGATTTTATTTGTAATGGATTTGTTGCTGCCTATGTAGAGCGTGTTGCAATAATCCAACTTGGAAAGGATCAATGCTCTGGCTATGGTGATGCAGTTGTTTGGTGAGAGGAATGGTTTAGATGCTCTAATGAGTTTACATGTATAAGATGTAGCGGAGGCCATGGCATTGACTTGTTTTTTGAAAGTGAGTGTAGAGTCCAAATACAATCCTAAGGTTTTGACCTCCTTGGCTACGGTAATGATATTATTGTCAGTGACAAAAGAGGAATATTTTTGATCCAATTTGTTAAGGTTAGGTGTAGTGCCTAAGATGAGGAGTTCAGTCTTGTCATCATTCAGGCATAGACCATGAGAGGCCGTCCATGCCTGGATGATGAGGTACACACGATTTACAAAGGCCAAATCCTTGTCATAATCCCCCGTCAACGGGATGAGGAACTGGGCATCATCAGCATAGTTCGTGTAGGTGATACCCAGGCCATCTAGATCATCGAAAAGGGGCTTTGTGATGTTGTACAGGGTAGGGGATACGCAAGAAGCCTGTTGCACACTACAGGTGATGGGCATGGGGTCAGCGGTTGCTGATGGGGGGAAAAGACTTGCATAGTGCGGTTATTGAGGAAGGACTGGATCCATTCCGTTGCCTCCTGGGAGAAATGTGCTGCCGGCTGTAAGTGTGTGCAGAGGATCTCATGGTTGACTAGGTCAAATGCAGCTGAGAGATCGAGAAGTAACAGAAGTGCTGTCTTGCCCTCATCTCTCAGCTCATCTATCTGTGCCTTTAGATCTATAAGTGCAGTCTCAGTCCCGTGTTGAGGTCTGAAACCTGACTGTCGGACTCCTAGAAGGTGGTTAAGTTCAAGGTAGTGTTGAATTTGTTGGTATGCAATTTTATCAACGATTTTGAGGAGAAACGGCACTGTGGTGATAGAACGGTAGTTCGTGGGGATGGCAGGATCTAGATTTTTAAGGAGTGGGAGGACCCAGGATTGTTTCAGGTTGTTAGGTATGATGCCGGCTGTGAGGGATGCGTTTATTAGTTTCGTAATAAAAGGTGAGAGTTCTCTAGCTGCATCTTTTATCAGTTGTGCAGGGCATAGGTCTCCAGGGCGATTCGAAGGTTTGAGTGCAAGTATAACTTTTTCAACCTCTTTAGTAGAAACTTTGCTGAAGTTGAAGAGGGAGTGGACATGGGAGGTGACCAGGTAGGTTGAGGAGTGGAGCTGGTGTTGCTCGGTTTGGAGGTGGAGAGAAGAGAGTCTTTTTTTGTTGCCGATTTTAGTTTGCAAGGAAGTACCAGTAAGAAATGTACCAGTGGTATATCAATGTCCACAGTGTCCTAACTATTGAAGTCACTTAAGGGTGTAGGAAGTGTCTGTGTGCCATCCCCAAAAGGAATCTACTGATTAATTGAAACTGAGTGTGTATTTTGAAGTATATTTAAGTGTTACATATTTGCCCCCTTCTCAAGAAGGCTTATTCCAACTGTCTGTCTAAATTAATACATTTTGTTTAATCAAGAAACCTTGAGTATGCGTGTTATTTGGATACTTGTCACTGTGAAACTCTGTTACAACCCCACAGCTCACATTGACACCTCTTGAGATATGCCTGGCTGCTCAGTCACTCCACCAACTTGTGTAGTACACGCTTATACCAAATGTTGGATTAACTATTGCCAAGAGGACAAGGCTGGTGCACGGTCCCAAAGGGTACTGCATACAATCTTGCCTAACAAAGTGTATAATACTCTGAAGTCCCTCAGACAATTAACCAACAAACCCTTCGTCCAACGTGGTTCCTCTAACTCCAGGAGGTTTTGTGGACAGGGCATGCAACGCTCCTCCGGGTTCAATCATGGCGGACAGTCTTCATCATGGGTCTACACACAGGGTAGATCTCATCTTAATTTTCAAAGAGGTTCTAAAAGATCCAGGGGAAGATGTAGAGGCTCCCTGGCCAGAGGCTCCACCTCTCCCAAGCAATGACACGCCGCTCCAAGTCCCCTCCCATGCCTCCCTGCAAGGGGGTCGCAGCTCCCATTTTGCCCACGCATGGGAGAGGATTACATCAGACAAGTGGGTACTGTCCACCGTATCAAGCAGGTATTGCATAGAACTCTTGCAAAAACCAACCAATCGCCAAGATACAGAAGGACGACACCAGAAGAGCGGCGCATATTACTAGAAGAAGTAAAAACCCTGCTGGAAAAAGACACCATAGAGATTGTCCCAGCAAATCGGGTAAACAAGGTTATATATTCAACGTACTTCCTTGGGTCAAAGAAAGATCTATCCATGCATCCAGTGCTAGATCTGCGCCCAGCAGACGCATACATCGAACGTTTTGCTTGACCATGCTCCAAGAGGTAATCCCCCTCCTGAAACGGGGGATTACATGGCAACATTGGATATGAAAGATGCATACTTTCATATTTCAGTGTTCCCAGCGCACAGAAAATATCTGCGATTCCAGATACCGTGAGTACACTACCAGTTTAAGGTGCTCCCCTTCAGAATCGCCTCAGCCCCAAGAGTGTTCATGAAGGTGCTTGCAGTACCCATACCTAGGCGACTGTGTAATTACCATGGAGTCTCCTCAAATGTGCAGACAAAACACCCAAACAACTATCAACCTTTTCCAATTGGGATTCTCCAACAAGAAGAAATCTCTCGTTCCCAGCAAAACAAAAGAATTTCTGGGAGCCATCTTAAAAACAGGAGGAGCTGTCTTTCCCGTCAAACGAGAGGATACAAAATATGCTGTTACAAGCACCTCATTACAAAGCCGGTCGCTAGATAACTGTATGCAAAGCAATGCGCTTGTTCGGAATGATGGCCTCATGCATGCACTTGGTTCCACACGCGCACCTGCGATCAATGAAGCAGTGGTTAGAGAAACAATGGTCTCGGGCAAGCAGTCAGTGGGACGACCTAGTGGTTGTTACGCTACCCCTGGTACAAGCTCTTCGCTAGAGGGCCAAGGACAACCTTCTAAAAGGAAAACCCTTTTGCATTTCAGCAACACAAGTGATCCGAACTACAGACGCCTCACTCGCCGGATGGGGAGCTCACTTCCTCCAGCACACAGCACATGGCCAGTGGACACGCACTACAGCCCAGAATCGCATCAATTTCCTAGAACTTCTGCCAGTTCTCTACAAGCTTTTTAGCAACATCTTACAAGTCAAACAGTGCAGGGCCTCATAGACAGCACCACTGCCATGTTCTACATTAACAAGAAGGGAGGCACACCCTCCAAGTCTGTCAAGACTATCCCAAAAAATATGGAAGTGGGCACTGAAGTGGAACATGTTCCTAACCTTAACACGTTCCAGGGGAACTCCATGCTTTGGCTGATTCTCTAAGCAGAAACCCTCTACCAGAGGAACAAGAGTGCTAGCTCAACAGAGATATTCTAGATTGAATCTTCTCTCAATTGGGTCATCCCCCATTAGACTTATTCGCCACAAGCCTAAACGCGAAATGCCCAGACTTCTCTTCCAGGTTTCCCCAACCACGGTGCAAGGGGAATGCCCTCTGGATGAACTGGTTAGGGAAATTTGCTTACGCTTTTCCCCCCTAACACCACTCCTGAACAGGATAGTGCACAAGATGCACCAGGAACAAGCTACACTAGGTAGGTTAGTAATCTGGGTTGCTCCCATGTGGTCAAGGCGACCCTGGTTTCCACATCTGTTCAAACTGGCGATGTGCAACCCGATCAAGCTCCTATGCCCCTACAACAGGCTATCACAATACAAGGAGGCATCTCCCCATCCTCAGCCTCAATCTATGAACTTGGCAGGATGGCTCATGAAGTCATAGTTTGGTCATTCAAATCTTCCACAACGGTGTATGTATTTACTAAAAGAGGCACAGAAACCAAACACCAGACAGTGTTACTTTAACAAGTGGAAAAGGTTTGTGTTATAGTGCAGGTCACAATCCGTAAATCCAATTGAATGTTCTCCAGCCAACATTCTGCATTACATGCTTTACCTACTAGACTCTGGCCTAGTATTTAACTCCATCAAAGTACACCTGGCTGCTCTGTCAGCTTACACAGCTTCACAGAGCAAGGTGTCCTGGTGGAAAGTACCTGTCATTACGCCCTTAATGGAAAGGGTGAAGAGGCTATACCCTACCATTTCTAACCCTCCACCAGGTTGGGATCTTAATGTCGTGCTCACCAAAGTAATGGGTCATGCCCTTTGTACCTATGCACAAGGCCAGCCTAAAACATAGACCTACAAAACTCCATTCCTTGTAGCCATCACCTTTATAAGACGAGCCAGTGAGCTTCAGGCACTGTCTGTACAAGATCCTTTCTTCGTAATCCACAAGGACAAATAACACACCCTAGGTTTTCACCTAAATTCATTTCAAAGTTCCATGTTGATCAATCTATCGAGCTTCCTACCTTCTTTCAGAATTCATCCAACTCAGCTGAAAGAAGCCTCCATACAGAGGGCAGTCTTGTACTACGTGAATAAAACTAAACCCAAAAGGAAAACAGACCAGTTCTTGGTTTTCATGAAATCTGGGAGAGAAGGCAATCCTATCTCAAATGCCATCTCCAGATGGATAGTCAAATGCATGCAACTCTGCTTTCCCGATCCAAAAGAGCCTTACCTTTCACTCCCAGGGCTCACTCTAACAGAAGTTTAGGACCTACCCTAGCCTTCATTGCAGAACATCCACATGGAGTTCCATTCATACCTCCACGCAGCATTATTGCATTGATGCTCGCTAAACGAGATTCACAGGTTGCTAAAACATTTGCCGTTGTACCTTCTCACATCCCACCTCCTTCTCCAGATACTGCTCGCTATTCTATGCAGAGCATGTGATATAAGCATATCCACAAGCCTCAGAAAGGATACATTACTCCCTGTAATCATTTTTCTGATGCTTGTATCTGCTTAGATTCACATGCGCCCACCCTTCCTTCCCTCTTGGAGTAGAAGGTCTATAGATGTTTTTCTGGCTTTATCTGCTTTCACATCTGTACTCGCGCTATACTTTATGCAACCTCATGTCAGAAACAAACAATCCTTGACTCGTGATGGTCCCTGGGTACATTAGACGTCAAACTAGGGATAGTATTAATAACACTCCCAGTCAACGTCCTTATATAGTCCGACATCTAGTGGTAATCGCGGAGTACTGCCTCTTTATTTCGAAGATCTAAAGGGGACGTTAAAATGGGTGCGACTGTAACACTATCGCTAACGTGACGTGTAGTGTACCCAAAATCCTTCAAGCGTTGAGGACCCTGTGATTCTTTTTTTCCGCCCAACTGGTTGGTCGCCTTATGCAGAGCTCGCAAGAGTTGATATTGTTCAATATTGTTTTTGTCCCACGAACTATGGTCATCTAGTCTCCTGATTAATTCTTTTCTACGACTGCTTCGTGGACTACCTGCCGTCCAAGACATCCACTACTGTTCGGCGACTGGTGTATTGAAATATGCAAGAGTCTTGTGGCTATTATTTCGGAAGCAGGAGAACACAGGGGCACACCATCTTGTCGAGAGGAATATTCTGAATCCCCCCAGCCTCTCTCAAAGGCTTTATCAGGAAAATCTCCCACCTCCAGACCCTTCTGCATCCTCCCTGTGGGCTAGACAGAGATTTGAGAATTTTATATAGACAAGATGGACCAATTTATAGATTTCTCAGATAAATGCATTACTCCCAAGAGACGTAGGGAGGAGGTCTCCTGCCCCATTCCACAAAAGGTGCAAAAGCTTCCCATTCATACACAAGTCCACCAAGAGGAGGTCTTTGATTACTCAGAACAGGAGGAGATATGAGGATAATCCTTTTGATCAGGACACAGCTCATCAGGACCTGGACTGTGATAAAGATCAGCCAGCAGGTCAGGGGCCTTGGCCTTCACCCACCCATACATACCCTGACCCCAACATTATTTGTCTAGCTCCACCTTCATCACCTCAACAAAGGCAGTCATCACCTGTGGATGACCAAATGTTATTTAATGCCATCCTGAAGAGAGCCGCAGATCATTTTGAGATCGCTACGCATGAGGCAGCCCTGGATGCTGACTTTGTTCAAAATATTCTCAAGGAAAATCCTCCCACTAGTCGGGCTATTTCATTACTTAATTCAATAAAGAAACACCTAGCTCCTTCTTTATTGTCACCATCCCCTTTTTTTTCTTCTTTTTTTCAGGATTTAAATTTTTATTCCAAAATTACAATATACAGCCAACACAAATGAGCACAAAATTACACTATCTAAGCAAACAATCAACAGCGCATATAAAAACCAATTCTGCAAATGAAAGAAATGGACAAGAGAAACAAAAGGGTAAAAGAAAAAAAGACAAACCAAGAAAGGACAGAGAACCAGAAAGCAAATGGTTGGCCAAAGGAACCATCAATGCACAATCAATAAAATATTGAACACAAAGTACATTACTTAGCCACAGAGACATCACATCGTGTACATAAAATGAAATTCAACCGTAGACCTCCAGGAACCTGTTCCAAATGTTCCAGAATTTCTCAATATCATCCGCATTCTTGTAAATTGCCTTCTCATAAATTGAAACAGTCAAAAGTTCATCCACCCATTCATCAATGTTAAAGGAGCAGTTTGACTTCCTTGATCTCAGTATCATCCTTTTAACTATCTTACTGGCACGGAGAATCCAAGTCGCCTGCCCAAAAGAGATATCATCAATCATTGACACGTCCCCCAGAATCGGCAAGGTGGCAGAGAGGGGAATCGTACAACTCAAAACCAGACCCAATCGCTCACAAATTGACTCCCAGAAGTTCTTCGTTTTAGGACAAAACCATATCTGATGACTGAGGGAGCCTCTAGCATCCTTGCACTTCCAACAGAGTTCATCGTCCATGAGTCCTCTTAAACAACCTGACCTGTGTCCAGTAGGACCTAAAGAGCAGTTTAGTTTGCGATGCTCTAAGGCCCTAATCCAGACTTACCAATCGGGTATTCTCACAGCAGCGCTGCCAACAAACATCATCAATGTGTTCTCCTAACTCCTCTGCCCAGAGCACTGGCAGCCTCGAATCTTCCTTCCTGAATCATTTCAGAAATCCGTACATCGTAGCAGCAGGGTGAGCAGCACTTTCACACAACTGCAACATAGACCAGGCAACATTCGGTTCCAACAAATCATTACCACCAAGGCAAGCATTGACAATGCCTTTCAATTTTCTGTACTCTGAAAATGAGCAACCAGCCGTATCGTGGGTTCGACACAGCTGTGCATATGGGATCCAATGCCCTCCATCAATTAGATCACAGAGGTACTTAATACCCACCAGGAACCACTCCGGCCAGAAAAAAACCTTCCCTTGACATTTCAGGGCAGACTCAGCAAAATGGAGGCGTCTAAATGCAGGTAGGGGTCTGCCCTCATGCGCCTTGATATGCCACACCAGCAGTCTTGTAGAAAAGCAGTCAAAGGATTTGCTTCCTTCAAGACATTTTTCTTTGAAGTTAGCAGAGCTCTTGGTTCCAGCTGGGATATAGCACCACATTCCCACATTGCACACTGAACATTCGTCATTCGGAACAAGGAATTTACAGTTATGTCGGGTCGAAAATGAAACCTGGTATTCACTGAAGTTGGGTAAATTCATCACACCTTTTTTCAATGGCAGTTGCAATTTCCATATAGCTAATCTTGGTGGCTTTCCATTCCAAATAAACTTTTGCATAAGTTTGTCTATTGCTCTGGAAATATGACCAGGAACCTTGATAGGCAACATAGAAAGAAGATAGTTCACTCGAGGAGCCAGGTTCATTTTTATGCAATTCATTTTTCCCCACATGGACAGATGTAAGAGCTCCCACCTGCCTATGACAGACTGTAATTTTTGGATGAGCAGTCCAAAATTCAACGCCGGCAATTTCACCACATCCGCATCAATCCAGATGCCCAAATATTTGATTCGATCACTACACCATCTGAATTGGAAATAAGCACTATGCAGACAGAGCATTGAGAGGTAAATTCTTGAATGTCATGCATCAAGTGGGGTATGCCAGTAACTGGATCCTGGAGTGCGACCAATAGATCGTCGGCGAACAACCAGAGCAAATTGTTACTGTCGCTACCAATTATTGGCTTAAGGTTCACATCCGCTCTGACAGAGCGCCAATGGTTCCATTAACAGGATAAACAGTGCAGAGAGAGGACAACCCTGTCTCGTGCCCCTGTGGAGTCGAAATGCATCAGAAATTAGACCATTGGTAAGCACACTAGCTGAAGGGCATCTGTACAGAAGCTGCACCCACTGCTGATATCTATCACCAAAGTGCATCCTCTTCAGGCAAGAGAACAAGAAGGCCCACTCCACCCTATCGAATGCCTTCTCAGCATCCAAAGAAATGGCAGCAGTGGCTACCCTCTGACTATGACCACTTTCAATAGACAGCAGCGCATATTATCAGCCAGAGCCCTACCTGTAACACATCTGACTTGGTTTTTGTGAATTAGAGATGTAATCACTGGCTCCACTCTCATTGCCAGCATTTTCGCAAGTATTTTACAATCACAATTAATCAGGCTGATCGGCCTGTAGTTTCACACCTTGTAGGACACTTGTCTTTTTTCTTTAGAACAGTTATTTATGCATGCCACGTCGTTTCAGGCAGCAAACCTGAATCAACGGCCTCCTTGTGGACATCACACAAGAGTTGTATGGCAGATTCTGGTAGGATTTTGTAAAACTCGCCTGGAAGGCCATCCATACCCGGTGATCTACCCCCTGATAGTTTTGAAATAGCCAACTTTATATCTTCAACCGTAAACTCCTCTTCAAGATTTGCTGACTGATCGTCTGAGAGTTGGGGTATGTCATAGGAGTTAAGAAAATTAACAATACCAGTCTCACCACAGCTCAGGTCAGATTCATAAAGCTTTGTATAAAAGTCACGAAACAAGTTGTTTATTTCTCTTTGCTTAGTCTCCATTCCGCCGTTCTGATTCGCAATCGCTGAAATGAAAGGATCACCCTCTGCTACTTTCAGTCTGTATGCCAATAATTTTCCAACCTTTTCACCATTTTCAAAATATTTTTTTTGTTTAGGGCATAGTCCACTTGACTTGAAATTAATTTATTTAATTCAAACTTGGCTCTCCTCAGTTCATCCTTAACACCATCATTCCTGCTGCTCGCAAACAATTTATCCAGTCTTTTTGCCTCATTGGAGAGTCTCTGGATTTCCTTTGCCCTTATTTTCCTTTGCCTACCAGTCCAGTCAATCAGAAGACCACGGGCAAAGCACTTCAGCGCATCCCATACTGAGGAGATTTTGACATCATCAGTCTTGTTAATCCGGATAAAGTCTTCGAGTTCATCCCTGATTTCTTCTCTGATGAGATCATTTTTAAGAATGTTAGAGTTCATCCTCCATCATGGTGACTTCAACAAAGTGTGTTGTAAAGACAGGTTCAGAGACACAGGAGCATGATCTGACAGTGCAATAAGCCCAATTTTGGAATCACAACAACTGGAAGTTACCCATCCTGAGGTCAAGATAAAGTCAATGCAGGAGTATGTGTCATGGCATTGAGAATTAAACGTATAGTCCCTTTCACACGGGTGCTCCAGTCTCCAAATTTCAGCCAGATTAAACTCCTTTATCAGATCATCCAAGGATCTCTTGCTTTTTTTTGGGTTTCTTGAGCAGTCCCCATTTGAGCGATCCAGAGCAGGATCTTGCACCAAGTTGAAATCACCAGCCAGTACAATTGAATCCTCATCAAAACTTTGAAGCAGCGCCGCAAGCTCATGAAAGAAAACTGGCTCATCCTGGTTTAGTGCATACACATTACATATAAGTAATTTTGAATCTTGGACTTTGAGCAAGACACATATGACTCTCCCCTCTACATCCGATTTGCTAGGGAGGATAGATATTGGCAGATTTTTCTTGATCAGTAGAGAAACTCCCCTTTTGCTGGGCATGTAAGTTGGAAAAAAAGGTTTCACCAACCCAACCTCACTTCAGTTTCTCAGACTCAGTAAGGTGTGTCTCTTGGAGGAGGGCAATATCATAAGAATTTGCTCCTAAGTAGGATAACACTTAGTCCTCTTTGTGACGGTCTTAAGTCCATTAACGTTCCACGAGACGATGTTGAGATGATCCACAATTTTAGTATTCATATTAACAAATCTATTATACACTCTGAAATATTTTTCTTGGTTAGTCAAAAGATGCAAAGCAATTGAAAATAAAAGGAAGAGTAAAAGTAAAAGAAAAAGGCGGTAACCCATGTCCCGATAGGACAAAAGGCAACCAGAAAAGGTAGATCTAGGCCACAAATAGACGACTCACTGTAAAGAGACAGCAACAAGTCAGCACTTTCAAAAAGAAATCCCAAAGCAACTCTGAGTAAAAATGCAAAATACCTTAAATCCCCCCCACTACCCTCTAAGTATATAGCCTTGATGACAAATGAAGCGCATAAAACCAAAAGCATTTTCACCTGCCGCCGCAGGCAAACGGCTAAATATGTACAACACCCCTATCCAATCAATCGTAAGAGCAACAAGGACCCACAAATAAAGTCTAATATAGAGAATCAAATAGCAACTACAACGCCATCACAGCCAAAGAGCGAAAACAATGCCCCATCCGACTTTAACAAGATGTCGCAAATTCGCACTACATAGGAAGAGACCTACATTCAATCGTGAGAAAGTAAGACCTGGCCCAGTACACAGTAGTTGTACAATAATAGACATAATAGGCTGAGACCACAATTCGGAAACAACCACATAGAGCATCAGCAATATTGAGAACAAAGGCCAAGTCTGCTGCTATTTGCAGAACAAAAACTGGTGCAACCTAGAAAGAGGCATACTTGACTGGACATAACCCCATTATCATGTCTGCCCAACAACTCAAACATGTCTGGATGGACCAAGTATAGTCAACAACACATTTGAGATCTTCCCAGCAGCATAAGATGTGACATCACAATGCTTCTAATACCAAACCTGAGACCCCACCTATAATACTCAAGCAGATACGGACTGGGGTATCCTATCCTAGTAAGATGAAATATACTATAATGTTAAGTTATCTAATGTCATTCACTGATGAAGCTGAACCTATATGTACGCAAAGAAGTCCACAATAAAAGAGGGCCCCCCCACAAAGTCTTAGTCACTCAGCGATCCGCAACTCTAATACCTGTGCATACACCCCATACCTCTCGACCTAATACGGTAAAACCTTCTCATAAACTGGCATTGGGGGACACAGCTGAGCCACGAGTGCTTTAACCAACTGAGCCATAATTGACCTTGTCCAAAGCCCTTCAGAGGTTGCGCAAAGCACTGCCCACAAGAACACCAAAGCTTTAGAACTGAAGATCTGCGAACAAGCTCATCTAACACTACTCAGGCCACCAGCAATTAACATGCATCACCCCAATACCTGCGACCAGATTCTCCTATATTGCTCTCCCTATCCGCATATACAGTTCCCCTATACTATTAACTGCAGCACCAAATTCCTAAAAGTTACAACGCATTGAGTGCACAATGTGCAACAACCTTCCAAAACAAAGGCGTGAACCTGTCGCAGCAAAACAGACAGTATTCATTGGTTCCCAATACAGCCAAGCACCCACTGACACGTACCAAACTGCAGCCTGTGTAAGAAAAAAACAGCACAAAGTGCAGCTCTATTTTAATTAGATTCGATTTGATTGCGTGCATAGTGATGGGACTGGCACTTTTAGCTGCTCAAGTTATCGTACGCTCAAAATTATTCAATACGATAGAGAAGCAAGTAAACACATGGGGCGTAACCTCAAATGCCAGAACCTCCCAGACAGCAGCCGAATCATACACCTTCACAACGAGCAACAGTCAACCACATTCTCATACTAGCAGTCGGATATCAAGACAACATGGGAGGAATCACGTTACATGTCGGCAGCAGGGCACCAGGGGGCTACCACGGCAATAAATATGAAATAGTATCATCATGTAAAGCAATAAGCAACAAGGAACTAACCTTATGCTCCGGACTATCCCTCACACGGCAGTGAACCGCACGGAACCAGGTGAAGGCTGCCACACCGTACCGATTCTCCGGGAGACAACTACAACAGTGGGCCGAGATAACGAAACAACGAAGCGTAGCCATATTCATACGCGCAAGCCTAAAAGACGTCCACGCACGTCCGTGGGTAACATTCAAATGAACGCGCACACGCTTCACGGCAGTTACAACAGAAGCAAATGAAACAAGCAATTGTATATTTAATAAAAATGCCGAACCAAGCAGATAAAGCATTTAAACGTTAATACAGTGAAAAGATCATCGCAATTCAGAATATTAAATAAAAAAAAAACAGAATCCCCAAACAATGACAGGCAAGCAAAGTAAACCTTTTGAGGCAAATAACTCTTAGGTGGTGAATGTCGAAGCCAAACACATGCTTGTTCAAGGTTGTCAGTAATCTTTACACCATCCGAAAGGAATATTTTCAGAGTTGCTGGTCTCATCAAGGTAGTTTTTAAACCATGCACCTTAGCCAGGCGTTTGGCTTCAGTGAATGCCTTCCTTTGAAGCGCTACATCCTTTGGGAAATCGGGGTAAATATGAAATTGTTAAGAATCCTGCTGCCTTGCCATCTAGAACACATTTTCCTTTTTAGATGTCCGTGCACATTTTACAATTTGTCTGGGCTTCCCTGCCTCAATTTGCCAGCTCTAAAAGTCATATCCAGATCATTTGGCTGAATATGCAACCAGGTAAACTCCCTTGTAGCACATCAATCACCAAAGCAGACAGAAGTTGTTCTGGTTTCTCAGAGATGCCAATCGGGCAAGCATTGTTGCTCCTAACCCATATCTCCAAGTTCATGTTAGTTAACTGCAGTTTTGACATGTCCTCCTGCAATTCCTGATAAGACGTGTAACTTCCAGAGGCTTCCCTTTCAAGTCCAGATGTCCTGTTCTCAACATCCACCATTCGGGTTTCTAAGCCACTGACTTTACCAGACAAGTCATTCAGTGTAGCCTTCACTTCACTCATGTCACTGGCCACCTGCTTCAGTAGTTTAAAAATGTGAGCAATGCTAGGAATATCTTCCTCTGAATCATCATTGACCTGCTTTGGTTTTTTGGAGAGAGGATTGTCCATTGCTTCAGTTTTCTTTTTGGTTGACGTTGTCAGATAGGCCTCAGATGGTTGCCAGGGAGAGGGCAGGAGCTGCTTCCTTAAGCTGCTGCTCTCTCAGAGGCCATTCTAGAATCTTATTGTCACCATCCCTCAAAAGGGCAGTCAACCCTCGGGTTAGGAAATTGTTCCCGCCCCTCTCCATCTGACACTATGTATATTCGAGGTCATGCCACATAGGTCTCCCTGGCTGTTACAGACAGCAGAAGCTCCCCCAGATAAAGATTGCAAAACACTTTATGCCCTAGGCAAACCTATTACTACCTCTGCGTCCTATTCCTCCAGAATAGCTAACAATACGACTCTGCTCGCTAGTCACAGCAACTTCTCCAGCATTGGCTCTTTCATAGATTCAGATGCTTGAATAGTCCCCATCGTCAGACTGGGGATCCTCGGTGATACAAATAATTATTAAAAATGTTTTAATATACACACATTGCTACATAGCAATGCATGTACATAGCCCATTATGGCCTATGAGCCATTCTATTGTGTAGCCCAGCCACCTCACTTTGGTCCTTTATGGACGAAACCAATGAGGTGGCAGGGCTTAAGCTCCGCCCTTCGGCAGCCATCTTCAGATTTTTCACCGCAGTCTAAAAGACATATGGAATCCTCGAGCTCTCTGAGCTCTCCAATTCTTTTTCTACTTTTTGTGTGGAATATATTTTTCTAATATATTGTACTTTGTTCCCCTGCTTAAGGGGCTTTGGTCTCAGATAATATTTGGGACAAATGGCTTTTGTTTTTGACCCAAAATAGTCATGTAAACCTCTTCAGAATGGCTGCATCTCAGGCTGTCAAAAAGCCTTCCCTGTTCAGGGACTGCACGAGGTGCAAGAAGTTAGTTTACATGAAGGACCCCCATGAACATTGCATTTACTGCTTGTATCCGCGTGACATTCAGAAATGTGATATTTGCAAGACCTTTTCCAACAAGACCCTTTAGGACAGGCACAGAAGACTTCTTTTACATCTGGAAGCCAGGGATCAATCTTTAGGCGAAGAGTCTGTCAGAGCAACTCCTGTCCACTCCAGCATTCCATCTGAGAGGCAAACTTCGAAGAGAAGGTCCTCTTCAGTGGAAAGGAGTTCCTTTCCCATTGCCAAAAGTAAGAGGAAGCTGGTGTTAACACCCTTTCTACCTCCACTGGACTCCACGAGCCAGAAGGAGTCTCATTCGTTAGACAAATCTACCTCCAAAGGTAAGGAGTAGTTAGCAAAAAACCAGGAGAGCGGGGGGGCATTCCTCGATGGGGAAACCGTCCACAAGCGATGGGAAGGATAAAGGCCCATCGTATCGTCGGCGAAACCCTCATCAACGACGATTACACATAAGACATTGTCTACGGCAAGATCATCCACGAAACAGTCGTCGATGAAGGAAACGCACCATTCGTCCACAAGGCGCTCGTCCACAGAGCACTCGTCGACAGGGGAGCGACCATCCAAAACACATTCGTCGACGAAGTTACCATCGACGACACCAAGTTCCTGCATCTACGCAGTAATTGGATCCTGAGGCGCCTTCTGCTCACACCAGGCTGACACCCGTCATTGAGGACAGTTTCCTTGAGGCTGCTGAAGCTGCTGAACCAATGGTAGCACAAGTTTCTCCTTTGGGGATATGGCAGAGCTTCCTGATATAATTCTCCTGGAGGAATTTTCAGATGCAAAAGTGGTGGAAGAACGACCTTGTCCCTCTCCCAAGCAACACAGTCCCCCTTGGCAGCCTTCTACAGAAAAGGCCGACTATCCTCATGACTCGATACTGATGTTGTCCATACAGAGGATCATGGATGAGTTCTACAGGCGTCAAAGGGAGCAGAGCAGGCCGGCTGATTCCATAGAACCGGAAACCCATCGGAGCGACACGTCCCCAATTCCAGGCACATCAAGAAGTTCACTTCACAGGAGTAGACCTCAAAAGAGAGCATGATCAACTGAGCCTGCTCGAAGGTCTAGGAGCAGGACTCGCAGTGCTTCACCGACAAGGGTCCCATCATCACCACCATCATCGCATAGACCACGATCTCCGGATAGGGATCCAACAATGGTGCCGTCCTCAGTTTCAGTCTCAGATTGGCAGGAGGATCCTTTTAGAGAATTCTCTTATCCAGAAGAAGGCGAGATTACACAGGAGCCCGACGCAGCCAGTGAGTGGGATGAGTACATCGTCAAGAAGCCCAGGAGGAGCGATGATCTGGTTTCTTTCCACACCATAATAGGCAAGGCTGCAGAATTGTTCAAAATTCAGGTTAAATCAGAGGAAAAGAAATCGGTGCTTTATGAGCACCTGGACAAACGCAGGAGGACAGTGACCACCATTCCTCTCCTCGACACCATCTGGGATTCCGGATCCAAGATATTGTCTACGCCCTTGTCTACTCCGGCTCTGGTGTCCAGATGAGAGAAGAAATATAAAGCACCCGAGTCTGCACCGCTTTGTCCGAGAGGTCATACAAAACCAGACTCGGTTATCACAGTTGCAGCTAGGAAGAAGCTTGCCAATCCTGCTTCGCCGCTGTCAGCACCACCGGACAAGGACGGACGTAAGCTAGAAGCCATGGGCAGGAAGGTATCGGCTTCGGTGTCGCTTACCATCAGAGCGGGTAATGCACTGGCCATGACTGCGAGATTTGATCGCGAGCTTTGGCTCTGCATGACCAAATTGGTTAAGCAGTTACCACCAGAGCTCCAGGAAGAGGCTAGATCGATAATCACCAATGGTGAAGCAACATCAGATTATATGATCGATGCAGCGGTTGATGTGGCCGAATCAGGCTTCAGACTGATGGCCCATGGTCACAGTACTCCGAAGACAGGCCTGGATGTAGGCTACTAATTTCAGGCCTGTAGTCTAAGTGCAGATATTGGACATGCCCTATGATTGACAAGAGCTCTTCGGAAAGAAAATAGACGACCACCTGAAGGGAATTAAATCAGACACGGACACAGCCTGAGCCATCAGTTCTTTAAAGGACAAGGATAAGGACCGTCGGTCTTTACGCCCCTTTAGAGGCTCATCTTCTAAGTACAGATGGTACGGTACGGCCGCTCCTCTAATGGTCAGAAGGCGCAAGGTAGCACGTACCAAGAGAAGTACTATCAATCCTCCAACAGATACTCGCATAGAGGCAGGCGTTGCTCCGCCCAAGGGAAGTCGCAAAGCAAACAAAACTATCAGATTCTTTCCCCTCAACGTCACAACCTGCTGGGGGGGAAGGGTAAGCCAGTTCTTCCAACGCTGGCAGTCAATTACATCAGACAAATGGGTGTTGCAGGTGATCCGAGAGGGTCACACCTTAGAATTTCTAGACCAACCTCCTTCCCTGCCTCCAACTTCACGCAGGGTGCGTATGTTAAGGCAGGTCATGTCCGAAGTTCAAAAACTGCTCCAGAAAGCAGCAGTAGAGCCGGTACCATACCCCCAGAGGGGGAAAGGGTTTCTACTCCCACTTCTTCCTCATCAAAAAGAAAAACGGTTAATGGAGAACCATCTTGGACCTGATAGCACTCAACAGATCTATCAAACGCAAAACATTCAAGATGGTAGCATTGCAAGGAGTGCTTCCTTGGTTAAACAAGTATGACTTCTTGGCCACTTTAGACTTTGAGGATGCATACTTCCATATTCCGATCCATCCAGCTCACAGGCAGTTCCTCAGGTTCACGGTGGGAGAGCTTCATTTTCAGTTTCGAGTGCTCCCGTTCGGGCTGAAATCAGCACAGAGTTTTCACAAAATGCTTGGCACCAGTAGCTGCAAAACTCAGGAGGACAGGAACGGAAGTCTTCCCATACTTGGATGACTGGTTGATAAAGGCATGTTCCGCCGCAAGGGCTCACTCAGCAGTTTTAAGGACTATCAACCTCCTAAAAGAGTTAGGTTTCTACATAAACACAAAATCCTGCCCCGTTCCAGCAAGACAGTTCTCTTCCTGGGTGCCGAGTTCGATACCAGCATTCCCAGGGTGGGACCATCGGCAGAAAGGGTAGCAGCGATTCTACGCTCAAACTTGTGCTTCTTGGAGAGAGAGACAACATCTGTACAATCTTACAAATCCCTTCTGGGCATGATGTCCTCGTGCATATTCCTCATACCAAATTACAGGCTTCGCATGAGACCGGTTCAGGAGGCCCTGGACCACCAATGGAAACAAGCTCTCGGATGTTGGGAGGACGTCGTCCAGATTCCATTGACGTTACACAAGGCTCTTCGATGGTGGAATGTTCAGCGGAATCAAGGGATGCCGTTTCAAGCACTGACATCGACCTTTCTGCTGAGGACAGACGCGTCATTATCAGACTGGGGTGCTCACCTTGCGGACCTCCAAACCAAGGGCACTTGGTCGGCACAAGAGTCCCAACTCCACATCAATGTGTTGGAGCTCAGGGCAATAAGGTGGGCGCTGAAAGCTTTCCTGCCTGTGGTAGCTGGACAGGTACTTACAGTCCTGACAGACACCACCACCTCCATGCACTACACAAACAAGCAGGGAGGCACAAGGTCAGAGATCCTGTCACAAGAAGCCCAACAGCTATGGGCATGGGCCTTGCACCACGGAGTCCAGATCCAGGCAGAGGATCTTCCGGGAGTGGACAACGTCCTAGCAGACAAACTAAGCAGAGAATACACGTCGTCTCACGAGTGGGAGCTGGACGAAAAGGAAACCCAACATATTTTTGCCTTATGGGGCCATCCACAGATCGACCTTTTTGCCACCGACGACACAAGAAGTGCTGAAGGTTCGCCTCGAGGTACCCGGAGTATCAATCGCTGGGAGACGCTTTCTCAGTGGCTTGGATGGTAGAATTCCTCTATGCCTGTCCCCCCATACCCTTCATTGCGCGGGTACTACGCAGACTGAAGGAACAGAATTGTTTAATGATCCTAATTGCGCCGGATTGGCGCGAGTCTGGTACTCGACTCTAAAGCATCGATCCCGACTGCCCGATTAGCCACAAGGCGCATCAATATCTGTTGGCGTAACATAACCGCAAGGTCCTCCAACACGACCCGAGAAGCCGATCTCTCAAGGCACGGTTCCTGAGCAGCGTAAAGTGATGAATCTTAAGCTACCATCAGAATGTTGGGATATCAAGGCCGCGAGAGCCCCTTCGACACGAGTCACCTACACCAGGAAGCGGACTCAATTTTCCAAGTGGTGCGAGAGATCTGCCCTCGATCCTCACTGTTTTGTTTGACCAGGTTCTACCCTACTTATTGTGCCTAGCTAAGACAGGGCTTCCATTGTCCTCCATCAGGGTCCATCTGTCGGCCATAGCGGCGTACACAACAACTCTGGAGATGCAATCCTTGCTCTCTTTGCCGGCGGTTAAAGCCTTTCTGAAAGGGCTCATGCATACTTATCCTCCTACACCCACACCAGTCCCGAACTGGAGCCTGAACACCGTCTTGATAGCCCTCATGGAACCTCCCTTCGAGCCCATACACAGATGCGACATGAAGTTCTTGTCTTGGAAAACAGCCTTTTTGATAGCCATCACATCAGCCAGAAGGATCAGTGAGTTGCAAGCTTTGTCGTCTGAACCTCTATTTACTTTGTTCCAGAAGGGCCGCGTCATCTTAAGGTGCTGTGGGAAATGACACTCTCTGAGCGCATTGTTTTGCCAACTTTTTTCCAGAATCACGCTTCTGAAGCAGAAAGAACATTACATTCGAAGGGATTGTGTCCTCCGACGTATTCCTCATCTTAGATATCTCCTTCCAGCTCTGCTGGCCTCGGAACATTTTTTTCTCTAGAGGGCGCTGCGCGTCGACGTCCTCCGAGTCGATGTCCCTCGACAGCCGCCGTGTCGACGTCATCCTGCCTATAAAGGCCGCGCGCAGCGTCCGTTGCTCAGTTCCGTTTTTCCGCGCTTACTCAGTGCCTCGGAATACCGTTGCTCAGTTCTTAGTCAGATTTATCCTATTTACCTCGAGTCATTCGATCCATACTCAATGGCTTCCTCATCGGAACTGACAACTCCTCGATCCGGCTTCAAGAAATGTCGAGATTGTGGGAAAAAGATGTTGTTGACTGACCCTCACAGTTTGTCTGTGGTGTTTGGGAGCTGAACACCATTGTTCGGAATGCGAGGACTGTATGTCCATGACAGCTAAGGCCCTGAAGGAGCGTAGGGGGAAGCTGGAGAAAGGTAAGACTTTTAAAGCTTCTTCTTCGTCGACGAAGTCGAGACATTCGTCTCCTCGTCACCATTCGCGCTCCAGGTCTCGGAGTGGGTCTCATCACTCCTCGAGATCGAAGCACTCGAAGAGAAGACGTCGAAGATCCCCTTCTCCGTCTTCCTCTTCCTCTGTTTCGCCAAAAAGAATCCCTTGCCCCACGAAACATAGTTCCCGGGCTGAATGGGAGGAATTCCGCAAAAATATGATGAGCGTCTTCGAGAAAGCGGCCTCGACCCCCTCGAAGACTGCCGAGAGCGATGCTCTGGTCGAAAGAACCGAAGGTCAAAAACGCCGCGAGTCGCAGTACCCGGCGAAGGAAACCTCTCGAGCGCGTCTGGAACCCTCGAGTAGGACTATGACCTCCAAACCTTCCTCGAAGGTTCCGTCGACGCCGTCGACGAGGGTTCCGTCGAGGTCGATGTCTTCGACGCCGTTGTTGAAGGGACCTTCAACACACGGGTCTGTCGACTCGACGCCAGCTTCGACACCGGCGTCGACGCCAAGAAAAGTCACGGTTACGACACACCCAGTGACTATCCCCAGGTCCCCGACATCGATGGCTTCGAGATTGTCGAGTAGAATTCCAATTCTGTCGAGGTCTTCGAGGCCTCTGCCTTTGTTTTTGACGCCACGCTCGAAGCCTTCGGCGTCGACGACATTGACGTTTTCGAGGCCGATAATGACAAGTTCAGCACCCTCTGCCTTGGAAATGGGATATACTCCCTTTATGAGTTCAGAACAATTGAGAACTATGTCCTCAATTTTGGAAGAGGGTGAATTGTCTGAACAGGGAGACACATTTGAGTTGCAGGGACCTGTAACCCCAATTAGAGAGGAATTTTCCTCTGAAGAGCGCAGGTTAAAGGATCTTCATGATTCCTTACATGAGGCAAGTGGGTTAGACACTTCCCCTGAGGTGGAGTTTGCTAAGCCAGACCCGGGGGAGCATGCTGAAACCCCCTATAGAGCCTTAATGGCCAGGATCACAGAGTTCATGGGGTGGTCTGCACCTTCACAATCTTTCCAACAAGATGACCTCACAGATATTCTTGACAAAGGCCCACAGGAGGATCCTGTGGTGCCTTTTCATAAAGCTCTTCAGAGAAAGATCATGACAAACTGGGAAACCCCAGATGTAGTACCAGCAGTAAATAAAAAACTGTCTACAAAGTACAGGGTATCTTCTACAGACCCAGAGGTTTTGTCTAAACACCCATCCCCAGAAAGTCTGGTGGTACAGGCAGCATCCTCTACCGATGTCAAGACGGCTTATCCTACCGTCCCACAGGACAGGGACGATAAAAAATATGACGCTATGGCAAAGAAAGTCTTTTCAGCATGTAGCATGGCGTTAAAATCTGTTAATGCTACTTGCAACCTTGCTAGGTTCAGCCATACACTTTTGGAGTGTGCTTCTACAGTGGCTGACTGCATCCCGGAGGGAGAAGAAAGGGATGCGTTCCTGAATATTATACAGGACGGTAAAGACGCTATGTGCGAATCCCTCCAGACGGGCATTGATTCGGCTGACAGTATCAGCAGAGCAATGGCGGCAAGTACATCAACCAGGAGATTCGCTTGGTTGAGAGTCTGGTTTTGCCCCAGATGTGCAAGCCAGGCTCTTGAACATGCCATTCGATGGCTCTTTTTTGTTCGGGAAAAAGGCGGATGACAGTTTAGAAAAACTGCAAACTTCAAAAGCAGCAGCAAAATCCCTAGGAGCTGCAATCCGTCAGACTCCTTTTCGTCCCACAGGAACCTCTGCGAGGGGCAAGTCCTTTCGCTTCTACTCCGCATTCGGAAGAGGTAGAGGACGACCGGCTCAAAGGGGACAAAGAAGAACTACCCGAGGTGGACGGGGTCCATATTCAAAAGCCGCAGCAACAGCAGGTACCTCTTTACCATCGGCATCTGCATCAGCCGCCCCAAAACCACTCTGAGGACTTCCCTCACAGGACACCTGTAGGAGGCAGGTTGACTCAACATCTGGCGGTATGGCAGGCTATCACGTCAGATGCTTGGGCATTGGAAACAGTTGCCCAAGGTTACTGCCTGCCTTTCCTATGTATACCTCTGAGTCATCCACAGGGGATCAGCTCTCAGAAAGCTCCAGATCCGCTCCTCTTGCAGGAAATTTGGGACCTGCTAGAGAAAGGTGCCATAGAACCGGTACCTGTAGTGGAGAGGAACAAGGGCTGGTACTCCCCTTACTTTCTCATTCCAAAGAAAGACGGAGGACTGAGACCCATCTTGGACTTGCTAGAATTGAACAAATTCCTCAGAAAAGACAAATTCAAGATAGTCACTCTTTCTCAGATCCTCCAGGCCCTTCAGTTCCAGGACTGGTTGGTATCTCTGGACCTTCAGGACGCTTATTTCCATGTGCCTATCCATCTCAAACACAGGAAATACCTGAGGTTCGCAATTGGCAACTCTCACTATCAATTTCGAGTGCTGCCATTTGGGCTGACCTCCGCCCGAGGGTCTTCACCAAGTTAATGTCGGTAGTGGCTGCAAGTCTAAGGAGGGAAGGGATTCACGTCTACCCCTACCTGGACGATTGGTTGATCAGGGCTGTTTCTCCGGAACAAGCTCAGATCCAGCTAAATCACGTGTGCCACTTCCTTCACAGACTGGGCTTCTCCCTCAATTTAAAGAAGTCACAAATGATACCATCGCAGAGACTCCAGTTCATAGGAGCGATCCTGGACACTTCCCTGGGAAAAGCCTCGCCACCAGAGGTGAGGGCTCAAGATATTCTACAGATGGTTACCAAGTTCCAACATGCCCAACGTCTCCCAGCCTTCGACTTTTTGAGGTTGCTAGGCCTCATGGCATCCTGCATTTTCCTAGTGCCAGAGGCTCGCCTGAGAATGAGATCCCTCCAGTGGGCACTGAGGACTCAATGGTCACAATTCTCAGGGAGAATGACAGATCTTCTTCAGGTTCCCGGCAGGGTGGCTCGAGACCTTCAGTGGTGGGCCTGTCAGGAGAACATTCTGAAAGGAGAACAGTTTTGGCAACCCTGGCCGGAGATAACAGTAGTCACGGATGCCTCACTCAAGGGGTGGGGAGCCCACGCCAACGACTTGACCATCAGCGGTCGTTGGTCTCCATCGGAGTCCAGACTACATATCAACCTGTTGGAGCTGAGAGCCATCAGACTTGCGCTGAAGGCGTTCCTGCCAGCTGTACAAGGGGAAAAACGTCCTGATAATGACGGACAACACGGTGGCCATGCATTACCTCAACAAAAGAGGAGGCGTAGGATCACTACCCCTGTGCAGAGAGGCGATGCAGCTCTGGTTTTGGGCAATCCAAGAAGGAATCTCTCTATCGGCAGTTCACCTAGCCGGAGAGAAGAACTTGACAGCGGACGCTCTGAGCAGGCAGAACACAGTCTCCCACGAGTGGGAGCTAGCTCAGGAAGTCCTTCAAGAGATCTTCGCCCTTTGGGGAACCCCTCGGGTAGATCTGTTCGCCACCAGCCTAAACAGGAAATGCAACCTGTTCTGCTCAAGGGAATTTCCCCCGAGAGGAGCTCTGGGAGACGCGTTCATAGTGGACTGGGAGTTTCCGCTTCTGTACGCGTTCCCACCCGTCCCTGTCATTCCTCAAATGATCAGGAGGTTGAGAAGATTCCGGAGAACCATGATCCTAATTGCCCCGGATTGGGTCAGGAGAACATGCTACCCGGACCTTCTAGACTTGTCCATCTGCCCTCCAATTCGACTTCCACTCAGAGAGAACCTACTCTCACAGAAGGGAGGTCAGGTTCTCCATCCAGACACCAAAACCCTCAACCTTCACGCTTGGCTTCTGAAAGGCTGAGGTACAAGGATTGGGACCTCCCTGATGATGTTATGGAGGTGTTGCTTTCGGCAAGGAGGCCAGCAACAAAGTCTTTATACCGTTGCTTTTGGAACAGATTTTGCAGCTGGTGTAGAGAACAGAATATCGACCCTTTTTCATGTGGTACACCAATGGTTTTGTCCTTCCTACTACATTTGGCAAATTCAGGCCTTCAAGTTGGCACCATTAAGGGCTATCTCGCAGCGCTATCCATCTTTAAGTGTACTGCGGAAGAACCATCCTATTTCAAATTACCCTTGGTAATACAGTTTCTAAAGGGGTTAACCAATGTTTATCCCCCAAGACCATTCCAAATTCCCCTATTGGATTTAAACTTAGTAGTAACTTTCCTGATGGGTACACCTTTCGAATCTCTCCATTCTTGTTCGTTAAGATTCCTTACCCTTAAAACTCTTTTATTAATAGCACTTACATCTGCTAGAAGGGTGAGCGAATTACAAGCTCTTTCTTGTAAACCCCCTCACACAATATTTCACAAAGACAAAGTTGTCCTGCAAGTGAAGCCTAATTTCCTCCCAAAGGTGGTTTCTGAATTCCATATCACTCAGAAGATTACCTTACCATCTTTCTATCCTCCTCCTCACCCGGGGAAAGAGGAAGAGAGGTTACACAGGCTAGACCCTAGGAGGGCTTTAAGTTTTTACATCAGTAGACTAGCCAGGATAAGACAGGCAGACCAGCTGTTTGTAGGTTACGCAGGTCACAAGCTGGGGTTACAAATAACTAAGCAGACCATTTCCAGATGGATCATTCTAGCCATTCTGGAATGTTATAAACTGGCAGGGAAAGAGCCCCCTCAAAACCTTAGGGCTCATTCGACCAGAGGTATTGCAGCTTCATCGGCCCTCAAAAGAGGCGTGCCGGTTAAAGACATATGTGCGGCCGCTACATGGTCGTCTGTCCATACCTTTACACGTTTTTACAATTTGGATTCCTCCTCCAGTCAAGAGACTAGGTTTGAAAGGGCTGTACTGCATTCTATTCATCAATAGAAGACAGCGTGAAGTCAGTACTCCCTCCTCCGATAATAGAATACTGCTATGGGAGCCTATCTAAGATGAGGAATACGTCGGAGGACACAATCCCTTCGAAGAACAAGTTACTTCTTACCTTGTAACGTTCTTTCGACGGGATGTTCCTCCGACGTATTCCTCATCGACCCTCCCATCCATCCCCGCAGTTCTACTTCCCTTGTTGTTGCAGCTTATGCTCCTTCAGGGTGATTAGTTAGTCCAGAAAGTATTATTGTGGGCTACAAAACGGAACTGAGCAACGGACGCTGCGCGGCCTTTATAGGCAGGATGACGTCGATGTCGATACGGCGGCTGTCGAGGGACATCGACTTGGAGGACGTCGACGCGCAGCACCCTCTAGAGAAAAATGTTTTCCGAGGCCAGCAGAGCTGGAAGGAGATATCTAAGATGAGGAATACGTCGGAGGAACATCCCGTCGAAAGAACGTTACAAGGTAAGAAGTAACTTGTTCTTCTCTGGGCGTGGCGAGAGTTTTGAAGTTTTACTTGCAGAGAACCAAGGAGTTCCGCTCCTCAAACCGACTGTTCATTGCTTTCTCTGGCCGTACCAAGAGCCAGCATAATCTCTAAACAAAGTCTGGCATGCTGGGTTTCGTCCTGCATCACCCACTGTCATCAGATGAAAGGCGACCCTCTAACTAGACCGCCATCAGCACACTCCACCAGAGGGAGGGCCGCATCAACAGCATTCCATGCAGGGATGGCCTTGGGGGACATATGCAGAGCCGCCACGTGGAGCACTCTGCACACGTTCGCGAAACACTACTGCCTGGCTGAAGATACCAACAAAGAAACTGCAGTTGGACAGGCAGTGTTCCGCCATCTCTTTGCATAAGGTAGGACCAGCCTCCTTTCCCCACCTTTCCCGGAGTATGTAACCGTTGTGTTGCTGCATGGTAAAGGCTTGATCAGAAATGTGTTTTCTGTATTTATGCATATATATATAAGATATATCTGTATCTGTAACTGGATTTCTCCAGCATTGGTATCTTTCATAGATTCACATGCGCCCGCCCACCTCCCCTGAGAGGCTGCTCCTATGCTCAGCATCCATCATACTGTAGTCTCTACGGTTCAAAATCTGAAGATGGCTGCCAGGGGCGGAGCTTAAGCCCTGCCACCTCATTGGTTGGGGCCATAAAGGACCAAAGTGAGGTGGAGGGACTACACAATAGAATGGCTCATACATGCTATGTACATGCATTGCTATGTAGCAATGTGTGTATATTAAAAACATTTTAATTATTATTTTATCAATGAGGATTCCCAGTCTGACAGGGAATATTCAAGCATCTGAATCTATGAAAGATAACAATGCTGGAGAGATATAGTTACAGTTAAGTAACTAAGGCGTCCCCTTGTGAATGGGGATGTGGAAGTACGCATCCTCCAAGTCTAGCGACAACAGGAAGTCCCCCTCTTCCAACTGTCCGAGCATGTGCTGAAGAGTGACCATCCAGAATTTTTGGTACTTGATGTATTTGTTTAGTCAACGAAGGTCGAGGATGGGCCTTCAGCCTCCGGTCTTTCTCACAAGGAAGTACCTTGAGTACGCTCCAGAGCCCTAGTGCCTCTTTTGGACGAGCCCTATTGCGCCTTTCCTTAACATGGCCCGCATCTCCAGCAGCAGCTGAGGGACATGGTTTTCCTGCCGGGCCTCTGGTGGTATTTGGGGACACTTCCATTGAAATTCCAGGGTGTGTCATGGGAGAGAGCGTCCAGCACCCAACAATCTGTGGAGATGGTCTTCCACGTGCTGACGAAGTTCACCAGCCGGCTTCCCACCGGGGTGCCTTGGGGACCCTGGCGATGACGTCGTCCTCCGAAGGCCTTGGAGCAGCCCATGTTGGTCTCCTGGGCCGAAGAGTGGGAGGGTTGGCGGTAAGAAGAGGAGCCCCCGCCAAACCCCTTGGAGGATCCTTGGGACTTTCTGCCTGAGGACCGAAAGGCGGCCTCCGTTGTTGAAGGGTGCCCAAAGCACGCACCATCTTCGTCTTTATGGCTTGGAGGGACTCATCCACAGCCTTCCCGAACACATTGTCCCAGTCGAAGGGCATGTCCAGCACCTTTGACTGAATGTCCTGATGGAAGTTGGTAGCCTTGAGCCAGCCACGACGACCAAGGCAAACGCTGTTGCCCATTTGGAGGAACCCTGCGTCGGCAACGTCCATGGCTACCGTGATGGCGTGGTCCGACACCACCTCGCCTTCCTGCAGAATTTCCAGCACTTCCTCGACGACAAGAGTCGGAAGGAAGTCCAGGATGGGAGCAATCTTGAACCACAACTCCTGGTCGTAGCGAGCCACAATGGCAAGGGCTTTGGCGGCCTTGATGGTTGTTGCAGCAGAATAGATGACCCGTCCCTTGGCATCTAACTTCTTCCCCTCACTGTCCGGCAGGGTGTAAGCTGCCGAGGAAGAACCACCTGAAGACTTCTTCTTGGCCGCCGCGTACACCAGAGTCTGGAGAAGGCTGTCCCCGCAAGCACTTGAACGCAAAGTCCGGCACCCTGTACTTCTTCTCAAGACGATCCCTCTTCGCCTGGGCCGTAGACGGGTTCTTCATGAGACAAACCTTCGTCCCAAATGTCATCCATGAGTTGGACCGAGAGGATGGTCTTCCTCTTCGCCTCTTGGCACTGATATAAGAAGCCCCCCTCCTCCTCTGGAGCGAGATGAAAAAGTTCTGACGCTCTGGAGATAGAGTGGAACAAACCTATCTCATCTGGCGGGGAAGATCTGGGAGGCGGAGACATCTGGGAGGCGGAGACGGGAGGTCCCCTAACCTGCCGTCGTTGTCCGTGCCTGTCGGCTGTGTCCGGATCTGGCTCATCGTGGCCGGGGGAGGGGGTCGGCCGTCACCTGTGCCGCGTGTGGGGCTACCGGCATGATGGGCATCCTTGTCTGTATCTCAGAGACCAGCGTATGCAGTGACGAGAGAATGTCCACCGAGAGATCTCTAGGAGGTAGCTGAGGTGTGGGTGGCAGCTGAGGTGCTGGCAGAATAGGCCACTGGGGCACCGCCTGTGAACCCAGGCCCTCTTTGCTATGCTGCTCTTCCTCGAAGGTGTCGTCAGCGCGCTTGTCGTAGGGCCTGCTTCCTACGTCTCCCTCCTCCTAGATGGTTTGCAGGCTGGTGAGCTCCTTCTCAGAGGAGATATCTGTACCCTGGAGGACCCCCTCATCTCCCCCACTTCTTTGCTCCCAGAGGGGAAGGTCTCGGGGAGATGACAGGCATCTTCTTCTACGGAGTATTCTCAATGGGTCGGAACACAGCCTCCCTCCTGGGAGGGAGGGACTCCCTGGCCTTAGGGGTCGCGCCCTGCAGAGCCGCATCAGCAGCTTTCGTCAGTGACGCCGCCACCCCCTCGATAGAAGGTTGGGCCTTCTCTGGGTGTACCTGGGCCTTCACTGTCTGGGCCGGAGCCTTGTCCTGTTTGGCCTTCTCCTTAGGGGGGCGTGGTCCGCACCCCGCTCCCTCTTGGCCATCTCCGGCAGGATGGACTGGGGCTGCTCCTTGAGTTTGCTCAGGTGATTCGACTTCCTTTTGGCGAAGATATGGAACGTTGACTAGTGACGGAAGCTGGACACGTTAAAAGCGCCCTGGCCACCGAGGAGCCTGTCGCAACGGCGCTCCCAGTGGCAGTGGACTTGCAGTGTTTAGCCTTCTGTTGGAGCCCATGGGAGGGGCGCCCTCAAAGGTCTTCAAATCCCCCTCAGCCTTCTTGGAGCTGGGAGAGGCATGCTGCTGGGTCCCACCGAGAGCAGGGGCTTTGGCCTGTAGCGCTCTTTCAGCCGCCTGTGCCAATCCTTCATCGTGCGAAGGGCTATCTCCTGGCAAAACGCACAATCCTTGTGCGCAGGGTACACGCAGTAAAGGCACTCGTAATGATTGTCGCCCGAAAAGACATTCCGCAAGCCTCAGCTGGAGCGAATCCCGACCAGGGGAGCTAAATCCTTTTCCTCCGACATGGTCCACACGGCATAGACCTGAGAATCTTCTGGAAGCCTCCACGAAGAAACTCAATGAAATCCGCCCTCGAGGGGCGTTGAAGAATCCGGAAAACTGGTCCCTGTTAATCAAAAGGTTGATTGATGGAGCACAAGGCCTGATTGAGAGTAATACTCTTCTAAAAAGTGCAAAAATGCAGTAAAAGCTCGAGAGCTAATCACGAGGACTCCCAACACTTGAACGTGTGGTAAAAATCTGGAGATGGCTGCCAGAGGAGGGGCTTGGCTAGAGGGCAGTCATTGGCTGGGGGCAGTATGACCCAGAGCTCAGTGATTGGTTGTTAGGAGAAAGACAGATCAGAAGTGAAACTGAAACTGATTTTTTCTTTACCAAGGATTCCCAGCCTGACTATCTATATATCTATATCTATCTATCTATATATATATATATATATATATTCTTTAGTTGCATGGCCGTTAAGGTGAGACCTTAATGCAACGAAACCCCTGAAATTCAGCTAAAGCCACTGTAACTCTGTAACTTTGCGTCCCCTGTTGCGCAGCCTATGACCACAATGATGACCTCACAGATCACATCACAATAGTAACTGGCATTAAGCATGGCTTTAAGCCATGGTTGGTGTGCATGGCCAAATAGATTTTAACACATGAATGGGTACTAGTCATGGCCTTCAGTTCTGGACAGTGGTCACAACCTTCACCCATGTGCACTGTATTTTAAAACACTAACAGGCTACCAACCATAGGTTGTGGCCTTTACCAGTAGATCCAGCTTTCAACTGTTTCCACTGTATATTATATACACTGATCAGGCACTAGCCATGGGCTTTAGCACAATACTAGCCAGTGGCCACAATCTTTGGCTCTGCCCACTATCTATTCTAACATATAAATGGGCCAAAAGCCATTGCCTTAGACGTTGAGCAGTTGGTACATCTTTTGGCCATGTCTACTGTGTATTTTTAAATCTGCCATAAGCGATGACCTTCAGTCGTGCCCACTGTGTATTATACAACGATAACCAGCCACTAGCTATGGCCTTTGGCCTTGCCCACTGTATATTATCCACAGCAACCAGCCACTAGCCAAGGTCTTCAAGATAATACTAGCCAGCGGCCACTGCACTTGGATGTGCTGACTGTACATTCTAACAAATTAATAGGCACGAGCTATAGCCTTTAGCCATGGCCACTGACTACAGCTTTCAACGTTGCCCACTGTATATATTTTGAAACGGTGACTGGCTACTAGGCATGGCTTTTGAACATTAACCGACCACTAGCTATGGTGTTTGTTGACGTCCACTGACCACAGCCTTCGTCATGGCCAAGCCCACTGTCTAAATTGTTATCAAGACAATCAAAGTCTTTGAGCCAAATAATAATGATGTTGTATCTAATGCGATTATTGATGTAATCTGATATATACAATGTAATTAGTGATGCTATGTGTGATGTTGGGTGTTCTCCTACATGCAATTAGTGTTGTCATCATTGCGGTCAAAGGCTGTGCAACAGGGGGCATTAAGTTAAGGTGGCTTTAGCTGAATTTCAGGGGTTTTGTTGCGTTAAGTTCTTGCCTTAATGTCCATGCAACTAAAGGTTTTCCATGGAATTTTCAGGGTTTTGTTATTCCATAGATTTCTTCCGCATATGGCCACTCTATATTTTAAAACTCTTGCAACCCATCACTCAGATGTTCATCAATCCCAAACTGATTTTGACCTGTTTTGACAGTGGTATTATGTATAAAATATTGCAGGCTTTGTGAAGTCAAAATGTTATTAGGCAATGTGCAGTGAGATTAAATTATTTGCCGATGATCACATAGTTTGGTTAAGCAGCATGCTACAAGCTCCTTGTTTTATGGTTGGTCTCTTGGTGACTGTTTTGATACATCGCACAACCCCAACTAACCACATTTAAGCAGCATGTAAAAGGGGAAAAAATGACCAGCTGCAAGAATAACCTATGCCCAGGTACTTTTGTCCCCATAACGAAAATCAAAAGCTGGCACCCATGAATATATGCACAGTAAGTGAACATATATCTTAAAGGGAAATATACAAATGTAGTTCAATAGACCTACTACTTAGAAGAAAGTGCGCAAGACAAAATAGCATTGGATGTTTAAAAAAAGTTATGAACACCAGAAAAAATAACCTGAGAGGGGAAATATTCCAATTAATATGCTGGCAAAGTGTAATAGGTGCTCACCTTTTAAACCCAGCAATCTGTCGTGAAATATTCCCTGGAAAACTAAATCCCAAAACGAAACATGTGCTTGTGGTCTTGTGGGTAAGCATCTGCACTGAGAACATGACAACCTTAGTATAATCCTGGTAGCCAAATACCTGAGCAAGCTTGCCAACCTCAAAAAACTCCAAGGGGTTGCATCCGCCCTCTGAAGAAATGTTATGCTGCCCACCCACATGCGTCCTTTACTTGTGCCTTGAAAAGCAGCCACAATCTAACTGCACCAATGTGCAGGATTGCAAACTCTCTTGCGACATCATGGACAAACACTCATGACTTACTTGCCCTCTCATTTCCCCTCCTCACCTCTGTCTGGCTTTGAACAATATTCTGCTTTACAAAGAACTTGACAAGTACACATACTATAGTGTCACTCAACTATATAAATCTTTATAGAACTATGTTAGGCAAAAAGTGTACATTTGTGGCATTATTCCCCCACCTTGACTGGGAGACTACTAATGCCAGAATGCAAAACATTCAAGGACTGGCAGTAGCACGTTTATTAAAAAAAAATTGAGGCTTCCGTGTTTTATGAAATATTAAAAACTAAGAAAATACACAGCCTTCGGGACTTTGGACTGTCTCCCATCCATGCACTAACCGGGACCAACCCTGCTTAGTTTAAAGCAAGCAAGGAAGGATCCAGCCCCCTTTTGCCCTGTTGCTCGAAGTGGTCTTGTAAGGTGTACTCATTTATTAGGCAACATGGCCTCAAGGGGCTGTCCCCTTCCTGGCTTAGAAGCTAATCAAGGTTCGTCCCAGTTACTGCATGGATGGCAAACCCACTGAAGCTGTAAAAATATATTTTTTAATTTTGTATTATTGACTAGAAGGCTACAGTTTTATGTTCATTCATCGCCCATTTTCTTTTTCATGGCACTTTTTGGCAAACATTTATTTTTGTATTAGGGGGTGGGGGTTCCCCCAATCCCCTCCCCTCTTATTTCCTATAGATCACCCCCACCCTACCCCTTATATACCACCCACCCATATTTTTAGATTTATTTTTCAGCAAAACATTTTTGACAAAAATTGCAGCAAAAAAAGAAGGGCCAAAGAATGAACGTCATACCGAGGCTACAAATACGAGAATGCAATTCAGCAAAAGACAAAAATATTGTCTCCGAGTGCAAAACATTCAAGGACTGATAGTAGCACAGTTAAAAAAAAATGTGGATTCCCATTCGTTCACCCATCCATGCAGTAACTGGGACTGACCCTGCTTAGCTTCAAAGCAAGGAAATGGCCGGCCCGTTTTTCCAAGTGGTCTTGTAACTTTGGCTCATTTATCAGGCAACATGGCCTGAGGGGGCTGGCACCTTCCTCACTTTGAAGCTAAGCAGGATCTGCCCTGGTTACTGCATGGATGGGAGACTTGGATGGCTATCGTGTCACTGGCCATTGGTTATGGTCAGTGATTTTTTTTACCCCTGACGTCGCTATAGCTGTAAAAATATCTTTATTATAAAAACTCTAACCGCGGTTACGGAACTACACATACCCTCAGCTATCTGTAGTCCTTTATAGCCTTGAATATAGATGTGAATATAAAAGAAACAGCTGGGGAAAAAAACAACTTTACTACCTCTCCAGGCCCTCACGAAGTGCCCCCCTCCCCCCCAAATCTGTGCCAGCTCCCCCTACTCCCCAGATGGCCTCCTCACCCCTACCCTCCCCCCCCCAACAACACACATGGTTTCTGTCATGCAGTTTGAGAGATGTCGGCTATTCGAGGCTATAGCCGCAGCTACAGAAAACCTAGTGTTGCAAATTCAGCCCCTAGACCCCTTCCAACTCCCAAATTTTACTTGCTGCCCTCTAGCAACATCCCCCGTCCCACCCCTCTACACTGATTTTGACTTTTTTTTTAACCTGGAAATGGCTTTTTTCCTAAGTTTCATTTTCCCATAACCTCGGCTATAACCTTGAATATCTCACATAGTGAGAAAAACAAGACGGCCCTGCGATATAGCTATCTATTTTTGAGCAGGGGAACCCCCTTCTCCGTCAAATATTTAAAAAACGACTGCACAGAATAACCCCAAACCCCACGCATGGATCTCGAGTCAACACTTCGTGTCCAAGTTGTTTTGGACTTGGTCAAAATCCGTCCAGCGGTTTTGGCTGAGCGCTTTGCCAAAAATTGAACCTATGCCACGGCCTCGGAAGGCCGCAACGGGCCTCGGCCCTCACAGTAGGGAGAGTGGGGGATGGTTCATTCTTTAGTCTCATTAATGCATATTCCCTTCTCCGCCCACCTATTTCGCCAGGTTGCCTTCCCCACACATAATGGAGAATACACCCTTTAAGTTTTGCCCCTCCTGTCATCGAAAGTTTCCTTGGAAAGACTTGCACCAGGTCTGCAATCTGTCTCTCAAGCGATCACGCCAAAGGACAGTGCACGTCGTGCAAACTGTTCAGGCCCAAAACATTCAAGGACCGCAAAACAAAACGCTGGGCCCACCCCACCACGCCATGCAAGCCAAGGCCGCCATGGACGTCGAGGGAGCCTCCAGCGACGGCAGCATCAATGTCTACAGTGACGCAGAGGGGTGTTCGGGATCCGTCGGATACCCGTGTGCAAGTGCCTGACCCCAACATGCAGGCCGACTGTTCTGCCACTGGGACGACACCCGGCGGTACTCGCATGACCAAGTCGCACCACACAAAACAAACCTGCCACGTCGCCGACCGGAAAGCCACACACGGCGTAAAGGGGACGTCTGAAAGTTCCCTGTCTTCTGGGTCATTGCGTTTGTGGTCGCCACATGACAGGCTCCCAAAACAGACGAGCAAGTCTGTTTCTGACAGCGTGTCTAAAGCCACAAAGTCATCACACCGACAACAGGGCGTCGAAAGATGCATCGACTGCCCCCTCACATGCCAACCACTGACCGTCGAAGGACACTTCGAAGGCCTCTTCGAAGACTACACCGAGCTCGAAGATAAGCAAGCTCATTCAAAGAGACGTCCCAGACACTCTGTTAAAAAGTCGGACGTCAAAAAATCATAAGTCTTCTAAAACGCAGGTAGAGGGCTCTATTTGTGGGACTATGACCCAGGGAGAGGGCACCATTTTGGGGCCTATGCACCGTAAAAGACCACCTGTATCAGAACCAACACCCACCCCCCTGCCTCTGTTCCCCCCCAGTAATCCCAAGTTCATCTCAATGGCAGCAGAACAGATTGAAAAGGTTGTGAGATGTATGTCCCCCCTAGCTAATTCCTTAGATGACCACCGTGAGGTCTTGTAAAACCTTCAGGGTGGCCCACATAGCTGGCCAGTAACTACTACAGCAGTTACCCAGCCTTCCAGCCCGCACAGACCTCTCCCAGGTTTCCACCGCGTAGCAGGATTTAGGTCAGCATTCTTATTATTACACCATGCAAGACTCCCAGGACCCTGGAACTTACACAGACCCAGACAACCGAGGGGACTTGGGTGATGGTGACCAATTTTATCATGATGACGAAGTTGTCTACATCATCCAGTCGCCAGATCACTCAGACCCAACGGTGGCGGACTCACCAGTCGATAACCAAATACAGTATAGTGGCCTGCTCCTAAAGGTGGCAGAGCATTTCAAATCGATACACAAGGACTTTGTTGAGGACATACTAGGGGATAAGAAGTCAGCCACCCCATTTGTCCCCTACGTCAATCAGTACCGAGACATATCCAACCCTCTCTAATGTCTCTTAATTTAACACAGCCAGTCAAACCGCGCATTGAAAAAGTATTCCAGCCGGCACCCTCAGACCCCCTTTACTTCAGTGGACCGTTAAAACCCTGACTCCTTAGTGGTGACAACTACTTGAAAGATAGCAGGAACACCTCTGACCTCTTCAAAAGCCCCCCCCCTTATAAGGAGAATAAAAGGATTTACACTTTTGGAAGAAAAGTAGCCTCTTCGGCAGCTTACCAGACTAGAATTGCTAAAAGCACAAATGTATTAGCTAGTTACAACTGTCACAAGTGGGATGAGATGGCCGAGCAAATAGCGTTCGTTCCTGAGCCCCTTAAAACACAACTCTCGCTCTCCTTTGCATAGAGTACACAAATAGAAAACTGCATCCTAAAGAACAACTTGGATGCAGCAGACGATGCAGGAAGAATAATAGGAGAGGGCATGTTGATCAAAAGCCACACGTGGCTACGCCAGTCTGGCTTCAAGCTTGAGATTCAGGCTACCCTTCTTAATATACCCATAGAGGCCAACTTGTTGTTTGGTAAAGTGGTGGAAGACGGTCTAAAGAGCGTGAAAGAAGACTACGACACCCTAAAATCATTGGGGCAGCTCACCAATAAACCCTCCGGACAAAGGGGGGGGCTATCATTTTCGCCGTTTTAGAGGGCAAAACTCTCAACGAGCATCTTGTTGCAATCAGGGTCAAAGCTTGTCCTGGGGTTCATCTCAGGGACAGTCCTCAACAGGGTTTCAAAGAGACCAAAGAAGGTCTCGCATTAGGGGTAGGTCCTCCTCCTCCTCCTCCAGCGGCTCAACACCCCCAATGACCACCCGCTACAGGTTTTCTCCCATGTGACTCGAGTAGGAGGCTGCATTTCATATTTTACCCACCTATGGGATGGAATCACCTTTGACCCTGGTGGGCGGTTATTGCATAGAACTGATAAAGCAACCAACCAACCATCCACCAAGACAAAGGAACGCCTCTGAGGAAGAACAGCGTATCCTGTTGGAAGAGGTGACCGCGCTGCTCTTAAAGAACGCCGTAGAAATCATCCGGGCAAACCAGGTAAGCAAGGGTATTTATTCAATATAGTTCCTTGTGCCAAAAAAATCCTCACAATGTGCCCTTAGACCTGCGCCCTGCAAACACCTATGTCAAGCCACAGAAAATATGCATGACAACGCTACAGGAAGGAATCCCATTGCTAAACTGGGGAGGATTACATGCCTACCCTTAGGTATGGAAGATGCATACTTTCTTATTTCAATGTTCCCAGCGCACAGAAGATTCCTGCGTTTAAAAATAGCAAACAAGCACTACCAATTCAAGGTGCAACCTTTCGGCATAGCCTATGCTCTTAGGGTATTTAGCATGGTACTGGTGGTGGTGAGGCATCTATGCAGGGAGTCAATCCCGGAAGACTGGCTGATCACAGGGGAGAACACCCAAATTTGCAAGAAAAAGTGTTGTAATCTAGGGTTGGCTTGCTGGTGATGTCACTGACTCTCTGGAACGTTGTGATTTCAGTGTAGAGTGCTTGTGGTGTTGTGATCTGAACCAGGGTTCCAAGAGCTGCAGTTGAAGAGTGTAAGGTGGTGCTAAGGGACGTGCCAGTGTTTCCTGGCCACTATCATACCGAATAAACATACAGTAAACTTACCTGCTGGCTCAGGTTGTTTGTGTACGATACCACTTTATTTCATAAAATACCCAAAGAACAATCAATTTACTTTTTCAATTGGGGTTATCTATCAAAGAGAAAAAGTCAAGCCTTGTACCAAACAAGACCAAACAGTTCCTAGGAGCTGTCATAAAGACAGAAGAGGGTCTAGTTTTTCCATCAAACGAAAGAGTACAAAACATGCTGCTGCAAATACCTTTGTATCTTGCCAGTCGCCAGATAACCGTACGCAAAGCAATGCTCCTGCTCGGGATGATGGCATTATGCATTTACCTGGTCCCACACGCACGATTGCACATTCGCCCAATGCAGGAGTGGTTGGCAAAACAGTGGTCTCAGGCAAGCGGTCAGTGGGACAAACTCATAATCGTCGCCAACCCTAGTACAAGCTGTGCGCTGGTGGACAAAGGAGAACCTGTTAAAGGGAAAACCCTTTCACGAGGCGGTTGTCACAACAGACTTATCATTCACCAGGTGGGGGGGGCAATTACTTTCATCTCAGTACTAAAATTAACTACATTAACTTTAAAGAGGAGGCAGTTTATATTAAAATGGTCACAATGTGCTTCCTTCTATTCCATGCCTTCCTCAGATATTCTGACATGCCCCAGGCAACAGTTAAGGGTTCTGCACGCAACAAGAACAAAAGTGTCCGACGACACTGAGTGAAATTCGCTTCTGTTAGGAGTGGGATAATAATTTGTTTTCTAATCTCATACCTAGAACAAAACAAAATGTAAAAAGTTTTCCTTCACACCTCCACAACCCAGACAGGCCACACTCTGCTCCTGCCCGTGCCATTTCTGCTTAATATCCCTCAGCAAGAGCAGATATCAGTGAAAAAAACGTTCATTTATACAGAGTTTAGATATGATTCATCTCAATGAAACTGATGAAATTCAGTGGGTATGGGAAGGGACGCCCATCTTAACTTGAGTACCACCTCTCCCCCACACCAATAGATGCTGTGTGAGGTCATTTCTTTTATCTTACTGTTAAACCCTGCTGTGATGGCTCTTATTGCTCATGTACTGAGTAACGGGTGGGAGGGGGTTACAGGGACTTTGAGTTCAGATGACTTCCCACACCCACTGAATTTCATGGGTTTTATTGTGATAGATCAGTTTATTTGAATTCTGTATTAACTACATTTATTTCTCTGAATTTCAAGGGTTCTGTTATGCTATGCAATGCTCTCTCCGGCCATGGCCACTGTCCATGGTGCACTGATTACTAAGACCGGGGCCCATGGACCAGGCCAACAGCTAAAGCCGGTATCTCCCCCCCCTCCCTTCTCCCCTTAGTTAACCAGCCAAGGCTGTGGTGAATATCTCTGGTGCCCCAGTTATTAAAAAAGACAGAGGCCCATGGCCCTGGCCTACAACCAAGGCTGATTCCCTCCGCCCCACCTGGAAGCTAACCAGCCAAGGCTGTCCATTTTGCCCCAATTTTTTTAAAAGACAGAGGCCATGGCCCTGGCTCATGGTGAGGCTAATTTTGCCACTCCACCCCAGTTACTAACCACATCCCACCAGCCATGGCCTTTGGCTTTGGACACAGGCAGTTGCCCCAAAATTAAGAGCGCTCGGCCTATCGACCATGCCCTATAACCGGATTCCACCAGCCTTGGCCTATGACCCATACCTCTCTCGCTCCTTTAATTTCTGATGTTGTTTCCGCTGGCAACGTATGCAGACAACCTGTGCTACTTCGTATTACTGCAGTAACCAATACAAATAATCATTCCCCATGGTAATGCATTATTTTCAGATCGCTATGAAAATGAGAAAACGCTAGACAATTTAAGTCTTCCCATCCCCACTTCAACTCTCCATATGCCCCCTCCTTTCTAGGTCCCTGCTTTTGTAAATCCTCCCTGACCCTTTATTAACTTCTTTCTCTCACTGGTTTGTGTGACACGTATTCTTTTCGAGTCTTGTAACATCTCTGTGGGAATCTTGCCAGATTCCATGGGTAAGTCAAAAACGGTAAGGAACAAACTCGCTCCCCAGCCTACCCCTAAATCTACCAAACCACCCTTTTCACTCCTCCAAATATAATTTTTAGCACTTTTTTTCGGATAACTGCAGGAAACGCTTGCATCAAGGAAAAAACGGTGTTCTTAGATTTCTGAAAGCCTCGCTGCTGCAGTGCACCATGGATATATTAAAGGTTTTTGGGACAGGTTGTACCCCCATTCTCCATCTAAGTATTTCAAAACTACTACATGGTTTTACGCCAAACCAACAAAAGGAACATTTACAGTGCTTTCTGCTCAAGTTGTTTCTAATTTGATGAAACTCCGTCCAGCGGTTTTCACGATACACATGTTCAATGGAAGCACCTTTTTCTCTAAGGGACAAAGCTTTAAAATAGCCTTTCTTTTGTTTTATGAATACATTTCCAACAGTTTAACAAGCTTGCCACTGAATTTACAGTTTGGAGGGGTCCTTGTAGGCAGTCTTTTTTGTTCGAAATGTCATCCAAATAAGCCCTGAGTCAAACCCTATTGGCAACAGAATTGTGGGATCAGTCAATGCAAATTGGTTATATATTAACTAAACTATAGGGTGGTGACCGCTGCCTTATATTATATATTGTTAGGGAGTTTTACAAACGTCCACCTTATGTAGGACTTTAGAAGACTCACTCTTGGGACACAGGGTTCCAACTCGTAGTTGAGGCCTGAGCCACACACACATGTTGGTAGCAATGGCTGACCAGCCAGGCTTATCTTTGGAGGGAGAAAGGGCAACATAAAGCATTTAAATACTTGTAATTATTTCACAGAGGCCTAGCACTTTCGAAGTCTGTCCCTATCTAGTTATTAGTGTTTCAGTCGGATTGGAGGGCAAAACTGGTAAGGCACAAGCTGTAGAAATCAAATGTTCCAGGGGAAGTCTTCAGTAGCAAGTAAGTAACGCTCTTTTTTGGGAAAAGGATCAGGGACTTCAGAGAAGGCTCCCTGAAGGCACACAGGCATTGGGCATGGGCGAACTCCCAAGCACACGAACCAGCACTCCAGCAACACAGGAGCTGCAAATCAATTCTAGGTAAGTTCAACTAAGAGTCTCACATTTAGAGGTGAAAAAGAGGATGCAGCACAACCCCTCCAAGATGCAGCAGACCTGGTCACTTGATTCTTGGTCAGACAGATGAGTGGTAGGGACACTGGAATGGATCTCGCAGCAGCAGTTGAGTGAAGAGGCTCTCTGCAAAGGATTATTTAGGGTTCTGTGATTTTGCCACTTTTTCCAAAGCACCGGTCAAGAACATTTACCGCCTTGTTGATGTGTCTCGCTTTCTCAGTCCAGCACTCTAGTGAGGGGACTTCAAGGAGTGGAATCTTGCCTGGAGATTTAGGAGTGCACCAAACTTTTGGGAGGATTCGATCTCCAGAAGGTGATGTTCTGCACAATGGCTGCAGGTCCCTGGGTATTGGCGGTTTGCAGCCTGTGAAGGTCACAGCTCATTGTTAGGCTCGAAATGCAGGTCGTCTCAAGACTGATTTGGTCCCACCATCTAAGGAAGAGTCGTCCTCTTCAGAGTTTTCCTGATGTTTGGAAGGGGACGTGGCACAGCAGCTGTTACAGAGAAGGCGTCTCTGGCCGTCTGGAAGGAGCTGCGGGCGTCTCTCCTCTTCTTCCTCATATAGTTTCTTCAGTTACAGTGGTCCGCTTGTGATCAGCCTTAGCCTGAGGATCCATGCCTTTAATGCAGGAACCCAGCCAATCAGCACCCATGCACCATTCAAACTCTAGGTGGTGGCTGCCCTTTAAGGACAGCCAGCCCCCCAGTTGGAACTGGTTCCAGGCAGGCACAGCAGAAGACCAAGAACAGATTTTCAGAGTCCCCCCCTGCTTCCTATCCTCGGACATACTGGCCCCTGGTATCCGGTCATTGCATTGACAACCAAAGCATCAACAGCCAAACCATCTAAAAAAAAAAAAGCAGCTAATAATAAAAATGGGTTTTAAAGGTTAAAAAAGGGGGGTTGGGGAGGAGGCCCATAAAAAAAAGAAAAAAAAATGCATTAGATGCTTTTTTTTTTTTTTTTTTTTTTTTTTTTTTAGATACTTTTTTTTAGATGGTATGGCATTAGATGCTTTGGATGTCGATGGAATGACTATTAAAACTGGCCCTTGGTGTGCTTCACAAAGGGATCCCACCAAAGACCCAAGACAAACCAGGTCCTCCCCAAGCCTGCACTGTAGAAGGACCAAGAAGGAACCAAGCCATCTTGAATTGGCGAAAAAAGAAGTGTCACCATGTTGGGTCAATGGTGACCCTTCTGGGCTCCGAATGCAGACTGGGAGTAAAAATTGCACAACGTAGGAAGGATAAAACCACTGCCAGCAGCCACTCAGATTAGCTTGTTACAGGAGCAGTGAGAAAGGGGATAGTGTCACCCTTCTGTACTTCACATAAGGTGGGGGTGGGTTGATCTCACAAGGAAAATAACAAAATAAAAGGGGAAACCCAGGCTCCCAGCCAACACTGCACAGAGAGTCATGTCAATGACAGATGTCACAAAACTTGGCGGAAAGCATTGCTCAAAGAATAATGTATAAAAAAGGCATACAAAATGGTCTCAAAAGTAAGGGTCAAGGAATGAGTGTGGAAAAAGGTTCCCACTCACTCAGGAGAACAGACCAAAAATCCAGTAGTCTAGCAAAATGTACTGGGGGACTCGCAGTTGAAGGGGATTTCAAATAAAAATGAACATCTACCTAACGTATATGTATAGCGATTACTTAACTGATAGTAGCACTTAACTTTAATGGACATTGTTCAATAAATACCATATATATCTTTCAGTATAGATTGTGTGGACAATGCTTCACTTGGTTTCATTTGTAAGTGATCTGTACCTTATACCAGTGTCCTCCACTTCTAAGAGTTGAAGACTTAGTGCTCCGTTAAGTTTGCCTTTTTAGAGTTTGGTCAAACTTGGTAGTAACACTGTAACACTGCAGATCCACTACAGGTTGGTCTTTCAAAACCCCACACCAGTGGGAGTGACGAGTAGAAAAACCTTCCTAGCAGTTAGTACTTGTTTTCAGGTGTTGTGCTTGTTCTGGTAATCTACTTCAGCCTTTACCCAAGACCACAGGGCAGAGATTTCAAAATGCCTGTCCTCCAAGATGGGATATGGTAGTGGTATTGTCGAGAACAAGTGTGCCAGTGTTCTCACTGAAAATTCTGCAGGTACGTTTTAGCTCTCGCATTTATCATATACGGGCAGGCCTGTGCTTTTGTGTTTTGGTTTATTTCTTGTTGAGCTCAGCGATCCACGCCGTAGCCTGCGCACACAGTGCGCATTAGTTGCAGAATCTTCCTTGTAGATCTGTAGTTGGAGCCTGGTGCCCTCACTACAAGGTGTCTCCCCGAGAGTGACCACAGAGCTTTTATATTGTTACAGCGCCATTATACCACTAACTGATCAACTGCAAATTTCCCCCATTTCTTTATGGTTCTCGATGTATACGAATGACAAGGCTGTCCTAAATAAAATTATCTCAACAGACCTACTCCACTTAGCGAATAGGGTAAAATCTAGATGGCAAAGCAGTGTGGGAGCCCCTCTACTGAGAACGAACATGGGTCGAATACCCTGATCTATGGCATTTCTTCCACTCAGGAGGGTGTACATCCATGTTTTAGCTCACTGCACCCTACACAGAAAAGAAATATCCATTTGCATATCGGTCTCTGTCCCACATAAGTGCAATCCAGCACCAAAATGCTGGTCAAATCTCCTCTGAACAAGAGTACCATCAGCAACCCTAGACACGTGTTTCGGGCCGTCTTGGGCCTCCTCAGTGAGGTGAAGCTGGGCCTCTCTGAGGCGCAGTGAGCAAGAGGTCCACATCTGGATTACCCTGTTTTACTGGGGGTGAACCCCCAAGGTTTACAAAATTACAAAGTAGTGTGGGAGTCCAGGCAGAACTAAATGAGGACGTCAAAATAGGGTTAGAGTATGCTTGCCATTCATGCATTTAAACTTTATCAATTAATTTGATCTATTTTGTGTCTACAAAAAAGTGGCAGGGAAGCTAATAACATTACGATTTAATCATCAGCTTGCCTTCGCAGCTAACAGAATGCATTGGAAAAGCCTCAAGAAACCCTCTGGCAAGTGCGCTATCTCACTACAGATCAATATGCATGTTCTGTTCTTTTGCCATTGGTATGACCACCCGCGCTGGGAAAATCCCAGTTAAAAATGTTCTTGGTTTTAAACTGTGTTGAGTTGTCTATTACCTGTTGCTGGCGAATGATTTGAGAGTATACCGGTCTCTGAAACATTTCATCCCAGCTTTAGTGAAGATTAAATAGCATAGGCTCTCCGTGGTCGAGTAAGCACTGTTTATATTTTTTATTAAAATGTATCTATTGACTGTCATTGATGTTTTGACCAGTATTTTTACTGTGTACATTCGTATTGGAGCCTTCACATTATTTTCATATATGTTTTACTGTTTTATGCATATGGAATTTTTTTCCCTTACGGAATTTTTATTTCTGATGCTTGTTAATCTGCTTAGAATCACATGCTTTGCATATGGTCCGACATCCACTGGTAACCGCAGAGTATTACATCTCTTCTTTCGGGGACCGAAAGGGGACGTCAACATAGGCGTGCCTGTAACACTATCCCTATCGTGACGCGTAGTGTACCCAAAATCCCTCAAGTGCCGAGGTCCCTCAGATTGTTTTTGTCCACCCAGATAACTGATCGCCCTATAGTGGTGCTCTTACATGAGACATTGTTTCTTATACCGACTTTGTCGGTTATTCCCCCTTAAGTCACTTCGACAGCGATTAAGAACTTCAACGAAGACTGCGGAAAGTTTCTACATCGGTGGATTTTGGCGCTTAAGATCCGGCGGCTGAGGCATCAACGTGGCTGGGCCCTCTGGCCGGCCTACACAGTAGGGAGAGTAGGGTTGGGGTGGCCATATCTTTCGTTATGTCTTTCCTCTTTCCCCCTCTTTACCCTCTAGTTCTGGTCATCTTTGTTTATACCTTTCACTATGGAAAGGTCTCCATTTAGGTTCTGCCCTAAGTGTAGGGTCAGATACCCATGGAAAGACTAGCACAGAACGTATAATTCTTGTCTCCCCTTGGATCACAATGAGAAGCGGTGTGCGGCTTGTAAGATCCTTCGGCCTAAGACCCTTACGGAGCGCTTTGTAAAGCGTTGGGCCGCGTACGGTATGTCGTGGGCTGAGCCCTCTTCCCCCACCGCCACACCCGCTGAAAGTGACGGGGGCACCTCTGATGACCAAATATCTGTATTAGATGTTATAGACCTTGAGCCGGACACTTCTAGGTCTGCCACGCCCGTCCAGGACCCCTTAAGGCCTGGCACAAATCTCGCTTCAAGGACAACACCCGGCGATAGGGGCGTACAAAAACCACAACACAGTAAGCACACAACACCACCACCGATTTTGGCGGTTCCGTTGAAAAAGGTGACAACGCCAACAGGGCAGTCGAAAAATGTGAGCGGTTTCCTCTGATCGGGTAGATCAGCAGCCTTCCCCGCATCCGCAGCAGCGCCTTGCGACTGGGCACTCCAAAAACAAGGGCACTACCCCTAAATCGGGTTTACACGTCAAAGCACGGTAATTCGTAACTCCGACGGTCCCTAAAGGCCCGGTAGGCCCAAAACCTACTACTAGGCCTCCAGGCGAAAAATCTACTGCTAGGTCTTCGAACCCGTTAACTCACGCCGATTCGGCAGAGATCGAAGACCGTATCGCGAGAATTACTTCAGCAGTTGGGCTCGTTCCTACACCGTCGAAACGAATGGGGCAGGCCGCGGACAAGTCTAAAGACACACCATGGTGCCCCAATTCTCGTGAATTTTACGAGGATAGTCAGGAGGCTCTGTCCAACACCCTTGGAGACACATTTCTATGCCAAAGGGCAGAAAACAAGGTTCTTCCCCCGCCTTCCTTCCTTTCCCTCCCCTCCCCTGTCCTGTGTAAGTTGGGCACTACCCCAATTGCCGTCCGGCATATTAATTGTAGCCGCCTGCCTCCTACAGCCTTCTCGCCCTTTCCCTCTTACACCTTTTATCTTGGCACTTACTCTTATCACTGTCCCTTGACCTCTGATAAAAGCTTGTCTGTCCCCCCCCTTTCTTCCTTGTCTCCCCGCTCCCCCACTCCTTCCCCAGCACTATTGTGGTCAGTTGCTGACCCTTTAAGATAGCCTATTGTTTTGTTCCTCTCCTCTTCCCTTCTCCCCTGTCCCCACCAACCCTTCTCTTGTCACTCTTGCACTGCAACAATTGTCGTCAGGCATAGTAATGTTACTGCTTGTATTGTTCTCCTTTTTTCCTTTCCTCTCCTCTCCCTTATTGTTCCATGCACTTGTACTATCTGTTATGATTTGATAGTTATTTCTCACATTCTGATTTGTTTCAAGGACCTGTAAGAATGTAACTGTATTTTCCCATGTTCCCTCACTCCTTGAAGCGCTTTCAAGAACATTGTGCATAGGCGCTATACAAATAATCAATCAATCAATCAATCAATCAATAAGTGGACAAGGGAGAAATTTGAAGGGTGCATGGATCATCTTGAAAGGATTGTCTTGTTTTCTGAGCAGCCTTTCCCTAAGAGATCTCGTGAAGACCCTCCCTTAAGATCAGCTTCACGTTTCTAAGAAAATCTTGACTCTCAGCCCTCGACTTCTGTCCATCATGAAGATGTGGTCCAGATGCACACTTAACAGGACATCTACAGCGAAGAAGACCCTTCCTTCCTGCAGGACTACCCTGAGGACCAGGCGGATGCCATGGATAACCGGGAGGAAACCAAGCAAGTGGAAACGGAGCCATGGACGCTCCCCACACAAGATCAGGACACTGATTTGCTATGCCTGGATTCTCCTCCATCCACCCCGGCGTGCCAAGCCTCGCCTGTAGATGACCAAATGGCCTTCAATGCCATTTTAAGGAAAGCAGCAGATCACTAATTAGGAGGCGGTACACGAGCAAGACTTTGTGGAGGACATTCTCAAGGAGACACCCCCCCCCTCCAGCCAAGTCATTCCCCTCCTAATTTCTGTTAAGAAGATTGGCCCCCTCCGTGGTCACACCAGCTGGAACCCAGGCAGTGAACCCAATAGTTGAAAAACTATTTTGGCCAGCTCCACCGGACCCTCAATATATTAAAGGCCACGCCACCCCCGACTCCTTGGTAGTCACTACCACCTGGAAACCGGAAGGGGTACCCCTTGCTATGGGGGAGGCACCTCCAGATAAGGAATCCAAAAGGTTATACGCCCTAGGTAAGCGGGTTTCCTCAGCAGCTGCATACACCACATGCATAGCGAATAAAACCACGCTGCTGGCCAGTTATGCAGACGCATAATGGAACCTTGTACAAGGTCTCCAAGAGGTTCCCGAACCCGCTAGGTCCGGGCTTCTCACCGTCGTGGCCGAGGGCAGGCAGGTAAATAGGAATATAATCAAGAACACTCGACACTGCTGAGAGAGCATGCAGGTCTCTGGCCCAGGGCTCTCTACTCAAGCAGCATGCTTGGCTTCGCAACTCAGGGGTTCAAGCCTGAAACACAGACCTCTCATCAACAAACCCATAGAAGAAACCAATCTCTTCGGGTAAATTGGTCGACGATGCCCAGGAGACGGCCAAGAAAGAGCATGAGACACTCAAGTCCTTGCAACAAATAACTCAGAAACCTTCCCCCCCAAAGGGGAAGTGGTTCTCGTCGATCCTTTCGAGGGCAGTCCCGTGCAAGTCAGAAAAACTACAGCACGGGAAACTATAACTCTGGAAAAACATCAGGAAGCCCTGCCAACTACCCGCCTAGGGTCAGTGACGAGGTAGAGGGCCCCAATCCCAGAGGAGCCATGGCCTCTGGTCAGAAATTACCAACAGATCCAAGTCCCCTCCCATGTCACCCCGGTCGGGGGGCATTTAACATCTTTCCTCACGGCATGGGAGGGGATAAACTCAGACCAGTGGGTTATAAAGACGGTCGCCCACCGGTATTGCATGGAATTTGCCCGACCACCACAGTTCAGAACGCCATGCCCACAGCGCCTTTCAACAGACCATCTGCAGATCCTGAATCAAGAGGTGGAAGCGCTGCTGGGAATGGCCGCCATAGAAGCGTCCCTATTCTTCAGGTAAACAAGGGTATTTATTTAGTGTATTTCCTTTTACCCAAAAAGGACCTCAGCATGCACCCTGTTCTAGACCTGCGCCCAGCAAACAAGTTTATAAAACCTTAAAAGTTTCGTATGGTAATGCTACAGGAAATGATCCCACTGTTGAAACAGGGGGACCACGTGGCAACATTGGACATGAAAGATGCATACTTTCATATTTCAATGTTGCCAGCACACAGCAAATATCTAAGTTTCATGATTTGAGGACGGGCATTACCAATTCAAAGTGCTCCCCTTCGGCATCGCCTTGGCGCCAAGGGTGTTTACAAAGGTCCTGGCAGTAGCGGCAGCACATCTGTGCAAATGTCCGTCCCGGTTTACCCTTACCTCGACGACTGGCTTATAACGGGGGACTCTTATGACACATGCTTTTTGAACACCCAGAAGACCGTAAACCTTCTGTTAGGTCTAGGATTCTCCATTAACGAGAAAGAAAATCCAGTCTAGGCCCCAGTCAAGTAAAACAATTTCTGGGGGCTCTAATCCGGACGAAGGACGGCCTCGTCTTCCCGTCCAACGAGAGGGTTCAGAACATGCTTTTTCAGATCCCTCAATATGTAGCCAGTCGGGAGGTGACGGTACGCAAAGCCATGCGCTTGGTAGGTATGATGGCGTCATGTATATACTTGGTTCTCCACGCGCGACTGCGCATGCGTCCCATGCAAGAGTGGCTCAACAGCCAGTGCTGTCAGGCCAGCGGACAATGGGAAGATCTGGTAGTTGTCTCGCCAGCCCTCGTTCTCTCTCTGCAGTGGTGGTCGAGGGAAAACCTCTTGAAGGGAAAAACCTTCACCATCCCTGCAGTGGAAGCCACTCTCACGACAGACGCCTCTCTCACGGGGTGGGGAGTTCACCTGCTTCAGCAGACAGCACATGGAGTGTGGTCCCCACAAGTAGCATCCAACCATATAAATCTACTGGAGCTATTAGCGGTGTTCAAGGCATTGAAAGCCTTTCAAATGCAACTACAAGGTAAGACAGTGCTGGTTCTGACAGACAGCACCACAGCCATGTATTACCTGAACAAACAAGGGGGCACACACTCTCCGGAGCTATACAAGCTGTCCCAAAACATTTGGATGTGGGCTCTCAAACACAAGATGTTTCTGTAGTCCGAACACGTTCCAGGAGAACTCAATCTTCTGGCAGATCTGCTCAGCAGAGATTTCCCACTGCCCATAGAATACGAATGGCGGCTGCATGAAGACATCATGTCCAACGTCTTCGCAGAATGGGGCTTCTCAAAGATCAACCTGTTCGCAACTCAGGAGAACGTCCAATGCCAAAACTACGCCTCCAGGTACCCCCAGAATCGCTCCAAGGGGAACGGTTTCTGGATAAACATGGTCAGGGAAATTTGTCTACGCTTTTCCCCCTGACTCTCCTACTCAACAAGATAGTGCACAAGATGCACCAGTCACCATGATATTGTAGCCCCCATGTGGGCCCGCCAACCCTGGTTTGCTCATCTAATGGAAATGTCCCTCTCCCCACCAGTAAAACTACTGTGCCCGTACAACATGTTGTCTCAGGATAGGGGGGGGAGACCCTACACCCATGCCCACACACTCTGAATTTAGCAGCCTGGCTCCTGAGGTCATAGAGTTTGGACACCTTCAGCTCCCTCAGAGATGCATGGACATTCTCAGGGAAGCTAGGAAACCTAACACCCGCTATAGCTATTCCAGCAAATGGAAACGGTTTGTCATCTGGTGTAATACCAAGGGCGTCAATCCCATCGATTGCTCACCCACACACATTGTGCTGTACCTAACCCATTTGTTAGACTCTGGGTTGGTCTTCAATTCCCTAAAAGTTCATCTTGCTGCTCTTTCAGCCCACACCACATCACAACAAAAGGTGTTGTGGTGGAAAATACTGGTCATTAAAGCTTTTATGGAAGGGGTTAAGAGTATTCATCCCCCCATTTCTCACCCAGCTCCTGGATGGGATCTAAATGTGGTTTTAACCAGACTCATGGGTTCTCCCTTTAAGCCAATGCATAAAGCAAATCTAAAAGACCTTACTTGCAAGACGGCTTTCCTAGTGGCTATCGCTTCTATTAGAAGTGTTCGTGAACTACAGGCCCTTTCTGTTCTCTACCCTTTTGTTACAGTCCAGAGGGATAAGGTAGTCTGCGCACTCATCCCAGATTTGCGCCTATATTCATCTCGAAGTTCCATGTGAACCAATCGATCAAACTACCTACCCTTTTCCAGAATCCCACTAGCATGGCCGAAAGAAGCCTACACACACTAGATGTGTGGTGCAGGGCAGTCATGTTCTATCTGGAAAGAACGAAACCACTAAGAAAAACAAACCAATTTTTTGTTTGTGGCAGCTGGTAGAGAAGGGGATCAAGTCTCTAAATCTGCTATCTCAAGGTGGATTGTCAAATGCATCACACTGTTACGCTCTTGCTAAGAGAGAACTGCCCTTCGAGCCTAGAGCACACTCTACTCAGGGCACTGGGGCTTCCATAGCATTCATTGGAAATGTTCCCCTAGAGTCCATTTGCAAAGCGGCAACCTGGAGTTCTGTACACACCTTTACAAAACACGATTGCCTAGACGCCCATTCTAGGTCTGATTCTCAGGTGGGACAAGCAGTACTAAGAAATCTTTTCTCTACTGTTCCTTCTCACAACCCACCTCCAACTCCAGGTACTGCTCGCTAGTCTATGCACAGCATGTGATTCTAAGCAGATTAACGAGCATCAGAAGACATGCATTACTCACCGTAATAGCATTTCTGATGATTGTATCTGCTTAGATTCACGTGCGCCCTCGCTACCTTCCCGCTCAGGGTGGAAGGGACATAAACGTCTTACTACTTTCTTTATGTACTCACTCACAATAGCCTTGGGATTCCTCATGGCAGAAAAAATACAATAGGAGGGACCTCTGCGCATGAGGGATTTTGGGTACACTACACGTCACGATAGGGATATTGTTACAGACACGCCTATGCTGACGTCCCCTTTCGGTCCCCGAAAGACGAGATGCAAAACTCTGCGGTTACCACTGGATGTCGGACCATATGCACAGCATGTGAATCTAAACAGATACAATCATCAGAAATGCTATTACGGTGAGTAATGCATGTCATATTCTGAATAACAATTTACTACTACTGCAGTCAGCTAATTAAAGGCAATGCCAAATGCATTGCCTTTTTTCAGTTATTGGTGTGTGCTTCGGCTAGGTAACTGTTGACTTTGGAATTTTCAGAAAAGAAAATACAGCAGAGGCACTACCAGAGGGGTTCTTTGATGATCCAGAAGTGGATGCTAAGGTAAGACCGTTGGATATTCATACATTACTTGTCTTCACTAGTGACATATTTTCCCCCAGAAGTTAAATATTCTATTTGTTTCCACTTTTTAAATGAAACTATAATTTGGTCACAATTGAGTCCTTTTTGCTGAAAGTGCAGGAAAGGGGGTGGAAAATAACCAACCAAGCTTGCCCACTTCCTACCATTGGAAGGATGTCCTGGTCCTACACAGTTCAATCACCAAATAAAAGGTCCAACAGCAGCGAGGCCATGCCAGAAGATTCGAAGGATGCTGCGGTGCACCGATTCCCAGATCAGCCATCACAGGTGAACCCTGGAAATTGTAGGGGCACACGATCAGAATAATTGATCCAGCCGGTCCAGTGGATCAAAGGGAAAGAGCAACACTGTACACCACTGGACAAGTATAGTTTTACGGTTTGGTTTTGTGTTGTCGAATAGATACTGAAACAGAGATTCCGTTATTGCTTGTTCCCAGTGCGTGTAGATCAAAGCAGGACAAAAAGACTGTGAGCCTAGAACATGCTAAACAAAGTCGTTTCTGGAATCTGCAATATTAATACTCATAGAGCCCATGTAAAAGGAAGTGTGATAACAGATAGTGCACATAGTCTGGAGACAAACCAAATCCTACACAGATTGACTACCATAGGTTAGTCACCAAATACGGAGAATCCTTTCAAAAACACATAAGTGTTTACAAAAATAGATATCAGTATGAGAAGACTCAATCTGTTTATACAATTGGTGATTAGACAAATGGACTATTTTTAAAAAAGCATGATGAAATAAACATCAATACTATACATGACACCATTTCAGACATTCTACCAAACATATAGAAATGTGGATCAAAAATATTGTTTGCACTATGCAAAAGCCCCAACTTGTTTGACCCCTGGGCAATGAGGCTCCTTCGGAGGAGGAGAATGAGATAATGGGGAGGTTGATTAGATAAGAAAAACGCACGTTTTAACAGAAGCCAGAGCAATCTTCTGTTACAGACTTAAAAAATGATTTACAAAGACTGTCCAGAGACTATAGATGAAGTACCAGCAATCCACAGATTACCAGTGTAAAATGATGGCTTGTATGTTGCATTGCTTTGTTACAAGGCTTTTTTACTGTGCAAAATCACCTCAATAGTATTCTGAGAGCACCTGGGTTGTCTGGAAGTTGAATATTGTCTGCAGACCTTAGTCTGCAGAGGGAAAAGGTGTAGGGAGAAGATACATGGATGATAAAGTGAGTGTAAGAGCAACAGTCAGTGGGACTGGGTGGTAGGAGGGAAGAGGGATCTTCTGTGATGGATCGAATGTGTGTGGGCCTTTAATGTGGACCATGAGTCTGAATTGCAGAAAGGCAGTATATTCTAAGCATGTTTGGAACTGTGCACAATATGTGAGGCAGCTTCAAAGTTCAATAAGTAGATGATAACGGGTAATGTTGGTTGTATGGTGGGCTCAAGAAGTGCTCATGCCGCCCAGGTAAATTATGCTGGCTTTCGACCTGGGATTATCTTGCAATTATTTACCGGGCCAAACTCTGGAATAGTAATTTGGGATCTGCTAAACCTGTATGACCAGAATAGACTGTGTGGCAGGTGTATGTGGTTGGAGAAGCCTTGTACTCCTAGGTATGAGGCGCTCTCATGATCAGAAGTCCCTTGTTCCTCCATTGAGTACAGCTCACTCTGATGCAGTCACAGTCTGAGTTTGCCATTAATACTACATGGCATTCTCCTAATAGCCATTGTGCAGTTAGATAAATTGGCATGTCAGCTTATCATACATTGAGCTAAATAGCAACATGCAGTAGAAGTAGTAGCAGGAGCCACATGAGACCGGTAAGAAGCATGCCATGTCCTGTGAAATCCAATCAAACATGTATATGCAGCAGAATGTGTGATGCCAAATAAAATAATGTGCATGAAGAAAAGATCAATGGAACGTTCTTTGAAGATCTTGGGCAACTTCTTGATTCTCTTTCCACTAAAAGTCACCTCATTCTCTTAGGTGACTTTAACCTTCCCTCTCCAACCACTTTGCAGAAATCTGAACTTGAGTCTTTTCTTAGTGACCACGCTTTCCACTCTATCCATAACCCACCTACCCACACAGGAGGGTCACTTTTTGGATCTCTTATTCCTCTCCACCGCTCTCTCAGCCACTAATACTACTGTCACACCATCCTTATCTGATCACTCAATTGTTTCCACCATCCTCTCCTTTTCACCGTCTGACTTTTCCTAACCACTTGCTTAACATATTACTAAAAGGGAAATTTCAACCTTCTGCCATTTCCCCCACTTTCGCTCTAACCTACAGTTCTCCCTCTCCTCCTTCGAACCCAATGCCTCTTCCACCAACACTGCCTTATCCAGCTTCATTCCCTAGTATAGGACTCATTAGCTTCCCACTGCTTACTTTCACCCCTAAGTCTCTGCATCCTCAGCCCTCTGTCACCCCATTCATACACTCTCTCTGCACAGACCTACGTCTGCTGCGGCGCAAATGGAGGCATACTAACTCTCATGAGGACCTGCAACTCTACCTCTCTGCCCTGAACACTCTGCCAATCTTGATAGTGCAAAAAAGGAATTCTACCGAACCCTCATTGACTCAAGCTCCAACTATCCTCGCCAGCTACAGGGCACCCTAAACGCACTCCTCCCGAGTCTATTACTATCAACTCCATTCTTGCAGTTAATGGTCTAGCTGAATACTTCGCTGAAAACATTTCCAAAATTAGGGAGACTCCCCTGACCTTCCTCACACTCCCTCCTCCTATATTTTACCATCATCCTCTGCCTCAATCTCCTGGTTTAGTCCCACTAATATTGGCAAAGTGCTATCTCTACTGATGAAGGCTAACCAACCCCTCTTGTGCCCCATTAGACCCTCTTGCGCCTCAGCTAGTCCAGCCTATTGCCCCTTTAGTTGCCTCTCACCGCACCGAACTCTTCAACTCGTCCTTTGACCCCTCTTGCTTTCCCTCTGTTTTCAAGACAGCCGCGGTCACCCCCCCCCCCAAAAAAAAGCAAGGGGCTGACCTAAACCTACTGGCTAACTTTCACCCACTTTCCTTCTGCACTACTCTAAAGTGCTCGACGGGGTTGTGTTAAACCGTTTTACCAATTTCTTATACATCCACAACCTTCGCAACTGCCTACAAGCAGGTTTCCGCTCCTGTCCCTCCCCGAAAACTGCTCTCATGAATGTGTCCAACTTAATTGCGTCTGCTAAGCACACCACAACCTATCCTAATTCTGTTTGGCATGTCTGCTGCCTATGACACTGTCAATCACTGTGATCTCCTTAATACTTTTCTTCTTGGGATTCATGATCAAGCCCTTGCCTGGATTGAATCCTACCTTGCACCCCGCCAATTCTAGTTCTCCTGGAGCAGCAACACCTCTCAGCTGACTCCTCTAACTGGTCGTGGTCCACAAGGCTTTGTGTTGGGTCTGCTCTTCTTTGCACTCTCGACCTCTGCTCTTGGGGCACTGATCTCCTCCTTTGGGTTCTTGTACCATCTCTTTGCGAACAGCGCCCAAATCATCTTCTCTTTTCCTGAACTCTCCTCTGGTCTCTATATCGACATATCCAACTGTCTCTATTAAATATTGGATGGCTTTGCACTCTGATAAGATCTACCAAAACAGAGGTGTTCTTTTTCCCTGCCAAATGCTCTCTCTCATCTCTTCCTCTGGCTATCCAGTTCCCACCTGACACACTCCCCAACTCTTCAGCTCGAAACACTGGAGTCATCTATGACCCTTCTCAAACCATCTCTACTTTCATCTCCAAAACTGGAACGGCAGCTCAACCCAACCTGCTAAATAGTATGAAAATCTGGCAACTCCTTCTTTTCAACACCAAGTATCCCTTAATCACTCTTGACTTCTCTAAACTGGACTACAGTGCCAGCATCCTCTTTGGTTGCCCCTTCACTACCAGGACTCTTTGAACGCCCTCACTTTACACCTACTCCCTCGTAACATCACCAAGCTAGATTGCTGATGATTCAAAACAGGGCCAGATTAAAATGTCTTCTCCTGGTTCAAAACTCGGTAAGGCTCTGCTGTATCTATCCAACTGTACAAGCCTTCTCATCTCTGCTCAGCCTCCTCAACTACCCTTTTGGCTCCTCCCCCTCCCTGTGCTTCCTCTCGCTTCAGCTATTTATCTCTTCTTGCTCTAGTTGCATGGATTTCTCTTCTCCCGGACATTCAAGAAACAGACCACATGGATTTGTTCAAAACCAAATTAAAAGCCTACCTCCTTGACCACAGAGTTTCTGTTAGGATTTACCGCCAGTACAAGTACTAGCTTGGCAGGAGCGCTGAACTGTGAAACCCAGGCGTTGCCGAAGAATTGTTCGCACAATTGTAACTCTCTGTGTGAATGTGACCGACAGATAGATCCAATAGTTGGAAGAGGAGAAACACACCCACGACATGCCAACTATAGAAATGAAAAGAGAACAAATCAATACCCAGGATATATAACCAGAAACACGCCCCAATTTCGGGTAAGTGCACAAACCTGAATAGTCAGCAGGAAAAGACAGAGAGTGGGTATGAATGACAAGGTTCCTCAATGTTCAAGGTAATGTACCTGATCAAACAAACACAAGAATTACCTGTAATATATACAGATAGAACAAGATCTAAATACTAACTACTGATAAAATAAACCAAGATCTTACCAATGAGGTGGAAAAGTCAGTCTGTAATGCAAGTTTCAGCAGTTCCAGGTCCTGACCGGACGGCACAAGGACGCCTGGCAGTTCTTTGAAGTACTATCCCAGGATAAGAAAACCTACCCCGACGGCATGAGGACGCTTATGACAACAGCACGGCACGTGTTTCTAGTCTCTTGTAACAGTTCCAAGGAGTAGAGGATATGCAGAGTATTCGCTAGCCGATGGATGAGTCGTCCTGCGTGTCCAGATAAATGGCAAGCGAGTAATTTGCCAGCTGATGGAGAAGTACTGCGTGTCCAGAAGGATGGCAACAGGGAAATCAGGGCAGAATATCAACTCCTTATGGAGTACTGGAAGTGCTGTGAGAGTAGAGTTGGAGTGGCAGCGTTGGACAAAATCAGTCCAGTTAGCAGAAATAGAGTGGCAGCCTGCAGGAAAACAATATTGCAGCGTGGGACAAAGGCACTCCAGAAAGCAGAAATGAGTCGGTTCACATACGGGCTGTGGAAAGTATTTGGAACGTAAAACAAATGCAATCTGTACCGTAGAAAATAAGGGTCAGTTTTTTGGCGGTCAGCAACGGGAATTGTAACGTTAGGCAAGGCAGTCCTTTGCACAGAAATGGGTCGGGAAGCTTGCGGTCCAATACTGCATGTAACATACACGAAGCAAACAAAAGTTACCAGAACAGAAGGGGCAAGACCAGGAAATCCAGGAGCGAAGCAGGAGTCAAAAGACGCAAGGAAACAAGAAAATGAATGCAAGAACACGAAGACCGTAGTCCGTAACACTTCAATCAGAAGCACCGCCCGTGGGTCTGGGGGCCAGCTTTATTCTACTACTGTCACGTGTGTTGGTATCACGTAACGGCCTTCTGTTGGCGTTACATGTAGTGAGCTTCCCTCGTCGCCACGACAACAAGTTGTTAGGGAGAATTCTCAAAAATTTGCCAATTCCTCCCACCTTAGAGCCCTCCAGCTCTTTTGCTAAACTTTGGGACTTTGAACTTTTCAATTCAATGTGTTTTCTGTGTTTTTTCTTTTGGTTATGGAGTCGAACCAACTCCATAGGCATTATCGTTTACAATTATATCACAAAGCACCTTCAGTGCAGTGCCACAGGGAAGGCTTTCAGATTTCCCAAGGTTTAAATACCTTCTCTGGGATCAACTACTGTTTCCAAGAACAGTGGAGTGAAATTGACTTCACTTAGCCCTGTAAATTTATAGACACAGCACACCCTATCTTACAATAGAGTGCTGGAGGGGTTACTTAGTATCCCCTATGTCTAGTTACTCGTGTAACAGTCACGTGTTACCTTTTCCTCTCAGAATGGCTGGTGGCAGTGGTTTTACAATGAACTATCATGATTTACCCGGGCCGCAAACTGTTCGCAGCTCCGTTTACGTTAAATTGTGGGCGCCATGTTTTTCAAGATGGCGCCTGAGCCTCCTTTGTTAAAACGGGCCCGATCTTCTTTTTTTGCCATTTCTTTGTGGAAAGGTCCTTCTCGAGTTTTTCTCTGTGCGCCAAACCAGGTTTGGTCTCTGTTCATTTGCCTATGGAGGACTTCAGGAGTGAAACCCGCCTCTGGCTCCATAGTGTCTGGGGTAGGCAGGAAGTGAGGGAGGTGCCCAAAACTCCCTGTGCTCAGTCTCCTAGGAGACCCAAATGCACTCTGTGACGATTGGCTGGCTGGCTGTCCAGCAAGGGCAGCCACCCTGCTGGGTGAGTGGCAGCTAGACTGGAATGAATGGGAGAGAACTGAATAAAAGGCGAGTCTCTTGGCTTGGAAGGCAGAGTCGACCACTTGAGGAAGGAACCGAAGAAGAGCTTGAAGAGGACAGCTGCTGCAACTCCTGGGCCGTTGGTTTGCCTGGTGAAGCCCTGCTGCAGGTCTGAATCGCCAAGTTCGCTTCGACAGAGAAGCCCTGCAAAGGACGACTTCTCCCTTTGTGTTGGTAGGACCAATCAACTCCCAAGTAAGCCACCTGGGCACCCATCTCGGAGCAGGTTGCATTTCCTCAGAGTGCTGTAGGAAACTGTAGAGCCAGGGAGAGGGACACCAGATTGTGTGTGTTGCTTGTAAGATGGCCTAAAGCTTTTGGAAGATCCTCCGTAATCCCACGAAGCAGGACTGACCAAGCCTGATCCCTCACCCCCCCCCCCCCCCTCAGTAAAGTGCGGGACCTCAAATGTGAGGAAAGTCCACCTTGGCAGCCAGGAACCGCGCTTTTTGCCATTTGCTGAACTGCAAGGAGCTGAAACACGAAACGGGCACTGAAAGTTAAGTTTGCCGGTTGCCAGCTTGGCCGGTGCCAGTACACTGCAGGAGTCCCCCAACATCTTCCCTCTTGTCCGCACGACTGAGGCCCAGGAACAGTGAGATCTGCAGAGCTGTACAGGAACAGAAGTCTTCAGCTGCATCTTTTTCTTCTTTACTAAGGCACTGTAAAACTAGCCTAAGAGAACTTACCTCTTACTTTGGAAGTTCTTGTAACTTCTACAACTCACAAGTCCAATCGGCTTGTGGCCCTACATTTGATTCTTCTTTTTACCAAAGACTCCAAAGAACTTGTGCAAAGACTTTTCCATTTGCTTACCTGAAGTGCTGCATCCTATACAAAAACTTTGGCCTGTTGACTTTGGCTTAGCCTATTGAATTGAATGACTCTTCTCAGAGCTATCTGAAAGTATTTGCCCTGCTTATGACTATTTGTATTTCTTGTGTTCTAATAACTTTTGCCTTTTACTTATCCGGAACCAGCCCAGAAGCCTCGGGAGCAGACCCCAGCAGCCCCGGCTGGGGGCTATCTGGGTTCAGTCCTGGCGCCAGGCTCATAGCCATTACTTACCTCCTGCAGACCATGCTGCAAATGAATCAAAGCCCACGTGAGGCCTGGATGGGACTATTTTATTACAGGGACTATTTTTTTATTCGGGTGTGGTTCTGTGGAACTTCTTACCTGGGATTACTTTGCAGGCTATTTAAACCACGCCCGAACAGCAGCCCATGCTTCGTGTTATTCTGCACTTCAGCAACGTGACGCTCACCGTGCCTGCAGCATCCAGTCCTCTTCCACGCCCGCCTCGAACCTGGACACCATCCTAGAAGAAAGAGAAATTAGAACAAGAACTTACCTTTTAATCTTCATCTATTCCCGAATTTGCCGCACTTCAGAATTGGAAAAGACACGTCGGAAATAAAAACATTGCATCGCTAGCAGGCGCGCCGCGCCATACTTACCAGTCTGCATCTCCACGGTTCAGTGCTGCAGCCATCATTTCATCACTGCATCCGTGGAACCTGGAAGGGACAAAGAGAACAAGGTGAGCCGGGTGCTAACAAAGGCAATCAAAGCAACCATATTATAGTCACCAGAGTTACCGCTCCCCTAGGCATCTCATCGGCGTTCCACCTCTTTAACGCCGCACCTGTGGGAGGAAAGAACACTTGTTAAAGACATTTATTTCGCTTTTACCGGTCAACGCTGGGTAATACAGACTCTTACCGATGCGCAACCTGCAGCACTTCAGGTGACTCTTCTCGGATTAAGCTGCAATACAAAGGGATAAAAACGAGTGAATAACAGACAATTGAACTCTATAGACATTATACTTGCGGCTCCTTGCCATTTACCATGGAGTCCAACACGTCTGGAACTCGCCCAAAATCTTCAAACCAGCGAAGCAACGGGGATTCTATGCGCCCCTGCGCTCGGTGCAGGATGGAGAGCTCATCATTACAAACAATAAGGTGAGACAACAAAAGGGGAATATCGGGGTGCTTGGAGGGAACAAATTAAACAAGCGTTTCCTTGCATCCTCTGGGTGGCTAATTCCCCTCCTGCTTTTAGGAGACTACTTTTACGAATCAAGCAGACGAGGCTAGGAGGGCCGGTCCAGTCAGCCGTCTCTGCACTACGAATAACGCTGGTGGAGACCTTAGCAGTCCAGTTCCGCTCGACGCCCCTGTGGGAATCAGGTGAGCGTTAGAACTTACTTTTTAAAGAGTATTCTGTATGCTAACAGTAAGGTATTAATGTCCCCAGCACCCTTGTTACTAAAGTCACTTGTGGGTGTAGGTTGTGTCTGTGGGCCATCCCAAAAGGGCCTCGTCTAATCCAGAAACTCAAAGTGTACAGTATTGAAGTTTATTTGTGTGTTACTATTCTATTGCTCCCTTCTGAAGAAGGCTTTATAACTGACTGATAAATAAATGATTTGTTGTTTATGCAAGAAACCTTGAGTGTAAGAGTTTATTTGTATACTTGTAACTGTGAATCTTTGTGTAACTCCACTACAGCTCACATTTCCCCTCTTGAGATGAGCCTTGCTGCTCAACACTCTGCCAACACCGTGTAGTTCAAGCTTATACCAAAGGTTGGGTTGCCTATACCTGTAGTCGTAGTTGTTTGTAGTGTTCCCAGAGGGTACTGCATTCAAACTTTGCCTAACACAAGTAAAGAGCCAAAAACGGAGCTCTCCTTTGTAACAGATGAGATGGTGTGTATGGAGTTGGTGTTGTTTTCTCTCTGTGTTTTTAGTGCGGGTGGAATGGTTTTGGTGCAAAGCACCCTGCGCATCCGCACATCACAGTGATTCCGAACAGTTACCCTCTTAACCTACCTCTCATCTGGGTGCTAGCTAACATTTTTACCTCACCTCTAACCTGCCTCTGTCGCTCACTTTCTCTTCCTCCACTCTATCACTTGACCCATAATGGCCACATCCATAGCACAGCTGGCCTTACCGCCTACCTGCACTTAAAAAGGTCCAATGTTGGTTGTCTTTAATCTATGTATGTGCACTTATTTATTATCCCCGGCGACTGTTCCATTTACACCCCTCCACAACCTGGTCCGAAAGTCCCTCAAACTCGCCCCATTGTAAGAAGCTCAGTTCTTCCTGTTAAATCTGATTTCTTATCTATTATACGTTCTTTTGTGATCAAAAGAGCATTGTTCCTCCTGTACATAAATAAAATCAAACCCTAAAATAGCAAGGAAGAGTGAAAACTGGTGATCTGCCTATCTGATTTTTCTCTGGTCCTTCATTCCGCCATCTGTTTCTTCATGAAATAACTGTTTGCAATTGTACTCTGTCATAATCTCCAATTTCCAGGCGCTGCCATCTTCTTCCTCTCAACAGATGCACAGTCTCTTACTCAGCGGAGGCCAGTCTGTCCCGCACAACAAATTGCGGCAAGGCTTTGCTGGTTTCCTCTATTTTTTAAATGTGTTTTTTTAAATTTGTTGCATTCTTTTGATTTGGTTATAACAAACCATTACACAATACAAAAATAGACTTTATCAATAATTCATAACCATATAATTTTGCATACATTTAAAATATATAGTGCTAAAATATCTAATTTCCTTGTGACTTTTACAAAGACATATTTTATCTATTTGCAAACATCTCCTTAATTTTTAGCCATAACCTACATACTTTTCTAGCTAGTAATATGGAGTGGCCTGATGAGATGTATTCCCAAGGATCTTGTATCGTCTGTATAGGGGTTATTTATTATATGTTCCGAATAGTCGGTTATCTGCTGTCCATGTAGTTTTATACATTCTAAAAAACAATAGAGGTGTTGTTTCCAAAACATTGTTACACAATCTACATTTTCATCTTTCCTGTAAGATATTTTCCCTTGCACCAATTACCATATATGATGGTAATAAAAGAATCTTCTCAAATAGATATCATTCCATTTAATGAGATATGGGAAAGATGTGTATTTATATTTCTGTTTATAATTTTTTCTGTTGTATATAATGACCCAGATTGGCTGCCCATTCCCTTAATTTAGCCTTTTTCTTAAATTCGGTGTTAAATAGGCTAAGATTTAGTATTCGATCTGGCTCCCAATTATTTTGTTTAAGGAACTTTCGGCAGGTGAAAGTTAATTCATCCATTAGTTTACTTTTAGTTTTCCCATCAGTAATGATTTTATTAAAATATCTCAATAAGGATCTCTTTTCTGCGAAGTATTTTAAAATATAATATACTGTGCTTTATTTTTAGTGATAACATTGATGATGTTAGGCCAATTTCTAATCTGAGGGGCACCTCTATATAGTCCTAAAGCAGATCTCCAGAATGTTCCTTTAAGAATATTTAACCACTTCACTTCTTTTTCAGTAAATATCTCCAATCCATATAATATTCCTGGAAAGAGAATCGAATTATATATTTTACACAGTCCCTCAATAGAGGAACCACACGATGTCTGCGTTAAACGTTTAATTTGGAGACCTTTTTTGATTTGAGTAGTTACGTATTCTCGCAGTCTCAATGTCTTACCAGGGAGAGTGTTGTATCCAAGAAAGTAAACTGTTCTATCATTTCTAGGTTTTTGTCATCCATATACCACTTAAAATGTACATTGTCACCTTTTTTACTTGCTAGCATTTTGGTTTTATTATAAGTTATGTTTAATGTATTCATTCTAGCATAATCAGAGCCTTTACGGCCCCTTATAAGACAATTGGTGTTTGGTGGATGATCACCAAGTCCTCAGCATAACGTAACCAATTTATTGGGTGCTCTTCAATCTCAAAGTTCTTTTAGGTGGTTAATCTTCCCAATTTGGTCTAAATGTGACTCATGGCTAATCTTCACCGATCTAAGTGTGATGCCTGGCTAATGTACACAAATCTAAGTGTGACACATGGCTAATCTTTGCAATTCTGTCTAAATGTGACGCATGGCTAACTGCCTCTAGTGATATTACTGAATAGGCGCCTGATTGCCTACGGGCTTTGGCGCGATACAAATAAAGTAACATATAACATAGGTAATAACGAAAAACATATGTAACAAATCATTTCCGAAATAATACTGAATTTTTGTTAAATATACATCTGGGGGTGGCGTAAGGTGTTAAAACGGGTGGAAAGGGGTTTGGGGTGGGGTTATAAACAAAGGGAAATGGGGGAGTGGGAGGCTAGTCATTCTTTTTAAAATTGGTTAATATCACATGGAAACATGGCTAACCTTAACAAATCTATCTGTGTGACGCATGGCTTTTCTTCCCAATATATCCCAGTACAACACTTTTCCTGCCTCAAAGTACATCTGTGTGCAACACATTTCCTTTACTGCAAAATGCAACTAAAATCTAACACATGATCTGCCCCTTATCATGCATCTAGGAGCAACACATTTCCCTCCACAATTCAGTACAATGGCTAACTATGGAGCACAGCACAGTTCACAATGGTAGTAGTGTATGTGTGGCCGGGTTTTCTGGAGCAGAGTAATGGCTGTGCTCCTCTCCTGCATCACCTTATGATGGCTAGTTATAAGGTGCAGCAACGTTCAACACAAGCTAACTATGGGTCGGTAAACACAATGGCTAACTTTAGGGCGAAGCACAGTTCTAACTCGGAGCATAGCAGGGGAATATAACTAGCCTATACCAACAGTTCAGATGTGAAGTATGGCTACCTTGCGTAATTAGGCTCATTCCAGACTATAGTTACCTTACAAACTTGGCTTGAGTGACAAATATGTGTACCCTACACGATTAGGCTATATGATAGGTAATAAGGGTGGTGGTGTTTTAATGGAATTCAGTAATGGCTGCACTCCCACACCATATAATTCACTGTAGGCTGTATGCATCAGGCGTCCCGGCCGAACACATAGTGGACGTGCTTAGACGGGAGCTGTCCTTTGCCTTGTGGCCCTTAGCCGACTGGATGCTCTGGAGGGCCTCTGAAATGCAGTTGATCCAGTGACGTGGGGGGCACAGACCAATAAGAACCAAATGGAGGGGCAGGAGAGCAGTGTGGAGGGTCAGAGGATGGAAGCAGGGAGAGACAGCTGCCAGGACAGAGGCAAAGAGACACCCGACTACCTGAACCAAATTGTTATGGGGTTGTGTGGGGAAAGGAAAATGGCCAGAAACAAAGGACTACAACACAAAGGCAGGGCACTCTAGAAGTAGTCAACAGTGTCCTTTGTGGACACTCCCATCCCCTGCACACCTAAAACACTGTCAATAGTGACAGCCAGAATTTGAAGTATTGGTTATCTACTCAGTAATCTAGATTCTTCTGTACAAATCATTCTTTAGATGGTGTTCACAAATAACATTTGTATTTAATAATTCATGAACATAATATGCAATTTTCAAAATGGTATGTCAAACAAAACATAACAATAATTCAAATGATATCTAGAGTATCCATTAGAATATCATCATCAGTATTTTAAACAACCAAGTTATTATAATCTTTATTATTTTTTTACTCCTGTGAAACTGAAAATACTTCACCTGGTTGGATTAAGCCATGTGCTTATTTCAATCTAATATTTTCATCAGTGCTAGTCTGAACCTGAGGGGTACCACTTGGGATTTCCTACAGTAGACGTGAAATGAGCCTTTTCTTAAATTGTTTTACTTCAGCATGATTTGTAAGTTGTTATGAAACATTTGAACAAATCTTCACGCTGCACGCCTGCTTCGCTTTCCATTCCAGTCTTCAACTTATGCAATGCCCGTATGATATCAGTCGGGAGCCCGTTCTCTGTGTCATTTGTGGGCATATACGTGCAGCATGACAACCCAATCTTCTTGCAAACGCCCTGTTCCAACGCCGTCGGGAGATCTAAAACATTTCTATTTTGGTTCAACCGAATAACCCAGTTCACACATAATTGCATTGAGACCTTGCTTGGCATCAATTCAACTGGATCACTTCCCACCAAACAATGTTTAGCCTTTTGACCATTGCTACAGCCTGGATTCCTGGAGTCATAAGGGACACTAAAAACACCTCCATTTTAGTAGATGGTCCGTACTTCTCAGGAATCGCTTTAAGAAACTTGGACGATTCTGTCATGATGCCTACTCCCGGAGAACCAGTCCAGGACCAGCGTCCCTGGAAGCAGACATGTTCCCGGGGAAAAGGCCAGCAACCCCTAGTAGGGGCCCTTTGGACACTGTCCTGGCACCTTTGGCGCCAGGCTCATTTTGGACCTCAGTCCTGGCGCCATAGGCACCAGGCTCATAAAGGGAGTGTTTATGTGAACTTACCTGATGCAGACCGTGCTGCCAGATCCAGACCTCTTTGAGGCCTGAAGGGACTATTTTACCTGTGGGGCTATTTTGCCACTCGGGCGTGGCCGGGGAAGAATACGTACCTTGAACTACTTTGGGGGCTATTTAAGCCACACCCAGACAGCAGCTCACGCTTTGCGTTGTTCTGCACCTAGCAGCTGGACGCTCACCGTGTCTACTCCTGCATCCTGACTCCAGCTACGCCCGCCTCCATCCTGGAACATCTGAAAGGAAAGGAAAGAAGAGAAGGGAAAAGGTGAACAGAAGAACATTACCTGCTTCTACCCGGAGTCATCACGCCGGCGATCCTAAGGGAAGACATTTATTTTAAAAACGCATCGCGTTGCTGTAACGCTCACCTGATTCTCGCAGAGGCGCCGGTCTTGACTGGGCGACTACCGTATCTTCAAAGGTGATGTGTAGCACCCGGTTGGCTCTTTAGGCTGGATCTCTGTGCACTGTATGCCTGACTTCAAGAGCAAGATGTCTGCAGACAGAAAATATGGGATTAATGAACTGGGGTTATTGGGGTGTCCCTATCTCTTCCCTTTTTTGCTCTCCTGTAGACCCCCAAAGGTTAACGCTCTCACCTTAGGTAAGTGAATGCCGAGCTCTCCATCTGCCTCGGGGCAGGGTGCTGTAACCAGTTTCTTCACTGGATCGGTAGCGCAGGCCTCTTGACTTCAGAGGACTGCTGTCCGTCGTTTACTGCACGAACGGTAAGTTTCGAGTAATTCTATTGTCTTTAAAGTCTTTAGCAATGATGTCTCTTGTTTTGCAGGTTCCGGCGAAGGCGGATGACGGGCTGAAGTGAGTTGAAGATGGAGTCCGTATGATGAATAGAAGCGCCTGGAAGCACGTAAGTAAGCGCTTGTTGCCTGCTTCACGATGCGCTCTAACTGTCTTTTATTTTGCAGGTACGAGTTCGGAGCGGCTGCAGGGTGCCGGAATACCCACTGGGGTTGATGTGGAAAGGAGTAATGGCACGTGAGTATTAAAGTTCCCCAATGTCTTTAAACACACCTTGTTTTGTCTTTCAGATGCAGGATGCAGCGCCGAAGGCCTCCGGAGCGTGCGAAGAGTCGGTAAGCTTTTGTCTTTCAGATGCCGGAATGCAGTGTGAAGACCTCCGGAGCGCACGAAGAGTAGGTAAGCCTTTGTCTTTCAGATGCCGGAATGCTAACCTGTTCTTTCTTGTCTTTATAGGTGTTGCTGAAGACTGGATTCAGGATGGTAAGCCTTTTTCCTTAGGCCCAGGATCCGATGCAGAAGACACGATGAGCGTTCTGCTGCAGAGGATGCAGAATAACGCAAAGCAAGATTCATCCACCGGGTGTGGTTTAAATAGCCTCCTGTAGTGCTTAGGTATCTCCTTCCACAGTAGGTAAGAAAAGAGTTCCTGCTTTCCAGAAGAGTTCCAGTGTTCTGAATCTAGGGAGTGGCTCCTGCCCCACCCAACAGGAAAAGTAGTTCCAAACAGAAGAGGATCAGAGGCTCAGCTGGCAGGCAAGTAAGCAGCATGGTCTGCTGCAGGTAAGTCCACCCAAGCATTATGAGCCCGGCGCTTCCAGCGCTGGGACTGGGCACATTTATGAGCCTGGTGCCACTGGCGCCAGGACTGGGTCCAAAAGGTCCCAATTGGGACTGGTTGGCCCTCGGAACCTGGGTTATGGATCTGCTTCCAAGGGAGTTGGGAAAACCCTGACCTTTTGGAAGCAGAGATCATGACAGTTGCTCGCTGCAGCGCCGCGTTCCACTCACCTGTTCACGAGGCATCTCCGTGCTCCTTAGCGACCATCTGCACGATCCGCCGCATACCTGCGCCTAAGGGGGAAGAGAAGAACAAAAGGTGAGCAAAAGGAACATATTGAGGAAAGCCAGATTTTCACCATAAGACTTACCTGATTATTGTTGGGATAATCTTTCCTCATCTCGGGTCGGCGCCACTTCTTCGGCAGTACCGTACCCCGGCCCCTATGGGGAAAAAAGACACACACGCATTAGTGGGTGAATATAAGGACATTAAAGGAACCACCCATCATAAACTCACCTGAGTTTACCTTCGGCGAATTGTTTCCTCTACGCGTAATCTTCACTCAGCACCTGTGATAAAAGGGATAAGAGACGGACTACTGAATATAAAGGCAAATAGAAAAGGAGGCCAACTCTTGAACTTTTACAACAGTATACTTACTGCACCATGCCAGGAAAGTCAAGTAAGCTTGGATCCTCACCAATCCGAACACCAGTGAAGTAACTGGATATAATCGCACCCCTGCACCAGAAGCAGGATGGAGAGCTCGTCCTTTCAAACCTTAAGGTGAGAGTTAACGGGGAATTTCGGAGGTGGTCTGAGGAGAGTGAAAGAGGGAAGTGGGAGGCCGACGCGCTACTCCGCAGGTAGTTAATCCCCTTTCTCCATCTGCAGAAGGATTCTCCTGCGAGTCAGACAAGCGAGATTTGGGGGTCCTGTTCAGTCGGTCTTCCGAGTTCTGCACATCACCTTAGAAGAGGCCGCAGCAGTCCAGACCTGGTCAGCGTCTCCGTGGGAGTCAGGTGAGCGTTACAGATTCTTCCAACAAATAGTTCGATCTCTTCCTTCTCAGATTCAATTACCGCTTACTCTTCTTCACGTGTGGGTGGGGGTTGGGTAGACAGTAGGATAGATTGCACCACGTCACGTTTGTATGCTATTGTCATGTGTACTTCTGGCACTACCAGGATAGGATTTAACTTTTTGGCACATTCGAACTCCACGAAGCACAAGGACGTCCGCTCCAAGATGGCCGCTGGGAGGCATTAGGCATCCTCCACTCACCTGCCTACACCCATCCCGAGCCATCATCCACTGCCATTGGCTAACCGGGCTTGAAAGTTCCCAATCAGCTGCCGGCAGGCGTTAGCCAGCCCTCCTCAGGAAGGCCCAGAGAGAAGGCTGGTGCCTGTCCTAGCCTGTCGTGCCGCGTCGGGCTGAGGGGTTCGCCACTATGCCCTATTCCGGATCTACCTGTATCGACTGTCGCATTGTGTCCCTATAAGAGGAGGAGGTTGCACGTCTGCTGTATCCTACACGGCCGAACACCACCTGCTAGAATGCCCACCTCCATTACCTGGTGAGACTCTCAGCTCTTTCCCATTGTTCGACTTGTGTTGGCTACGAGCCCTTCACTGATATTATGTTCTACTAGTATTGCGCATGTTTGCCTATCCTGATTGACCACTGAACACCCGATTCATGCATCCCCCATGCTAATCTCACCTCGCATATAATTAGGGAACGTACACGTGCCAACCCACTGTTCTCTACTATGTCTCCTACTCTCCCGCCTGCAAGTGCATCCAGCTTGCTTCCGATTGCCCTACCCAAAACTAAACTCTCTATCAACCGCATAGCTTCCACACAGAATCCTTGATTATCTCATCTGTAAGCACAGTATCTATCTGCTTACTTGAACTGCCCACGTCGACCCATTGTAAGTGCGCCCTCGACAACAACACCGGTATATGAACTGCCTGGCTAGCTGCATTGTATCTGCATTGCATTGTACTTGGATTGCCCACTTGACCATACGGATTACCCAAAACCTACTGTACCTGCATAGACTGCCCCACCCACCTAAACTTGCTGTGTTCCCTTTGATTGCCTGGGTTACCCTAACTTGCTGTGTTCACATTGATTTCCTGGGTTCTCCAGCATGGGGTCTGGCATGGATTCACATGCTCATGAATATTCCCCGTCGTCAGGCTGGGAATCCTCGGTAAAGAAAAAACCAGTATCAGTTTCGTTTCTGATCTGTCTTTCGTAGTAGTAACCAATCACTGCTCTCTGCGTCATACTGACCACAGCCAATGACTGCCCTCTACCTAAGCACCGCCTCTGGCAGCCATCTTCAGATTTTTACCGCACGTTCATGTGTTGGGATCCTCGTGCTATAGCTCTCGAGTGTTAGTGCTATTTTTTCACGTTTTTTCTCAAAAACTTCGTTTTTTCGGTCAAAAGAGCCTCAAGCTCCACCGACTCTCTATCCGATCGACGGGGACCCGTGTCGGATTCGTCTGCGCCCCTCAAGGGTGAAGATTTCGTCGAGCTACGCTTTTGGAGGACTCCAGAAGTTTCTCAGGCCCGGTCATGGCCCAGGAGAAGGGAAGCTCGACGCCCGGAAAGCTGTTCAGGGTCTGCCCTGGATGCCAGCTGCAGAACGTCTTCAAGGAGGACAAACACTCTTTTTGTCTCTACTGCCTACATGAGGACAAGACGCACGTGGAGAAGGACTGTGCGTTTTGCGGCAACATGTCGGAGCGGACCATGAAGGACCGCCATCAACGTCTCGCCAACTGGCTAGAAGGGAAGAGCCCGTCCGGCGAGAAGAAGAAGAAGAAATCCGAGCGGTCTTCTAAGACCTTTGAGGACGCCCCGGCGACGGGGGTCCAACATAAGGCCAAGCACCGCGAGTCCGCTGGCACCGGGAGCGCCGAACGGTCGGGCTCTACGGGCGCCAGGCAGGGCGCACCCTCCCCGGCACCATCAACCACGAGCCAACGCTCTGGGTCGGGTAAGAGGAAGGCCGAGCACCCGGCGAAGCTCCTGGAGAGGCCCCGGTCGAGCTCGAAGGCGGAGGGGGAGCGAGGCGGTGTCCCCCCCCCCCTCAAGGATAAGGCGGTGAGCGCACCTAAGGTGGTGAAGGCCTTAATCCATCCGGCCAAGCCCTCTATCGAAACTGTCGCGGCGGCCCTGGCTCAGCCTGTGCAGGCTACACCAGTGGTGGCGACCTCAGGGCTCAGAGTCTCCCTGCCACCTCGGAGGGAGTCCTCTTTTGTGCCCATCGATAGGACCCCCGTGAAATCCCCCGAGGGGAAGAGAAATGGGGGGGAAGGGCGTCGTCGTAGATTCGGCTTCAACCTCGGAGGAGGAATTGGTCGAGGTCTTGAGCCACGGCCTCGGCGTGGAAGAAGACCGGCCCGTCGGGATGGATCCCGACGCAGGTGACGACGGCATCGTCGGGGTACCGACGGGGCCCCTGATCGCCCGTCGGATTCCCCTCTGCCAGCACCGCAAGACAACTCGGCGGCCATTTTGTTGGCTATACAGTCCTTATGCTCAGAGATAAGGACGAGACTACCGTTGCCGACGGAGGAACCTCTCCCGTCGGGGGACCCAGAACCGGGACCTTCTGGTGTTCCCCCTACTAAGAAAAGAAGGATCCACCCTCCACCTCCTTTTCAGCCGTCGCGCCCCGTCCAGCCCTCCTCCCCGTCCACCCGAGGGGATGATACAGGGACTGACACGGCAGCGACGGGTACGGACGACGAGGTATACGACGAGGATGTACCGTCGTCGCCTCCCACCAGGGCTTCTCCGCCCGACGAGATTGGATCGTTCCACTCCATGATCACCAGGGCATCCGAGCTTTTCCAACTCTGCCCTGAGGAGAAGAAGAAGGAAGGTTTCCTTTATCAGCGGCTCGAGGCCAAGAGGAAGACGGTCCTCTCAGTGCCTCTATTGGACGACATTTGGGATGAGGGCCTCACCCTCCTCAAGAACCCTTCCACGACGCCAGCTAGAAGAGACCGGTACGAGAAGAAGTACCGGGTCCCGGACACGGCCCCCCTGTGCCTCCGGGCGCAGCCTACCCCGGACTCCGTCGTCTCCGCGGCGGCCAGGAAGAAAGCGGGGGGAGGTGCGGCCTCCACATCGACTTCCCCACCGGACGTTGAGGGAAAGAAATTGGACGCTATGGGACGCAGAGTCATCTCGTCGGCAGCGACGACGATTAAAGCGGCCAACGCCTTGGCTATCGTGGCCCGCTACGACAGGGAGCTCTGGTACAAACTGGCTCCCCTGCTGGACTTCCTGCCAGACGACAAGAGGACAGAGGCCCTGGAGATCCTGCAGGAAGGTGAGGTGGCTTCGGACCACGCCATTACCGTTGCGACGGACATCGCCGACACTGGGTTCCGCCAGTTGGGCAACGGCGTTTGCCTTAGGCGGCGTGGATGGCTCAAGGCTACAGACTTCCGTCAAGACGTTCAGACCAGAGTCCTGGACATGCCCTTCGATGGGAACAACCTGTTTGGGAAAACAGTGGACGATTCCCTTCAGGCCATTAAAGCGGACACTGAGACGGCCCGGGCCCTGGGAGTTCTGCAACAACGACGGACGCCCTTTCGGAGCAGCGGAGGCAAGGGCGCCTCCAAAGGTTCCGGCGGCGGTTTCTCCACCTACCGTCAAGCGGCCCGCTCGTCGTCTCAGGAGGCCTACAGAGGACGAGGCAAGTCTGGCGGACCCCGCCGTCGTCGCCAAGGAGGTCAAGGCGGCAAAGCCTCAACGAAGCAGGATTGAACCGGCCTTGGGGTCGGGCCCCCACCGAAGCACCCCGGTGGGAGGCCGGCTGGCGAGCTTCGTCAGCGTGTGGGAGTCCATCTCCACCGACCGTTGGGTGCTGGACGCCTTGGCCCGGGGCCACGCGCTCGAGTTCCAGAGAAGGTGCCCGCGCGTCCCCCCCGTGGCCAGGAGAGAACTTCACGTCCCTCAACTTCTCCTGGAGGTAAAAGCGATGCTCAGGAAGGGTGCCATCGAACTCGTCCCAAAGAGGCTTCGGGGCTCCGGAGTTTACTCGAGATACTTCCTCGTGAAGAAGAAGACGGGAGGATGGCGCCCCATCCTGGACCTGCGACGTCTGAACAAGTTCATCAAGGCGCAGAAGTTCCGGATGGTCACCCTCCAGCACGTCCTGGGTCAGCTGGAGGAAGGAGACTTCCTGTCGTCGTTGGATTTGGAGGATGCCTACTTCCATATTCCCATCCTAAAGGGGCACCGAAAATTCCTCAGGTTTGTGGTCCAAGGGCGTCATTACCAGTTCAAAGCCCCCCTCTTCGGACTACGGTCGGCACCCAGGGTATTCACCAAGTGCCTCGCACCGGTGGCGGCGCAGCTGCGCCGCGAGGGGGTCCACGTCTACCCCTACCTGGACGACTGGCTCATCCGAGCCAAGACGAGGGAGCTCGTCGTGGTTCACACGGCAAGGACCGTCCAACTTCTCACGGACCTGGGATTCTCCGTGAACTACGCCAAATCCCACCTGGTACCCGCGCAAGACGCTCTGTTTCTGGGAGCGAGGCTCAACACAGTGTCCCTTCTGGCCTCCCCGTCAGAGGAGAGGACCAGGACCATCCTGGGCAAGGTGCAGCGGATGTTGGTGGCCGACGCGGCCAAGGTGAGGTCCATCAAGTCCCCCCTCGGAATGATGTCTTCCTGCATCTACCTCATTCCCATGTGCAGGCTCCGGATGCGCCCGTTGCAGGAGTTCCTGGACGCGCACTGGATCCAAACGACGGGCAGCTTCGAGGAAAGGATCACACTCGGAGTTTCCGACGAGCGATCCGGTGGTGGGCACCCACGCGCATCTGACGGCGGGCTTGGACTTCCAGACCCCAGCCCACCAGGAGACAGTGACCACGGATGCCTCCCTGGAAGGGTGGGGAGCGCACACCGAAAATCTGCACGCAAGAGGCCTTTGGCTCCCGACAGAGAAATCCCTACATATCAACGTCCTGGAGCTCCGTGCAGTGTTTTGGGCCCTCAGGTCCTTCCTTCCGTCCCTCAAGGGCAAGGTGGTGAGGATCTTCACCGACAACACCACCACCATGTTTTACATCAGGAAACAGTGCGGAACCAGGTCCCCAGCACTGTCCAAGGAGGCGCAGGACCTGTGGCATTGGGCCATCGCCCAAAGGATATTTCTGGTGCCGTTTCATCTGGCAGGGATAAAAAACACCATCGCCGACTCACTCAGCAGGGAGCTGCGCTCGTGCCACGAGTGGGAGCTACGGCAGGATCTAGTGGATCGCCTCTTCCGACGGTGGGGCACACCCCAGATCGACCTGTTCGCGACGGCGACAAACTCCAAGTGCCAGAGGTTCGCCAGCAGGTTTCCCCAGGCGAGGAGCATGGGCGATGCTTTCTCGTTCCCCTGGGAGGGCCTGTTCCTCTACGCGTTCCCTCCTTTGCCACTGCTAATCCGGCTCGTCAACCAGCTCAAGAGGTCACGGTGCAGGATGATCCTCGTCGCACCTGCGTGGCCGAGGCAGATGGGGTTCCCGGACCTTCTGGACTTGTCAGCGTCCCCGCCAATCAAGCTGCCGGTGGACGCGGATCTACTCTCCAGAGAAGGAGGCGCCATCCTCCACCACGACCCGAAATCGCTGAACTTGCAGGCCTGGCTCCTGCAGCGCTAGAGTTTGGAGGATACGACATACCGGCCGACTGCAGAGAGGTTCTTGCAAAGGCCAGGGCGTCCTCGACTCTTAAATGCTACGGACACAAATGGAAGAGGTTCTCTGTCTGGTGCCACGCACAGAAGATTAACCCTCTACGGATTACGGCCCCCCAAGTACTGCCGTACCTGCTGACGCTGGCCAAAGCTGGACTGGCACACGCGTCCATCAAGATTCATCTTGCTGCGATCTCCCGATACACCAGAACCACGGGGCGGACGTCCTTGTGGTCTCATCGTCTGGTGAAAGAGTTCATGAAGGGACTGTTCAGATCGTTCCCGCCGGTGAAGGCTCCGGCCCCGGCGTGGGAGCTCAACGTGGTGCTGACCAAGCTCATGGGACCTCCGTTCGAGCCTCTGCGCTCAGCTCCGTTGAAATTTCTGTCGTGGAAAACAGCGTTTCTCGTGGCCATCGCCTCCGCACGACGAGTGGGAGAGATCCAGGCCCTTTCCTGCAAGGCCCCGTACTTGACTTTTCACAACACGAGGGTAGTGCTCAGGACGCACCCCTCCTTCATGCCCAAGGTACCGTCGGACTTCCATCTCAACGAACCCTTGGTGTTGCCTGTGTTCTTCCCGTCGCCTTCGTCGCCGGCTGAGAGGACTTTGCACTCGCTGGATGTGGCTAGAGCGCTGAAGTTCTACGTGGACCGCACGAAGTGTTTTCGGAAGACGTCACAACTCTTTGTGAATTTTGGACCTGTCAATCAGGGGAAGGCTCTCTCGAAGGCTTCCATTTCCAGATGGCTCTCCCGCTGTATCATGTACTGTCACCGGTTGGCAAACCGACCGCTGCCTGGCCGTCCGAGAGCCCATTCCACCAGAGCGATCGCAGCTACCACGGCGTTCCTATCTGGTGTGCCCCTGCTGGACATATGCAGGGCTGCTACGTGGAGGTCGACGCACACCTTCACGAAATTCTACTGCGTCGACCGGGATTCCAGGGAGGAGTCCAGGGTCGGCCAAGCAGTGCTGCGCAACCTGTTCGCCTGAGGTGAGCCTGGTGAGGAGGTAAGATGCTTAATGTTGAGTTTGATGTGATGCTTAATGTTGAGCCTTTGCCACCTCCCGTGGTTGTGCATGTGTGTACTGCTATGTATTCTTTATTCATGAGCATGTGAATCCATGCCAGACCCCATGCTGGAGAAGGAACAAGTTACTTACCTGTAACTGTTGTTCTCCAGCATGGGTCTGGCATGGATTCACATGCGAACCCTCCCGCCTACCCCTCTGCGGCTCTTCACTTGGTCATACTGCCACTTCACGTGCTTCCAAATCTGAAGATGGCTGCCAGAGGCGGTGCTTAGGTAGAGGGCAGTCATTGGCTGTGGTCAGTATGACGCAGAGACCAGTGATTGGTTACTACTACGAAAGACAGATCAGAAACGAAACTGATACTGGTTTTTTCTTTACCGAGGATTCCCAGCCTGACGACGGGGAATATTCTGAGCATGTGAATCCATGCCAGACCCATGCTGGAGAACAACAGTTACAGGTAAGTAACTTGTTCCTTACCCTAACTTGCTGTGTCCACATTGATTGCCTTGCCATTGATTGCCTTAGTTGCCTAAATTTGCCGTGTTCACATTGATTGCCTGGGTGACCCCAACTTGCTGTTTTCACATTGATTGCCTTGCCATTGATTGCCTTAGTTGCCCAAACTCGCTGTGTTCACATTGATTGCCTGGGTTACCCTAACTTGCTGTGACTACATTGATTGCCCTGGTCGCCCAAACCTATTATGTTTGCCTTGCATTAACTGTCCTGATTACCCAAACTTGCTGTGCCCGCATAGTCCTGCCAGGGAACCGATCTCTGGCATACAGGGATCCATCTCTCCTCCTAACATGCAGCATACCTAAGCTTACCCAAAACATGCACACTCCATGGAGCCTACTACCTCTCCTCCTTAACGTGCTAGCCACAATCTATTTTCTGACTATACTCATTGCCTGCCAGAAATGAAAGACTCCGATCCATCCAAACTCCATGATCCTCCTGCAAGAACCCTTCCCCCCACCCCCCAACAACAAAAGATCGGCCCCTTCACCTGTCACACATCTTCCCAAAAGTAAAGTCCACCTCAAAACTATGGCCTCAGACTCCACCTATCCCAACTCGCAACCTTCTTCAGGCACCTCAACCCTCACCTCAGCCCGCAAATGCATCAAGGGTGTGCTAATAAACGCAAGATCCATGATCGCTCATGCCACTGAAATAGCAGACACGGTACAGGCGGCAGACGTTGACTTCTTAGCGATCACTGAATCCTGGCCCCAAGCTGTGGCAGGGCCAGCCCTCTCACTAGCCATCCCCTCAGGATACATTATCCTAAGATCAGACAGAGTGGACACCAGAGGAGGAGGTATCACACTCAGTGCTAGAGATAACCTACAACTTAGACTATTACCGTCTCTAGACACTAAATCCTGTGAGAACCTGACTGATAAACTCAACTTAAATGACTCCCAGACACTCACAATCCACCGAAGATATAGACCCCTAGGCCCCATTGGAACCTTCGAAGAGGATTTATCTAACCTTGCCTCTAACAATCTCAAACTCTCCTCCCAAATGTTACTTTTAGGAGACCTCAATTTAGGCTATAACGACCCAAAGGATACACATGCCTCCAGCGTTGCTAATATACAATACTATCGGAACAAGGCTTCTCACAAAAAGTGCTACATGTAAGGAAGCCACCAGAGCCAGAGGTATGTAGTAGACAGTTTATTTCTTATCTTTAGTAGCATACCATAAGACCCCCAACACAAGCAGTATCCAGGGTACAACTGACTAAACTCAAGTGTAAACATATTGAAGTAACATCATTCCAGAATGGTACAATAGGCAGGGATCCATTCTGGGATTACAGGTGGCATGCTTGGCATAACATAGCTGCAACAGAGCCACCATAGCAACCAGCAAAACATAAAGCATTTAACCTTTATACAACACACCCCTCTCCCCTATGAAATATAATTCTTTATTGTGAGAAATATACCAATTGAAAAGATACTAAAACTTCTATCTTTTTAACCTTTGCAATGCTGGACTAACACCAAATTTGACCACTTTCTACACACACAGCATTTTTGAAAACTTGTGTAACTCTTAACAGGTTCTGTGTAGAGCGGCTCCCCTTTCTTAGAAATTACCGCTTTCCTTATCCGCACCCAATCTCCGGCCTCGACCACAGTAGTTTTTCTTGGATGTTTCTCATTTACTTTTTCCACCCATCTGTTTTTTCGGGGATCCATCTTTTTCTTTACAACATCCACAACCACATCTGTTGCTCTTGCCCTGCCCAACCAAGCTGGCGCCACACAAGTGTTTGCTTTTCGCCCTCTCATAAGTTCAAATGAACTAATCCCTGTTTTTATTTGCGGAGCCATCCTCAACGCATACATCCTGTCTCTTACTGCAACTCTTTTGTCAAAACCACATGCATTCGCTCCACGAATAGCCACCACAATAGCATCCATAATACATCGATTTACTCTCTCGACCATACCGTTTGCTTGGGGATAATACAAAGGGGTCCTTTTGTGTTTAATTCCGCATTTATGAAGATACTCTAAAAATAATGTTCCCATGAATTGTGGACCATTATCGGTGAGTATGCTCCTGGGTAAACCCTCCCTCTCAAACACATCCTCCATGAATTCAATAATACAGCGACATGTGACTTCCCTCAAGATCTTAAATTCTGTCCATCTTGAAAAAGTATCAACCATAACCAAAATGAACCTTCCTCTACCCGCACCCATGTCTACTGGACCAAGAACATCCATGGACAAATCTTGCCAGACTCCCTCCGGAATGCTTGTTTTTCCCATAGGTTGGGACACCGCTATCACATTTTTTCCTGATTTGGTACAATCATTGCATGCACCAACCACTTTCTCAATCTCACGATCACCGGATAAGAGCCTTTTCCCTGGCCATCCATCCACCACAAAAGCCATGACCCGCTTCCACCTTTCATTAGACTTCAAAACTTGAACCCACTCTTGTTTTTGTATTATACCTTCCACGGTTGCAAAAACCATTTCATTCTCACCACACACATTACTTCCTCTATCCACCAGCATTATCTTCCAACTTCACCCTCGAGGCATGGTCAGCCTGAACATTCTCTTTACCAGCAACTACTTCTATTTCAAATTTATGACACTGTAGCCTGGTTACCCAACCTGCCACTCTCCTTGACACCTTGTCGAGGCCTTTACTTTCAAAAATCGCCTTAAGTGGTCTGTTCTCAAGGTAAAATCTTGACCCCAGACAAAATTTTTCATTTTTTTTATGCCCCAATGGCACGCCGAAGCTTCTTTTTCCAACACGAAATAGTTCAATTCTGCGCCTCTTAACATACGGGATGCATGCATCACAACCATCTCCGTAACATCAATTTCGAGGGGATTGGGTCCTCCGACGTATTCCATATCTGACATGTAATCACCACAGCTGTGCTGCTTCGGAAACTTTTTTCGGCGTCTGCGTCCTGCGTCGATGACGTCGATGCGCCGTCGTCGAGGACCTCCTCCGACGTCATCCGATGTGATAAGTAGGACGCAAGACGCCCGTAGCCTCAGTTCCGTTTTTTCCGCGAACGTGTTGCTTCGTGTTTCTCGGTTTAAACGCCTCGACTCTTTGGAGTTCTGTTCTTCTCGGTTCTTCGAACCTGTTCGTTTTGTGAAAATCCTTCAGAAGATGTCTTCTACTTCGTCTTCGACCCCGCGTCCGGGTTTCAAGAAGTGCGGGGAGTGTGGGTCCAAGATGTCGGTGACGGACTCGCACGACGCCTGCCTCTGGTGCCTCGGGGAGGCCCACGACACGGATGACTGTATCGACTGCCAGTCGCTCACGTCCAAAGCCTTACGCGAACGTAAGAAGAAGTTGTCGGTAGGTCGGGTGTCCAAGCCCCGGAAGTCGAAGTCTGCGGGGCTTTCGACGGATGATTCGAGGGGTGACTCTCCGCGTCATCGTCGGAAGTCTCGTGGGTCTCCTTCTAGGAGTCGGTCTCGCCACTCCTCAGCCTCTTCGAGGCATTCTCGGAAGCGCCGACAGTGGTCGTCTTCCAGGTCCTCTTCGGAGGACTCTGCCCGGCACGTCGCTTACCCCTCCAGCCGTGCGACGCCGGAGGAATGGGCTTCCTTCGGGAAGAAGATGCTGGCGATTCTTGAGTCGCAGGGTACTCAGCCGTCCGCGCCCCCGAGTGGGGTCGGTCGTGTGAGGTCGAGAGACACCGCTCGCAAGAGTGGTCGGCACGAGTCACGGGAGAGGTCCCGTTCGGACAAGGGGACTCGTTCTCGACGTACCCGTTCCAGGTCCCGGTCCTCGACGCGTTCGAGACCGTGTGCACCTGTGAGGTCTTCGAAGAAGGCATCGACGTCTGACGCTCAGGTTGTCGAGGGACACGCTCGGGGCTCCGGCCTCGAGGGCTGTGTCGACGCCGCCGATTCTGGAGGCGCTGCATCTGACGTCGACGCCGATCTCCTCGACGTCGACGCCGATCTCCTCGACGCCGATCTCCTCGACGCCGATCTCCTCGACGCCGACGACGCCGATCTCCTCGACGCCGCCGATCTCCTCGACGTCGACGCCGCCGATCTCCTCGACGTCGACGCCGCCGATCTCCTCGACGCCGCCGATCTCCTCGACGCCATCGACGCCTTCCGTGTCGGAGGTACCCCGTGGCACGGGTGGACCCCCTAGGAAGGCTCTGGTTAAGAGCAAGCACTCTAGGGTGCCTTCTTTTCGCCACCTGGACTATATTTCAGAGGCGGATGAGGATTCTGATGGCCTGGTTCCTAGTCAGGTTCCGGATGAAATTGTCTCGGGCCATGGTCAGTTTGACGAGTTGAGACAGTCACTGCATGATGCCAGTGGACTGGACACCTCTCCGGAGGTGGAGTTTTGTAGGCCTGAGCCTGGCTCTCATGCTGATTCCTCGTACCGGCGCCTTATGGCTAGGGTTTCTGAGTACTTGGGATGGTCTGCTCCCCCAGGGGAGTTTGTGCAGGATGATCTGACGGACATCCTTGATGTTGGTCCCCCAACTGACCCGGTTCTGCCGTTCCATATGGCTTTACAGAGAAGGGTGGCGGCGGCTTGGACTGCTCCGGAGAGTCTCCCGGCGGTGGGCAGATCCTTGTCGCGAAAATACCGTCCAGCCAGTGGCGACCCCTGCTACTTGACCAGGCACCCCACTCCGGAGAGTTTGGTGGTGCAGGCGGCCACGGCCCCGGCGAAGCAGGCGTCGTACCCTACCATCCCTCCTGATAGGGACGACAAACGTTTTGATGGCTGGGCGAAGAAAGTGTTTTCTTCCGGTGGTATGGCGCTTCAGGCGGCCAACTCCATTTGTGCCTTGTCGCGTTTCACGCACACTCTGTGGAACTGTGTTGCGTTAGCGGCTGAACATATTCCCGAAGGGGACGAACGGGATGGTTTCCTTGCTATGGTCCAGGATGGTAAGGATGCCATGTGTGAGTCCGTTCAGTCGGGTTTGGACTTAGCTGAATGCGTCAGTAGGTCCATGGCGACGAGCACCGTGATATGCAGGTTTGCGTGGTTGCGGAAGTCGGGGTTTGCTCCGGATGTGCAGTCCCGGCTCCTCAACATGCCCTTTGACGGTGAGCACCTTTTTGGCAGCAAGGCTGATGAGAGCCTTGAGAGGTTGCAGACCTCGAAAGCTGCAGCGAAGTCGTTGGGCGCTGCAGTTCGCCAACCTCTGCCTTTTCGTCCTAGGGGACAGCAGTGGAGGGGTGGTTCCTTTCGCTATTACTCGTCCTTCAGTAAAGCGAGAGGAGCTGGCAGTCAAAGAGGCCAACGCAGGGGTACCAGAGGTGGACGACAGGGTACCCGTGGTGCCAAGGCCGCTCGGGCAGTTTCCTCTTTGCCCTCAGGTAACGCCGCAGCCGCTCCCACTCAGTCATGAGGCCATGTCCCATGGTTCGCCGGTTGGGGGAAGGCTGGCGCAGCATCTTGTAGAGTGGCAAGCCATTACTTCAGATGTGTGGGTTCTGGAGATCATAACCCACGGCTACTGTCTTCCCTTTCGGCACAGGCCTCACGACAATCCACCGGGGAACCTCTCTTTGCGTTGTCCGGATCCGCTCCTTGCGCAGGAAATTCAAACCCTGCTGGAGAAAGGCGCCATAGAACTGGTGCGTGTAGCAGAGAGGAACAAGGGATGGTATTCCCCTTATTTTTTGATTTCCAAGAAAGACGGGGGATTGAGACCCATCATGGACTTGCGCGGTTTGAACAAACTCCTCAGGAAGGACAAGTTCAAGATGGTTACTCTCTCTCAAGTCCTCCAGGCCCTTCAGCTTCAGGACTGGTTGGTGTCACTCGACCTCAAGGATGCTTACTTCCATGTGCCGATCCATCCCAAGCACAAGAAGTACCTGAGGTTCGCGGTTGGCGACTCGCACTTTCAGTTTCGGGTCCTGCCGTTCGGATTGACCTCCGCCCCGAGGGTTTTCACCAAGCTCATGGTGGTGGTGGCAGCGCATCTCAGGCAAGGGGGGATTCACGTCTACCCCTACCTGGACGATTGGTTGATCAGGGGGAGCTCTCCCGAGCAAGTCCTGGATCATCTATCGGTCACCTGTCGCTGCCTTCACAGGTTGGGCTTTTCTTCAATTTAAAGAAGTCCCATTTGACGCCAACACAGCGGCTCCAGTACATCGGAGCAGTGCTCGACACTTCCCTGGGGCAGTGTTTTCCTCCCCAGGTGAGGGCTCTTCAGATTCAGCAGATGGTGCACAAGTTTCAGCATGCCCAGACGCTCCCAGCGTTCGAGTTCTTGAGGTTGCTCGGCCTCATGGCATCCTGCATTCTTCTGGTGCCAGAGGCTCGCCTGCGGATGAGATCTTTGCAGTGGGCACTCAAGACGCAATGGTCGCAGTCCTCCGGCAGGATGTCGGACTCGATTCAGGTGCCGTCCTCGGTCGCCCGGGACCTTCTGTGGTGGGCCGTCGAAGGCAACTTGATGAAGGGGGCTCCATTTTGGCTTCCCTGGCCGGAGGTGACGATCGTGACGGATGCATCCCTCACGGGATGGGGAGCTCATGCCAACGGGCTGACAGTCAGCGGTCGTTGGTCTCCGTCGGAGTCCAGACTCCATATCAATCTGTTGGAGCTGAGGGCCGTCAGGCTAGCCCTGAAGGCTTTTCTGCCGTCTGTGCGAGGGAAGAATGTCCTGATCCTGACGGACAACACAGTGGCCATGCACTACCTCAACAAAAAGGGGGGGGGGGGGCAGGGTCACTTCCTCTGTGCAGGGAGGCGATGCAGCTCGAGTTCTGGGCCATCCAGCAGGAAGTTTCGCTCTCGGCAGTTCATCTGGCCGGAGCCGAAAACGTGACGGCGGACACTCTGAGCAGGCAGAGCGCGATCTCTCACGAGTGGGAGTTGGCTCAGGAGATTCTCCTGGAGATCTTCGCCCTTTGGGGGACCCCTCAAGTGGATCTCTTCGCCTCCAGTGTCAACCGGAAGTGCGAAAGGTTTTGCTCGCGGGAATTTCCTCCAAAAGGAGCCTTAGGAGACACGTTCGTGGTGGAGTGGTCATTCCCGCTGCTGTACGCGTTTCCTCCAGTCCCCGTCATCCCGCAAGTGCTGCGGAGGTTACGGAAGTTCGGTTCCCGGATGATCCTCATTGCTCCGGCGTGGGCTCGGAGGACGTGGTACCCGGACCTTCTCGACTTGTCCATCTGCCCTCCACGTCGTCTTCCCTACCGAGACGATCTGCTCTCACGGGAGGGGGTTCAGGTTCTCCATCCAGAGGTCAGATCCCTCAACATTCACGCTTGGCTTCTGAGAGGTTGAGGTATAAGGATTGGGACCTCCCTGAAGACGTGATGGAGGTGTTGCTTTCGGCCCGAAGGCCAGCAACAAAGTCTCTGTGCCGTTGCCGTTGGCGTAAGTTCTGCGACTGGTGCAGAGTTCAGAATGTGGATCCTTTTGCATGTGACGTCCCCATGGTTCTGTCCTTTTTACTTTCTTTGGCCCACAGGGGCTTGCAAGTGGGTACCATTAAAGGTTACCTGGCGGCGCTGTCCATCTTTAAGCGCTCGTCTGAAGAGTGTTCTGACTTTAAAATCCCTTTAATTTCACAGTTCTGAAAGGGCTCACTAATGTGTTCCCTCCGTCACCTTTCCTGGTGCCTGGTTGGGATTTAAACCTTGTTCTTAGGTTTCTTATGGGTGCTCCGTTTGAGCCTTTACATTCTTGCCCTTTGAGGCTGTTAACTCTGAAAACTGTGTTTTTAGTTGCGGTTACTTCCGCTCGCAGAGTGAGTGAGTTACAGGCACTTTCAGTTAAGCCTCCCTTCACTGTATTTCACAAGGACAGGGTTGTCCTTCGTGTTCGTCCTTCTTTTCTTCCGAAGGTAGTGTCGGAATTTCATTTGGCCCAGAAGGTTGTTCTTCCGGCATTCTATCCTCCTCCGCATCCTGGTAAGGAAGAGGAGAGGCTCCATAGGCTTGATCCTAGGAGAGCTTTAAGTTTTTATGTTTCACGCATGTCCCGGGTCAGAGTGGACGATCAACTCTTTATTGGTTACGCTGGGAAGCATTTGGGGCAAGCTGTGACGAAACAGACTTTGTCTTGCTGGATTATTTTAGCCATCTCGGAGTGTTACCGTTTGGCGGGTAAGGACCCACCGGCTGGCTTGCGGGCCCATTCTACCAGGGGTGTGGATGCATCTACTGCACTGCAGAGGGGTGTTCCTATTCGCAACATCTGTGATGCAGCCACCTGGGCTTCAGTACATACATTTGTACGTCACTATTCCCTCGATTCCATCCGAGGGCAGGATCTGGCCTTTGGCAAGGCGGTCCTTTGCTCTGCTATTTGATTGGCTATTCTAAATTTTGATTCTAAATTCTTTCCCTCCTCCTTGCTCTGGTACTGCTTTGGGAGTCCGTCATAGATATGGAATACGTTGGAGGACCCAATCCCCTCGAAGAACAAGTTACTTTCTTACCTGGTAACGTTCTTTCGATGGGATGGTCCGACGACGTATTCCATATCGCTCCCGCCCTGCCTTCCCCGCTGCAGAATTTCTTTTGCGATTGCAGCTTACGTTCCGCAAGGCTTTGTGTCTGACTGGCAGTTGACTTATGTCACACGTTCTGGGGGAAAAAACTACAACTGAGGCTACAGGCGTCGTGCGTCCTACTTATCACATCGGATGACGTCGGACGTCGGAGGAGGTCCTCGACGACGGCGCATCGACGTCATCGACGCAGGACGCAGACGCTGAAAAAAGTTTCCGAAGCAGCACAGCTGTGGTGATTACATGTCATAGATATGGAATACGTCGTCGGACCATCCCATCGAAAGAACGTTACCAGGTAAGAAAGTAACTTGTTCATCTGGCTGCAACATCACCACTCCTATTCCTGTGTCACTAGCATCCACAGCCAGAATAGATTTCTTTCTCGTATCAAACATCGATAGGGGTTTTGCCATATCAATTTTTCTTTTCATTGCTTCGAATTGTTTTTCACATTCATTGCGCCATACAAACTCAATACCTTTCCTTAACAATGCTCTCAAATTTGTTATGGAATCAGCATAATTCTCAACCAACCTATGATAAAATTCAATAGTACCTAAGAATTATCTCAATTCGGCCTTATTCTTCGGTGATTGTGTTTTCAAAATAGACTCAACTAAATTCCTCTTCGGTTTGAGTCCTTGCTCAGAAATTTCATGACCTAAGTAATCAAACGCTTGAGTCATATAAACACATTTCTCGCCACGCAAAGTTATTCCCCTTGCTTTAAAGATCCTAAGAACCAGATCCAGTCTTGTTTTCAACTCACTCTTATCCTTCCCACATATCAGAACATCGTCCTGAAAGCACCACGCTCCACCAACATCCTTCAATAATTTGTCCATAACCTTTTGGAATACAGAAGACGCTGATACCAATCCAAATGGCATACGCTTGAATTGATATATTCCCTCATAAGTAATGAAAGCAGTCAATTTGCGCGATTCGTCATCTAAACTTATCTGATGATACGCACTCGCCATGTCAAGTTTTGCGAAGTATTTTGCACTCCCTATCCTACTTAACAATTCTCCCACATTTGGAAGGGGATGGCGATCCGCTGCAACACACAGATTGAGTTCCCTCAAGTCGATGCATACCCTCAAATCCCCATTGCTTTTCTTCACCACCACCACCACGGGAGATATCCATTCTACTGCCCTAGCTGGCTCAATGATTCCCTCTTTCTCCAATTTTATCAATTCATCGCGCACAGCTTTCCACATAGATAAGGGTGACGGTCTGAGCTTTGACACAACAGGACTGCTCCCTTCTTTTATCTCCATCTTGTGTACCATCCCTTTGCGACATCCTATTTTGTCACAGAATACTTCGGGGTATCTAGCTACCATTTCACATTTGGTTTTGTTGCGATTAGGCTCAGAAGAGTTAACCACATTGAGAACTTGTTCTTCGCTATTGGTATCTCCCAATCCCCTTTGCTCTTTCCAACCTAACAATGTTTCACCTCTTTTGGTAATATATATTTTCCCATGTGTCATTCTCCCTTTGAACTTGAACTCCGCCTCACAACACCCCAAAATTTCTATTTTGTCTCCATTGTATCCCCCAAGCATTTTATCTGAAGGAACCAAACATCTGATATCGCCTCCAATTACATTTTCAAAGACACTCTTGGACATTAATGTGATTTTGGAGCATGAGTCGGCAAGCATTTTAACCAAATGCCCATTTACTTCTATCCATGCTGAGGGATGCTCACTCATCAGACCCCGAGCACTTTACCATATGAACTGTAACTATTTAATTCTCTGAAACATCAGCCTCTTCAGACGACGAACCATCATACTCGTCAATCAGGAGTGTTCCCTTTCCACCTCCAATTCGATAGTTTTTACAGCAATTCTCAAAATGCCCCCATTTCTTACACAAACTACAATTCACACGCCTTCCAGGACAAATGGGAGATGTGGACAAATGTCGTGAACTCCCACAACAAAAACACAGTCTATCTTCCCTTTTCACATTAAATTGGGCAGTGTCCTTTTGAAGACGCCTATTACACTGCTCGCCACCCCCACCCTTGGTTTGGGTATTCTCATAACGCTTAATGGGCTTGGTTCTATGTTACTTCTTTTTCTTCGGGCAACCTCCCTTCTTGTCTCCAACCCTTAGTACTTCAACACCTGGTGCTGATTTATTTTCCTTGAGCGACAATTTCGCTACACACTGTAAGGTGTGCTCAATCCTCTTCGCTATACTAGTAACTTCCTCCAAATTGGGATCGTCCTTTAACCATATTTCCTCTCGTATTTTATCATTAGAGCAATGAATCATAAATTGATCCCTTCTGTGTTCCTCTAATCCACCACCAAATTTACAATTTAGGGATAAATGTCTCAAAGCAGTTATATAGTCTTCAACAGATTCTCCCTCATGTTGACATCTCATGCCAAAGTGATATCGCTCCAATAAAGTGCTAGTTTTTGACTCAAAATGCTTATCAAGTTTGATTAATGCCAGGTCAAAATCATTTGTTCCCTCTTCCAAATCCAATTCTACAATATCAGGAAGCGTGTCATATATCCTCTGACCTTCATAACCCAAAAAATGCATTAACATTGCTACTTTACGTTCTACAGACATCCCATTTCCACATGTGGTTTTAACATAATGCAGGAAGCCCTTCTTCCAAGGAGCCCACTTAATTTTTGGCGGACCTGGTGTGGGCATAAATACTTGTGGACCAGGAACTCCAGACAGTGCCATGTTTTCTACCCTCGATAGGCTGTGTGTAACAGTACACTGTGTATGCAGTGCTAAAACAGCAGTTGGGGTGTGTCCACAGTACAGAACACAAAAAAAAAAATTCTTCCAAGAGTGTCAGATGGCAATTTCTAGACCACAGTCAAATGTCACCATGAACATAAACACTCCCAATTAGGAATGCTCTCTCCAGTTAATTTCCTTGTAGGCCAGATCCATAAGGATTTTTCTTTTCCACGTGGGCGGGGAAAAACACACACTCCCTCACCTGTGATGCTCCTTGACAATGCTCCCCTAGTTCGCCTTTCCACACGGGGCCCTGGGCGAGTCCTCAGTACTTTCCCTTATTACGGCGCCACATCCGCATTCAGCTGGCCTTATAACGGCGCCACATCCGTATTCAGCGGGCCGCGTAACACGCAAACACGGATCTTCTCTTCCGCGTCGCTTGCAGCTGACAGCGCCGTGACGGGCGCGTACGGCCCAAATCTCCTTCGTTGAAACCACGGGACTGCAGCTCCACCTGCAGACAGCCCTTCGCTCGCCGAAATACCGCAGCTCGCACGCAAACCAGCTGGGACGCTGGTGGGAAAAGATGTCCTCCCCGCAGCACCGCAGGTTCACCCTGCAGCCTCCAGCCCAGTTCCAGCGACGGCTGCAGATCGACTCCGGAGCCAGCGGCGCTACTCCAAAAAAAACGAGTGCGCTTCCACGGGGCACCTTCCTAGCACCATCCGGCAGTGTCAACCCACTCGGGACGAGCGCACCTCATGCGTGGGAAAAGCAGATGGGGACACTTTTCGCTTGGAACAAACTGCAGGCTTCGAGCGAACTCCTCCTGGATGTCGGCTAACCCTGACCGCTCCTCACGAACACCGCTTCCATACACGGTTGTGGGTCTTGGCTTCAATAGGGATCACATCAGACATCCCATCCTCGTCGCCATTGTAAGGAAGCCGCCAGAGGTATGTAGTAGACAGTTTATTTGTCTTGTCTTTAGTAGCATACCATAAGACCCCCAACACAAGCAGCATCCAGGGTACAACTGACTAAACTCGAGTGTAAACATATTGAAGTAACATCATTCCAGAATGGTACAATAGGCAGGGATCCATTCTGGAATTACAGGTGGCATGCTTGGCATAACATAGCTGCAACAGAGACGCCATAGCAACCAGCAAAACATAAAGCATTTAACCTTTATACAACACTACACCCTTCCCATATCAAAGGAAGAATTCTGGACTGAGTAGCAGACCATAATTGTATGGTTAATATTGCCTCCATATCCCCTCAGATATGGTCAGACCATTACCTCATAACCTTCACTTTAGTCACCGATAAACCTACCTCTGCTCTGGCACCTCTAGTGCCACCTATTCCCACTCTGAATAAAAAGAACATTACATGTGATAATTTAATACCACTTATCCTACCCACAATCAACGCCATCCCAGACAATCTGGGTCCTGATGACATGGTCAGAGAATATAACCAGATCCTGACTACTTCTTTAGACGCCATTGCCCCACTCAAACTCGGACAAAGTAAACCCAAAGCACACCTCAACACATGGTTCACACCATACCTTAAAACACTTCGTGCCAAAAAAACGTTATGTGCTACTTCCTGGAAAAAACTCCCTTCAGAAGAAAATAAGACTAACCTGAGTACTATTACAACACTATACAAAAATGAAATTCTATTAGCCAAACGCGAATCCTATAATGCAAGAATATCCCAAGCTAACTCTAGCACGGAGGAACTTTTTATTATCCTTAAAGAGCTGGAAGCCCCGATCTGGTGCCAGACAACTGCACTAAGGACAAACACTGGTGCTCGAATATCCAGCAAGCTCTGGCTAACAAAGTCACAACTCTACAAGCCAAAATTGCCAACAAAAAAAACCTCATTAACTTGTACCATGCCTATGAGAGCTGCAGTAGACCCCACCAAAACAACTTTGACCCTCCTCGGTTTAAGTTTTCCAAAGTCACCATAATTGAAACCGAAAAACTCTACTCTCTCTCAAACCATCCAACTGCCAGGGCGACGCATGTCCTCCTCAAGTAATAAAGGATGCAGCCAGAGATCTGTCACCATTTATCACAAAACGTATTAATGCATCCTTTACATCCAATACCGTCCCTACTGACCTCAAGGAATCATGGGTGCTCCCACTCCTAAAGAAACACACTTGACCCCCTTATCCCTACTAACTACCGACCTATCACTACCATATCTTTTCTTCTTAAAATCATTGATAAAATGGCCTACTCGCAAATTCAAAAACACTTCGAAGCCAACTCCCTACTGGGGACAAGGCAATTGGGCTTCCGACCACAGCACGGAACAGAAACTGCACTAATAGACCTCAAGGCACAGATAGATGAACTGAGGGACAGAGGAGACTCGGCCCTCCTTCTACTTCTGGATTTATCGACCGCCTTCGACCTGGTTGATCACCAGGTTCTGTGCAGTCACCTTGACTCAGCGGCTCACTTCTCTACCGAAGCCATAGCCTGGATTCAATCCTTTCTCAGTGACAGCACCACGAGTCTTTTCACCCATGGCCGCAGCTGACCCTGCTCCCATTACATGTGGTGTGCCACAAGGATCATGTGTTTCACCTACCCTCCATAACATCTTCACGAAGCCCCTTTTCGATGATTTGGATCATTTGGGTATCACCTACACTTAACTATGCAGATGATACACAGATCCTCCTACCTCTTTCAGGTGATTATGAAAAGGATTTGGCCTTGGTGAACATAATCTATCTCATCATCCAGGCAAGGATGGCCACCCATGGACTATGCCTGAATGATGACAAGACTGAGATCATTATCCTAGGCACGCCATCTTCCCTTAAACTTAGCCCTAAATACTCAGCCTTTAACATAGACCAAAACATCATCTCAGTCGCTAAAGAAGTCAAAACCCTGGGGTTTTATCTGTATTCAACCCTATCCCTCAACAAACAGGTGAATGCCATGGCCACTCCCACAGCCTATACCTGCAAATTGATATGATTCCTCTCTAACGATAGCTGCATCACCCTTGCCAGAGCACTTATTCTCTGAAAATTAGACTACTGTAATGCCATGTACATTGGAGCAACCAAACAAGCAACTCAGAAAATCCAACTCCTGCAAAATAACGCCCTGAGAGCTGCTCTAGGATTAACCAGAAGATAACATATCTCAGAAATGCATAGAACCAATAACTGGCTTTCCACAGCGGACAAAATCAAACTCAAAGTTGCCTCACTCACTCATAAATGCATCAGCTAGGCAGCCCCTCTCTACCTCTCAGACAGAATCAGCCTGAAAACCACAACAAGAACAACTAGACTATCCAACACAAACTGCCTTCTGATTCCTAGATGCAAATTGGCTAGAGTGGGAGGTAGCAGTTTCCAGGTCAAGGCAGCCCAACTCTGGAACGCTCTCCCCCCCCCCCCCACCCTAAGACTAGAGCAGTCCTACCAAAAATTCCGACTTAACCTAAGAAGGTCGCTAAAAGATGCTGACCACTAGCTGCCTATGTATCCCAAAGCTTACACGTGCTCACCATCACTTTAATCAACCGATGTAACATATTGGACCCGGGTATATCCTCTGTAAATATTCTGTACGCTGTTATTCCTACAACTCCATATGTCAATACCCAGTTTGTATTTTTGTCCCTTTATTTGATGTATACAAGTATCGAGTTTTACTATGTACTGTACATATTTCCTCTGTATTTGCAACTAAGCTTTGAGTAACCTTGTAATGCGCCTGAATACCCTTGGGTTTGGTGCGCTATACAAATAATAAAAAAAGTGCAAAACCCCCAAGCCGCACTGCTTACCACCACCTTTTCCCATCTGTTTGATATGAACAATACTCATTCAATTTCAACATAGGCTGGGGCTTGCATTGAAGGGCAGTGTCGTCCTTTGCACATTTCTCTTCATCTCTGTCCATTAGTACAACTTGTACTTTATGCCCCTGGAATAGACTGCGAACACTGGGTCTCTTAGGGTGCTAATTTTTGGGGTACTAACATTTTGGGTGCTCCTGACGTGTGGGGGATGAGGGAGCCGACATAACTCCCGGTGTACCTCTGTTTCCCATATATTTATACCACATATTAAACTCTGGGTAGTGCACATTAGACATGGTATCAAACAGGAGACTCCCGGTTACACAAACTAATCACAGTGCAGGTATATGTTTCAAGGATCATGAACAACATGAAACGTGTGATGGCATGATACCGCCACAGTGACTAGAGGGATGACTTGGCGATTTGCTCTGGGTCCTGACGAGCAATTACTGCTGCAGCATTGAAAACTTCAATATCCACTATAGCTTGGCTGGGAAGCTATCCATACGCCTGAGTTCTTAGGATTTGGGCCATTATTTTTGGACTTCCTCCAAGACATAAGTTGGAGATGATGTCTCCTACTCCTTGTACCCCTAAGTGAGGCATAACCTTTACTCGGCTTCTGTCCTGAAGAAGGTTCGGATAAGAAAGGGCTGAAGTTTGCAGCCCAAATAGCCATCTGAAATACGTGTCGACCAAACATCTATTGTCTAACAGATTGACTCGCCATTCCAAGAAAGGGGTGTACAAACATGTTGTAAATAATATCTATCACTAGGCTACATATGTTGCAACCTATTGCGAATTTGGAGAAACAGGAATAGATTATGATTGTGTGTGCGAACGAGAGAATTGAATAGGAGTTGTATTTTATTAGAAAAATGAATATGCTGGAAATGTATGTTGACTTGATATCTTAAATTGATTGTTTTATATTTGGAAATAAATTGAAATTGCTTTATGTAAACATTTAAATGTTTTTCTTTGCCATTCTCAACCTCTCGGTCAATTTATTTCTGTGTTTTTGACTGTAACTTACCTGGAGAACCGGGTAGTACTGCAGGTAACCTTCTATTTTGTAATTGTATCAAACACTAAACCTTTGTATGGATTATACTCTTGTTTTGTCCTCGAGACCCCTTTTAACTTGTGTTTTCAAATCACATAAAGTATCCTGTTTTTTTCATTTGCTTAAGGTTAACTACTGTGATTCGGTATTCATCATTTGGTGTTGTGGCTTCAAAAAGTTGAACAAATGTACATTCCTGTAGAAAATACTACTACATTCTCACCTCCCTTTATATGGCCTACCCATATAACTGCACTAAATATGTATATGAGAAACCCAAAAGCAAGCCCACACAAGTGGATAAAATATGGTTCTGCAACTGCGTCCAGAGCACACATGTTAAATACTGTCCAACAACAGTGCTATTTGGAAAAAGAAACCATCAAAAAGATTCAAAAACAAAAAAAATTCTGCCAAACCAAGAACCCTACAAATTCTGCTGTAAAAACGAATAACCAAAATCATCAATCAGTATTTTAAAAACACTTAAGATGCTTACATTTGAGGGCACAGCTTGTGGTGCCTTTCAAACATCGGACAAATGGACCCAATAACGCAAAAACAGCAAGAAGAGTAGCATGTACCACAGTCTAAGGACCGTTGTAACCAGGTTCACTCCATCTTCAAACACCATTCTTCACATACATTTTATCATTAGTAAACAATTGCAATGGTGGCGTGCTCGCAGATTAAGGTGCAGCGCTGTTGTCAACCTCTTGAGGCTGCTGTGGAGCAATCTGTTGAGAAAGGTATTTATAAAACTTTGTCAACTGCATTAAATATGAATTAAATTCCTTCCCCTGGATCGACGCAGCCCTGTGAGCTTCCGCAGCACCACACACAGGAGTTGGAGGCATGTTCATACGTCTCTCAGTCTCATGAGGGGAGTGGTGATGGTCCTTACAGGGCTGGGTCCTTAAACTGAACAAGGGAAGGCGAAACTTCAGTGTTGCACAAAACCTAGATAATTTTGTTTTAGGCAAACTATTCATCCTTTCAACAATTCCATTGGCCAGGATGTGATAAATGGAACACAATGTGTGCTTAATTCCTAAAAAAGCTGCAATTCCTTTGCTCAACTCGTTAAAGAAGTGGGTGCCATTGTCACTCCTAAGGGTATCGCACACACCCCATTTGGGAAACACTTCTCTCACCATAAGCTTGGCGGCCGTGTTGGCATCAGGATGTGTACATGGACCAGCCTCAATCCAACCGTAAAAATACCACTATCAAATAACGAAAAGAATTACACCTCTCTCCCATATCTGTGAACTAAATATGTAAATCACGTAATGGACCAAAGTCTGGCACACTGCACAGTTGGACGTAAACTGGGATAACAGTTCCTGAATATTGGGCACATGCCAGTCCTCTTGAATATCTGCTGCAATGTGTTTAGATACGTGGGTGGGGTAGTGAAGCTGGTTGCACGCCACCAAAGCCATGCCTTGAGGCATGACTACCTTCCCTGTGCGGAGTTGTCTCCACACCAAATCAGTTGGGGATTGTGCACACCGTCGCTTTTGCCACACTAACTTCTCACTTTGCAGGGCCTGTCCCTGTATTTCGATAATTTCTGTAACAGGAAGGGCCAGATATGGAACTTGCAACTGTAACTACATATTCGCAACCGCTGGATGCTCAGGTATATCTTTAACTGGGCCATAAGCGGGGTGTTTCGCAGCAGTGTCTGCTGCTTTGTTCCCGAGGGACACAAAGTCCACACCACTTGTGATGGGCGGCACTCTTCACTATTGTGACAAGCGTAGGCTGTGTGAGTGCAGTGATCAATCTGTCTAGCAAAGCCATATGCTGCACTGGAGATTTACCTGCCCTGTGAAACTCTCTTCTCATCCATCTCGACAACCCTGAATGAACAGTCGTTCTAATGTACATAGTGTCAAAATATATTGTTATTTGGCACCCCTGCACTGTCTCAAGCTCTTTGATAAGGGCAATCAGTTCTGCTGCTTGTACTGAATAATGTCCTGGCAGCCCCTGCTGCAGAACCACCTCATTTTCCCCATCAATGAGATGTACCACTGCTGCCCCAGTATGTCTCTGACTTGTCTCCTGGTTAATCATTGACGACTCAATAACAAAATCTACTTCTCCATCATCTAGGGCGTAGTCACGGGCCTTAGGGATGTCATCCTCGGGGCCTTTAAATGTAGCAGTCATGCACCTCATTGTCATCAGTAATCGGTTCAGTTAGAAGAATAGCTGGATTTACTCATACAATGTGGATAGACTGGCTTAAGAGGAAGGATCCCTTATATGCAGAAGCTCTTTACGTGGTGAGAGTAGATTTGGACCTCTCTAGTATTGCAAAAACTGTGTGCTCTACATGCAGTGTTAGCGACCATTTCATGATGGTGAAGACCGCAGCAGCCAACGCTTGTTCGCAAAGGAACTGCCCTTGCATGACAAGCTAACATGCCACTGTAATAAGCCAAATGTTTGACCCATTGTGCTGTGTTGTCAGAACTGCAGTCATCTGACCATCCTAGTGCGGGAAAAGAGAACATTCTTGGGTATAGTCGGGAGTGGCTACTACTGAAGGAGTGGAGATCACATCTTTAAGCTCCTGAAACTTAGTAACCATTTAATCAGTCCAGATAATAGTATTTTCTGTTCATTGGGCATCTTTAAGAGCCTGGAGCAATGGTTTAGTGTAAGACATGTGATCAAAAATCCATGAGCTACAATAATTGCACAGTCCGAGGAATTTCTGCTTGTCCTTTACTGTCACTGGCTGGGGGATATTACGCACTCATGCCGCCCGTTCTGGAGTAACCGTTTTACCATTCACTGAAATAAACTGTCCCAAATACAATACCTCTTGTTGGCAGCATTGCAATTTTGTTCGGTCCACCTTATACCCTTTGTCAGCTAACAGTTGTAACAACGCTATAGAGTCCTCCCTGCATTCATGGTCTGTGCTGCTACACACCAGCATATAATCCACATATTGAACTATAGTACTGGGAACAGTAATATTGCCCAAATCCTCATGTAACACCCTGTTAAAGATACTCAGACTCATAGTACCCTTGAGGTAGCCTAGTGTGTTGAAAACGGCTTCTGGCAAACGTAAACTCTGTAAGCGTCTGGATGTAAAGGTACTGAGAAAAAAGTATTCTTCTAATCCACCACAGTGAAATGGGTATCATCAATAGGTATATTACACAATATTGTAGCAGGGTTCGGAACCACCAGGAATTAAGCTTGTACAATGTAATTAAGGGCACGCAAATCTTGGATCATCCTCCAGCTAGCACCTTTCAATTTCTTGTCCGGATAAATAGCTGTATTACAAGGTGAGGTTGAGGTTACTATGATGTTCTGATGCAAAAGGGCCATTATGGTGTCATAGATTCCATCGTCTGCTGCCTTCGATAGAGGATACTGCTTTACTTGTGGCAGCACTGCGCCAGGTTTCAAGGTAATACGTATCACGTAACACTCTTTAAAAGACCCACATCATGTGGATTACTCGTCCACAGCTCATCAGGAACCTAGGCCAAATCTGCAGGGGCAAATGAAGGGGCAATCCCTACTAGCCGCATGGGGCAGTCTACATGTCTGTACTGTATCATGATCTCACAAGGGACACACACTTCCAATATTATTTCTTCCTCAATGTCTCTGTTCTCAAACAACTCCTCATCTAAAACATTCTTATTTTGGTTAATTGGTATTGTGGCGTCAATGCACAAATCTGTGTGCCATTCTCCTTTGTTCGAATCAACTGCTTACAAAACAATCTGGGCTTCTGCCACTAGAACTCCTTCTGTATCAAGTTCAATAATGCTGCCTGCAACTATCTCCTGAGGCTGGCCGGGCTGGGTCAAAAAATTCAGAGGGTTCTTGCCAGTACTTATTTGCCACCTGTGGCACTATGCTGAGTAGCATGGTAATCGATTATAGAAACAGGTCAAAAGCCACTGGTATCCCTCTTGCCACATACTCGATGACTAGTGCATACAAGGCCAACATCACCCTCACAGCACACATGCCAGGTGTGGAACAGCCCACACCTCTTTCCGTGAACAAGATGGTCATGTTGAGTTTACTCAAGATGTCTCTTCCCAGCAGATTAATTGTAGTCACGGTTGAATACAACAAGGGGGGGGGGCACACCTCTCTGCCCTCTATCTTAATTGGTAATTTCTTTGTAAAATGCATCGATTGAGCTGCCCCAGCGAAGCCCTGTGTTTCCATAACCTCACCTGATAAAGGGAACCCTCCCTCGCTAATGCATGATTTAGTTGCACCTGTATTCACCTTGAAAATGAGTGGTTTGTTTCTTATCTCCATGCCTACCAAGGGTTCCTCTTCTGTGTCGGCAGTGACCGATAGAACTGGACATGCTAAGGCTCTCTGTGGGCTGTTCCAATCTGGATATGCGTTTCTCCCTGACAAAACAAATTGGTTCCCTCTGACCACAGTGGGCCCCTGATATTGGGCCAACGCACCATTCGAACAGTGTTATTGCTCTGGGTCTGGGTCCTCTGTTGTTGCCCCTTGATGTACAGTATTTGGCAGCATATTACTAGGGATAGATTTGGTGTAGAGGAGCACTCCTAACTTGTACGTTATTTAGCGTGCACTCAAATGATTTTTCATATAATTACGACTTACTTAGGTGCCATACAGAGGATGATTCTGGGCTACAGAATCCGTAATCGGCAGAAAAATTTGCGGGATCACTTAGAACAAAGTGACCTAATTCTGTGCACACTATTGGGCATGAAATCATGCAAAATAAATCTTCTTGATACAACTTTGTAGTTAATGTTTTTTACTTTTAAATTATTCAAAATAGTGTATCAATATACTTAATGTCGATATCACTGTTTGACTTTACAAATATTCCAAAAACACACAATTCACAATTTGACATTATTCTTCATGGAAATCATTAATTCAAATTAAGTACAGTTTTTTCAATGAAACAGATGTGTAACTTGTAACAGCTTTTTAAAATAGCATCACCAATTTTGTGAGTTCAATAATTCATTTTGTATAAGTGTGTGAAAACTTAGAGTCCAAGGTGTTCCATGATGGTTATTGAACTGATCTTTAGGTAGTCTTTTTCTCTAATGCACAACGCGTTTCGGGCTCTTTATGCCCTTCATCAGGTGCGACCAAATACTATTTTTCAATGTGTTGATTCTGAAAATTAAACATATATTTCTATTTAGAAATTCTGTCCTTCATATGTTGTCTATTTTTTAAAAGCAAATGTTTTTTTAGAAAAATGATTTCTTATTGTGTTTATTAAGTGACCATTGTACCTGTGATCCTGTGAACTTCTCTCTTCTTTGCCTTCATCTACTACTTGTTCAATTTAGCTCCAAGAGTTTTAGCCACTTCAGTTCTATTGTGCCCGTAAGGAGGTTTGCTCGATCTGTTAAGAAACGAGCAAACATTTGTTTTTAAAGCTGATTCAACTTTCTGTAATTGTCGGTTTTGTGCTGGGAACAATCGCTGTGCAAGGGCTCTGTGCCCCAGTCACAAAACCAAAATTTAGCGTCTTTACAGTTTGTTGCATGTTTAACATTTGGTTGTCTCACCTGTGTCGAACGGCCGACGTAGGGAACAAACTCCTCGTTTGATAAGCGTGCGCGCTTGATATTCAGAACGCGTCGTGCATTAGAGAAAAAGACATCTGTTTAATTGAAAAATGTACTTAATTTGAATTAATGATTTGCGTGAAGAATGTCAAATTGTGAATTATGTGTTTTTTGGAATATTTGTAAAGTCGAACAGTGATATCGACATTAAGTATATTGATTCTCTCTATTTTGAATGATTTAAAAGTAAAAAACATTATTAACTACAGAATTGTATCAAGAAGATTTATTTAGCTTGATTTCATGCCCAATAGTGTGCACAGAGTTAGGTCACTTTGTTCTAAGTGATCCCACACATTTTTCAGCATATTACTAGGGCCCAGGACTGGCAACTGTGGAAAAGTTGGTGGAGGAGCAGGCAATGCTGTGGTTATTGGCATGCAGGGGGTATCTGTCCCTGTGACTGGGGGCTTGAGATCGGTCATCCCCATAGTATAAGGGTACATATGTTGCTAGGGGTATGCGTACCTTTGTCTACTGCTGCATTCCCTTGATAAATTACCCATACGACAACACGTCTAACACTGACCCACTCCTCCTCCTCGTGGTCCAATCCCCCTGAAACTTCCTCACCCTCCCTAGAACCTAAAAATCCCCCTCTTCCTGCTGAAACCCCCCTGAATATTGAGGTTCATACCCACCTGCCCAATCGCTTAGTGCTCTCCACACGGGCCCTGCATGCACATCTGCCTCAATCGCCCTAAAGTCGGTCGACCCTTCTGTCTGCACTGCTGCTGCAGCCCCCTCTAAGGCAACTTTTGCTAGCTTTTGAACCAGTTTCTCATCCTCTGCTTGCGCTCGTTCACCTTTCCTTCTCCTTTTCTTTCAACCATTTACAATGATGAATAATAGTCTGAATTTCCGGCCAACCCTTTGCCTCAAACCCCATTATCTTATGGGCCTTCTGCACCTCTTTCAGAAACCCTCTTTTAACCACGAAATAGAGAAGTGGAAAAATGTAATTTGAGATTATAAAAACTTAGTTGTTTAAAATACTGATGATGATATTCTAACTGATTCTCTAGATATCATTGGAGAAGAAATACGATACAGCTCCTGAAGAAGGAATTACCCTGAAACACTTTGAGCTCATTTTGAATTATTTTTCTTTAGTTTGGCATATCATGAATTATTAAATGAAAATGTTATTTGTGAACACTGTCTAAAGAATGATTTGTAGAGAATAATCTATACTAATTAGTAGATAACCAATAATTCAGATTCTGGCTGTCACTATTGACAGTGTTATAGGTGTGCAGGGGACCGGAGTGTTCAAAAACAAAGGACACTGTTCACATTTTGATGATTACGGTTCACTTGTGTCAGAATCGTGGTTCTCCCCCCAGCACCCTAGAAAACCGTAAGAGAACGGAGTAAGACCATATTTATTTAAGTTAATTTAGCTGTGCAATCTAATGACAGATTTTTACACTCTAGAAGTAGAGCAGATCAAAAAACGGGTTGGAAGTCAAAGGAAAACACCAAATAAATCCCTCAGAAAACCAGCAACTGGCCCAAAAAATGATTGCAAAATGCACACAAATCCCTCCAAAAGGCACCCAAAACCAAGCCAAAAAAAGGATTAGAATAAAAGTAGGGCACTCAAAACGCATCAGCCAGGCGCTAAGATTGTTGACCAAGTGGTCTCTGTACAGGATGGCTAGAGATCACATTCAGGAAGGGAGACGAATGCAGAGAGAGATGGTGCCGCCATCTGGCATATTAGACCAGACTTGTGCCCTGGGTGGCAGACATGGCTACTGTTGCGATGCACGTTCAGACCACTGCACCTCGTAGACTTTTTAGATTGCGAAAAATATATTAAAAGCTGGAGATGGGTACAGGACGGTGTAGGGGGAGGGTAGTGCGTTATGTATGAAGACATGTGGCGGGAGTGGGGAAATCGCATATCGGGGAGCTTACCAGTAGTGTTGCAACCGAACAATGAAGGATATAGTATGCATATGTACCCTACAGTCATGACCCAAACCAATACTGCATTTACAAGTAGGCCTGAATCCTCGCAGGCAGGGCTCTCATAGAAACACAGAACAATGAGGCCTTATTCTGCGCTTTATCACATCCCAATTCAGGCATGGCAGAAAATGCGCATATGCTCCCTAATCAGTTAGGCCTTTAAACTAATTAGGCAGGAATGTGTGTAACCGAAAAAGCGAAGGGCTGCGTCCCAGCACCAAGATCGTATTCCTGGGAGCGAAGGCGGTGGTTCCAGGATGCCAAAACACGAACCAAGATTTAAGACACTAGCACCTCCAGAATGAAGGTCATTTTATTTGAACTACCAGATTTTCAGGGAAATGGGCGTTATATCCTTCATGATCTGGTGTGGGTTACATTTTTCACTGATCTCTTCTCACATGGTGCGAGGGAGGCCAGGTCTTTGCTTAAAGGGATGGTGAAAATAAGACTATCTGAGAGCCGACTATAGAATATGGGGAGGTACTTAAGTTAATTCAGAAGGCCAAGAATTCTAGGGCCCCTGGCCCAAATGGTTTGACAATGCCCTGAAAGAGATACCAGAAATGTGAGTCCATATACTTACTACAGTATTTAGAAATATTGTGGGAACTGGTACAATACCCATTAGTTGGCAGACTGTCCACATTGTCCCTATTTTCAAGAGAGGGGATCGAAAAAATTAGACACCTATCGCTCTAATTGACGCTGATTGCAAACTTTTTGCCTCACTGTTACTAACCCATGTCAACGAATGGATAGTGTTGAATAAAATATTAAACAAATGTCAAACTGGGTTTAGGGCGAGACATTCCACAAATTTGAATGGCCTTATTCTAACGCCCTACAAGACTCTTCATGGAGCAAACCTGGGGGATCCCTGTATGTTGCCTCTATCGATCTGTCAACTGCATTTGACTCAGTGATTAGATCGCGACTTTTGGCCAAACTTGCCAAATGGGGTATCCCAGAAGCTCTACTAAATCTTATAATGGCTATGTATGAGAATTCTGGGATACATGTGTCTGGATATGGAGGGGATCCTATCCAGAAGAATTAGAACTTGGATAGGAGTGAGACAGGGTTGCTCTTTAGCACCCTGTCTCTTGAACCTCTACATGGCAGACGCCGGGGAATTTCTCTCCAAGACCTGGTTGGTGAGTGCTAAATTGGGGGAAATCAGGCTATCGTGGTTGGCATATGCTGACGATTTCCTCCTGTTAGATCAAACCAGAGTGGGACTACAACGGTTGATTAATAAGTTTCAACAATATGCAAATTTTAATGGGCTAAAGATCAATCCAAGTAAAACCCGAATTCTGGTTGTAGCAAAGGGAAATGAGGGCCAAAAAAATGGAATGGAATTTTGGAGGTGAAAAGATTCCAATAGCTCAGAAAATCATGTCCTTTGGCTTTCCCTTTCTGACCCATCCATCGGTCTCTGAACTCAGATTGTTCCTTAAACATAATGCTATCCCATTGAGAACTCAGATTATTAAGATGGATAAAAAATATGGCAGATTTTTCTTAAAGCCAGCGCTGGACTTTTATGAGGGAAAGGTTGTCCCAAAGTTGATTTATGGCATGGAGCTGCGTTTCATGGACATCCATTCTTCTTGGGATATCATAGAAGGAACAATTTGGCGAAAAGTCTTGAAGTTGCCTAATAACATTCCAGTGGTAGCAATTAGGTCTGGTCTCGCTCAGAGCTAAATCTCTGTGAAGGTATATGGCCTTATTCCGTTCCCTCCTTTGCCCAGAAAGCGGCTCCCTTTATGACGATCTGGGGAGAACTCTCTTTTCCCAAGGTGGGCCAGTAGGCAATACTTAGCTTATTAAGTTCAGGGACTTGTGTGATAAGGCACTGCATGATTTATCCATGTACAGACAAATATTAATTATGAATCCAGACAAAGTTAAGAAACTGCTATATGCACTTGACTGGATTAATACGACTGAAAGGCTGCATAGTTATTACTCTTAGTAATATTAATCATGAACACAAATAAAGAGGAACCCTTTAATTTATTATGACCCAGTTCCCGAATAGATATTCTCCAGCATGGGGTCTGGCATGGATTCACATGCTCATGAATATTCCCCGTCGTCAGGCTGGGAATCCTCGGTAAAGAAAAAACCAGTATCAGTTTCGTTTCTGATCTGTCTTTCGTAGTAGTAACCAATCACTGGTCTCTGCGTCATACTGACCACAGCCAATGACTGCCCTCTACCTAAGCACCGCCTCTGGCAGCCATCTTCAGATTTTTACCGCACGTTCAGGTGTTGGGATCCTCGTGCTATTGCTCTCGAGCGTTAGTGCTATTTTTTCACGTTTTTTCTCAAAAACTTTGTTTTTTCGGTCAAAAGACCCTCAAGCTCCACCGACTCTCTATCCGATCGACGGGGACCCGTGTCGGATTCGTCTGCGCCCCTCAAGGGTGAAGATTTCGTCGAGCTACGCTTTTGGAGGACTCCAGAAGTTTCTCAGGCCCGGTCATGGCCCAGGAGAAGGGAAGCTCGACGCCCGGAAAGCTGTTCAGGGTCTGCCCTGGATGCCAGCTGCAGAACGTCTTCAAGGAGGACGAACACTCTTTTTGTCTCTACTGCCTACATGAGGACAAGACGCACGTGGAGAAGGACTGTGCGTTTTGCGGCAACATGTCGGAGCGGACCATGAAGGACCGCCATCAACGTCTCGCCAACTGGCTAGAAGGGAAGAGCCAGTCCGGCGAGAAGAAGAAATCCGAGCGGTCTTCTAAGACCTTTGAGGACGCCCCGGCGACGGGGGTCCAACATAAGGCCAAGCACCGCGAGTCCCCTGGCACCGGGAGCGCCGAACGGTCGGGCTCTACGGGCGCCAGGCAGGGCGCACCCTCCCCGGCACCATCAACCACGAGCCAACGCTCTGGGTCGGGTAAGAGGAAGGCCGAGCACCCGGCGAAGCTCCTGGAGAGGCCCCGGTCGAGCTCGAAGGCGGAGGGGGAGCGAGGCGGTGTCCCCCCCCCTCAAGGATAAGGCGGTGAGCGCACCTAAGGTGGTGAAGGCCTTAATCCATCCGGCCAAGCCCTCTATCGAAACTGTCGCGGCGGCCCTGGCTCAACCTGTGCAGGCTACACCAGTGGTGGCGACCTCAGGGCTCAGAGTCTCCCTGCCACCTCGGAGGGAGTCCTCTTTTGTGCCCATCGATAGGACCCCCGTGAAATCCCCCGAGGGGAAGAGAAAGGGGGGGCAGGGCGTCGTCGTAGATTCGGCTTCAACCTTGGAGGAGGAATTGGTCGAGGTCTTGAGCCACGGCCTCGGCGTGGAAGAAGACCGGCCCGTCGGGATGGATCCCGACGCAGGTGACGACGACATCGTCGAGGGTACCGACGGGGCCCCTGATCGCCCATCGGATTCCCCTCTGCCAGCACCGCAAGACAACTCGGCGGCCATTTTGTTGGCTATACAGTCCTTATGCTCAGAGATAAGGACGAGACTACCGTTGCCGACGGAGGAACCTCTCCCGTCGGGGGACCCAGAACCGGGACCTTCTGGTGTTCCCCCTACTAAGAAAAGAAGGATCCACCCTCCACCTCCTTTTCAGCCGTCGCGCCCCGTCCAGCCCTCCTCCCCGTCCACCCGAGGGGATGACACGGGGACTGACACGGCAGCGACGGGTACAGACGACGAGGTATACGACGAGGATGTACCGTCGTCGCCTCCCACCAGGGCTTCTCCGCCCGACGAGATTGGATCGTTCCACTCCATGATCACCAGGGCATCCGAGCTTTTCCAACTCTGCCCTGAGGAGAAGAAGAAGGAAGGTTTCCTTTATCAGCGGCGCGAGGCCAAGAGGAAGACGGTCCTCTCAGTGCCTCTATTGGATGACATTTTGGATGAGGGCCTCGCCCTCCTCAAGAACCCTTCCACGACGCCAGCTAGAAGAGACCGGTACGAGAAGAAGTACCGGGTCCCGGACACGGCCCCCCTGTGCCTCCGGGCGCAGCCTACCCCGGACTCCGTCGTCTCCGCGGCGGCCAGGAAGAAAGCGGGGGGAGGTGCGGCCTCCGGATCGACTTCCCCACCGGCTCTGGTACAAACTGGCTCCCCTGCTGGACTTCCTGCCAGACGACAAGAGGACAGAGGCCCTGGAGATCCTGCAGGAAGGTGAGGTGGCTTCGGACCACGCCATTACCGTTGCGACGGACATCGCCGACACTGGGTTCCGCCAGTTGGGCAACGGCGTTTGCCTTAGGCGGCGTGGATGGCTCAAGGCTACGGACTTCCGTCAAGACGTTCAGACCAGAGTCCTGGACATGCCCTTCGATGGGAACAACCTGTTTGGGAAAACAGTGGACGATTCCCTTCAGGCCATTAAAGCGGACACTGAGACGGCCCGGGCCCTGGGCGTTCTGCAACGACGACGGACGCCCTTTCGGAGCAGCGGAGGCAAGGGCGCCTCCAAAGGTTCCGGCGGCGGTTTCTCCACCTACCATCAAGCGGCCCGCTCGTCGTCTCAGGAGGCCTACAGAGGACGAGGCAAGTCTGGCGGACCCCGCCGTCGTCGCCAAGGAGGTCAAGGCGGCAAAGCCTCGACGAAGCAGGATTGAACCGGCCGTGGGGTCGGGCCCCCACCGAAGCACCCCGGTGGGAGGCCGGCTGGCGAGCTTCGTCAGCGTGTGGGAGTCCATCTCCACCGACCGTTGGGTGCTGGACGCCTTGGCCCGGGGCCACGCGCTCGAGTTCCAGAGAAGGTGCCCGCGCGTCCCCCCCGTGGCCAGGAGAGAACTTCACGTCCCTCACCTTCTCCTGGAGGTAAAAGCGATGCTCAGGAAGGGCGCCATCGAACTCGTCCCAAAGAGGCTTCGGGGCTCCGGAGTTTATTCGAGATACTTCCTCGTGAAGAAGAAGACGGGGGGATGGCGCCCCATCCTGGACCTGCGACGTCTGAACAAGTTCATCAAGGCGCAGAAGTTCCGGATGGTCACCCTCCAGCACGTCCTGAGTCAGCTGGAGGAAGGAGACTTCCTGTCGTCGTTGGATTTGGAGGATGCCTACTTCCATATTCCCATCCTAAAGGGGCACCGAAAATTCCTCAGGTTTGTGGTCCAAGGGCGTCATTACCAGTTCAAAGCCCTCCCCTTCGGACTACGGTCGGCACCCAGGGTATTCACCAAGTGCCTCGCACCGGTGGCGGCGCAGCTGCGCCGCGAGGGGGTCCACGTCTACCCCTACCTGGACGACTGGCTCATCCGAGCCAAGACGAGGGAGCTCGCCGTGGTTCACACGGCAAGGACCGTCCAACTTCTCACGGACCTGGGATTCTCCGTGAACTACGCCAAATCCCACCTGGTACCCACGCAAGACGCTGTTTCTGGGAGCGAGGCTCAACACAGTGTCCCTTCTGGCCTCCCCGTCGGAGGAGAGGACCAGGACCATCCTGGGCAAGGTGCAGCGGATGTTGGTGGCCGACGCGGCCAAGGTGAGGTCCATCAAGTCCCTCCTCGGAATGATGTCTTCCTGCATCTACCTCATTCCCATGTGCAGGCTCCGGATGCGCCCGTTGCAGGAGTTCCTGGACGCGCACTGGATCCAAACGACGGGCAGCTTCGAGGAAAGGATCACACTCGGAGTTTCCGACGAGCGATCCGGTGGTGGGCACCCGCGCGCATCTGACGGCGGGCTTGGACTTCCAGACCCCAGCCCACTAGGAGACAGTGACCACGGATGCCTCCCTGGAAGGGTGGGGAGCGCACACCGAAAATCTGCACGCAAGAGGCCTTTGGCTCCCGACGGAGAAATCCCTACATATCAACGTCCTGGAGTTCCGTGCAGTGTTTTGGGCCCTCAGGTCCTTCCTTCCGTCCCTCGAGGGCAAGGTGGTGAGGATCTTCACCGACAACGCCACCACCATGTTTTACATCAGGAAACAGGGCGGAACCAGGTCCCCAGCACTGTCCAAGGAGGCGCAGGACCTGTGGCATTGGGCCATCGCCCAAAGGATATTTCTGGTGCCGTTTCATCTGGCAGGGATAAAAAAACACCATCGCCGACTCACTCAGCAGGGAGCTGCGCTCGTGCCACGAGTGGGAGCTACGGCAGGATCTAGTGGATCGCCTCTTCCGACGGTGGGGCACACCCCAGATCGACCTGTTCGCGACGGCGACGAACTCCAAGTGCCGGAGGTTCGCCAGCAGGTTTCCCCAGGCGAGGAGCATGGGCGATGCTTTCTCGTTCCCCTGGGAGGGCCTGTTCCTCTACGCGTTCCCTCCTTTGCCACTGCTAATCCGGCTCGTCAACCAGCTCAAGAGGTCACGGTGCAGGATGATCCTCGTCGCACCTGCGTGGCCGAGGCAGATAGGGTTCCCGGACCTTCTGGACTTGTCAGCGTCCCCGCCAATCAAGCTGCCGGTGGACGCGGATCTACTCTCCAGAGAAGGAGGCGCCATCCTCCACCACGACCCGAAATCGCTGAACTTGCAGGCCTGGCTCCTGCAGCGCTAGAGTTTGGAGGATACGACATACCGGCCGACTGCAGAGAGGTTCTTGCAAAGGCCAGGGCGTCCTCGACTCTTAAATGCTACGGACACAAATGGAAGAGGTTCTCTGTCTGGTGCCACGCACAGAAGATTAACCCTCTACGGATTACGGCCCCCCAAGTACTGCCGTACCTGCTGACGCTGGCCAAAGCTGGACTGGCACACGCGTCCATCAAGATTCATCTTGCTGCGATCTCCCGATACACCAGAACCACGGGGCGGACGTCCTTGTGGTCTCATCGTCTGGTGAAAGAGTTCATGAAGGGACTGTTCAGATCGTTCCCGCCGGTGAAGGCTCCGGCCCCGGCGTGGGAGCTCAACGTGGTGCTGACCAAGCTCATGGGACCTCCGTTCGAGCCTCTGCACTCAGCTCCGTTGAAATTTTTGTCGTGGAAAACAGCGTTTCTCGTGGCCATCACCTCCGCACGACGAGTGGGAGAGATCCAGGCCCTTTCCTGCAAGGCCCCGTACTTGACTTTTCACGACACGAGGGTAGTGCTCAGGACGCACCCCTCCTTCATGCCCAAGGTACCGTCGGACTTCCATCTCAACGAACCCTTGGTGTTGCCTGTGTTCTTCCCGTCGCCTTCGTCGCCGGCTGAGAGGACTTTGCACTCGCTGGATGTGGCTAGAGCGCTGAAGTTCTACGTGGACCGCACGAAGTGTTTTCGGAAGACGTCACAACTCTTTGTGAACTTTGGACCTGTCAATCAGGTGAAGGCTCTCTCGAAGGCTTCCATTTCCAGATGGCTCTCCCGCTGTATCATGTACTGTCACCGGTTGGCAAACCGACCGCTGCCTGGCCGTCCGAGAGCCCATTCCACCAGAGCGATTGCAGCTACCACGGCGTTCCTATCTGGTGTGCCCCTGCTGGACATATGCAGGGCTGCTACGTGGAGGTCGACGCACACCTTCACGAAATTCTACTGCGTCGACCGGGATTCCAGGGAGGAGTCCAGGATCGGCCAAGCAGTGCTGCACAACCTGTTCGCCTGAGGTGAGCCTGGTGAGGAGGTAAGATGCTTAATGTTGAGTTTGATGTGATGCTTAATGTTGAGCCTTTGCCACCTCCCGTGGTTGTGCATGTGTGTACTGCTATGTATTCTTTGTTCATGAGCATGTGAATCCATGCCAGACCCCATGCTGGAGAAGGAACAAGTTACTTACCTGTAACTGTTGTTCTCCAGCATGGGTCTGGCATGGATTCACATGCGAACCCTCCCGCCTACCCCTCTGCGGCTCTTCACTTGGTCATACTGCCACTTCACGTGCTTCCAAATCTGAAGATGGCTGCCAGAGGCGGTGCTTAGGTAGAGGGCAGTCATTGGCTGTGGTCAGTATGACGCAGAGACCAGTGATTGGTTACTACTACGAAAGACAGATCAGAAACGAAACTGATACTGGTTTTTTCTTTACCGAGGATTCCCAGCCTGACGACGGGGAATATTCATGAGCATGTGAATCCATGCCAGACCCATGCTGGAGAACAACAGTTACAGGTAAGTAACTTGTTCCTTATCTATCTAGTTTACTGAAACGTACGTGGAACATCCTACCAACGAAAGAGGTCCTGAGGAGAAGGAAGGAATTTGATTGGAGATAACAATACACAGTGCATATTTTGTAATAAGATAGGGGTCTTGGAAACAGCTTGTCACTTCCTTCTAGACTGTGCTCATTTAATTAAAACCAGAAATCTATATTTGGGAAAATTCTCGACTCTGGGGATTCTGGGGGATGTTGATTATATCTGGTCAAGATGCATATCAATTTGTAATGTAGCAGAAGGCCTTGCAGTAGAAGCTTTTATCAATTAATTGGATCTCTACTCATTTTTGGATCACCGAGGATTTGTAATTTAATGTAATACTGGGTGATGTAATGTGTTTTGTATTTGCTGCTCTAGGAGGTTTGTGAAGTTGTTATATGGGCAATATGATGGTTATTTTAGATTAGTGTATTGATTTGAAGATTATATATGAAATTATATTAAGAGATTGATTTTCACCAATATGCACTGATTTTAGCTCATATTTTATATGTAATGTAATAAAGTTGTAAAGGTTGTGTATGTAAACCAAATACAATAAAAACAAAATTACTGGATTGATTAGTGGGACACTAGGCTTACTCTTGGGGAGGGGAACTGCTAAAGGGGGAAGTGGAGGACAACACAATCCATGATTTGTGCCAGGTAGAGCTAAGAATGATGCATGAGAAAAGGGTTGCTTTGTCCACAAGGATCAGGCTGACCTCGAAGTTGCTCACTGAATTCATGTTGATAACCTGGTGCATTTCCCTTGGTGAGGATCGAAGTTAGCATGGTGCCAGTTCAAATTAGCGACTTGCTTTACAGCATCCCAAGATGGACGAGACTGTTGCCCATGTGTGGTGAAGATGAGCGACAAGACAGCGGAACCAATTGAATGATGGGCTATATGTAATCATAAGCATGTATATAGGCGAAAGCCAATGAGGGTGGGTGATTAACACTATTTCAAGTGTGTCATGGGTGACAAATTGTGTGTTTATAATCTGAATCTTGAATGAAGGACGTCCGAGAGCTCTGTGGCTGTGGATTAGTAATACCCTGTTGCCATCTTCTTTTGTATACAAAATAAAGCTCTTGTCTTTCTCAAAAAAGGGTGCACCTAGCTTTTTTCCCCCTACTGGGTTGCATTTCCTTGGTCTGATGGCTGGGAGTAACCCCTTCTACATGGACCCCGACCTTGTCAGCACCTCAGCAGTTGCCCCAGAAGGCTTCAAGTTTTGAGGAGCATTTTTTTCACTAGATTTGAGGTCGAAGTCTTCTCGGTATTTTGAAGGGGCTTATTCGGTTGACGATTAAAGAACCCCACCCCCCTTGGCGCTAGCACTTACTCAGGCACTTGGAGTCCTCAAGAGACGGAATCTCAACCGGCTGATTCACATCCTCCGGAGGCCTCAGCCCCACTAAACCCAGTGCCCCCTCAGGATGCTTCTCCAATGGGTTGGGGGCTATGCAGCTACAGCAGCTAGAGATATGTAACCTATGATAGCTACTCATCAGCTCTGACATATTTGAGTGGGGATGAGGAAGGTGATATTTCCTCCTTCGCCAAAGCTTTTCACTACCATACAAAGGGGTTGGTCAAGTTCCTTGGTGTCCTGCTCCCCCAGCAGGAGCATCCGGAGGGAGGCGTCCTGGAGGAGATACTCGCCATGAAAGCATCAAGCTGTTTGGAGATCCCTCTGCCAAAAGATGTTTTTGCCCTTGCCAAGAAAATTTGGCAAAAGCCACATTCATGTCAACCAGTTAGCTAAAACTTGTAATCAAGATTTAGACAGCCTGTCGGCCAAGAAACTAGTTTGTCTTCCCACACTCAGTCTTGTTTGTAGTAGTGGCTGCTTTATCATATGCCAAGCCAATGTCGACTACATCCTCAGTTACTTCTTTATCAATCGTGGTGCCCCTGAAAGAGGATTAGGTCCTTGAGGCTAACATCCATAAAGTATATGCCAATGCAGGCCCTCACTTGTGGCAAGCTAATACAGATACCCTTCTATTTGGGGCTAATCAAAAACTCTGAAAGAATATTGCAGATTTTCTTCCAGATCTGTTGGTACATCGATAGACTGCCTTCTGACGAAGGCGAGGATAGTTGCTCTTGTCCTCCTAGGGTCTTTGGTAGCATATATCGACACAGTGAACCGTGAAGCTTGCATTGGGATACATATGCAGAGGTCTGCTTGGATGCATGCTACTAAGGTCACATCTGATGTCCAGGCCCATATCTTGAATTTGCCCTTCAATGGTATGAAGTTGTTCCATTAGTGCTCGGACGCAGAATTTACTGAGGAATAAAAGCAAGCTCACAGACAGCAAAAACACTATCTGTTCTATCCAAGCTGATGTTCAAGCTTTAACCATTCAGTTAAGATGGATTTCTAAAATCTGCCACTGAGGGGAGGATTTTCGGAGACCACCCTATTTATGGTAAACTGGGAAGACATTGAGAAGTTTGCCAAAACCCAATCAAGGTAGAGTGGAAGAGCAGTAAAGGCTTAGTCTGAGGAAAAATGTGAGAGTGGTCTAGAGCTGCACAACACCAATAATTCAAGTTGGTCAGTATATGAAAATAAAAGTATTTATTAGGTCTTTCTAAACACTATAAGCATACGAAATCACAGGTAAGTAGTGTACTCAAAAACCATATATCACATGTATACATTCAGCCTTTGAAATAAGATTGCATATTCATTGAATACCAGTGGTCAACAAGTGATTAATTAAATGTAGGGAGAACAGATTAGATAGAATAATCACAAACCCAAAGCCAGTTCCCTCTGTTTTATGAAGTCCAGCCTAAAATGTAGGGGGCCTTGTTCCCAAAAAGTCACAAGTTCCACTCTAGTTTCTCCAGGGAACATATTTCAGAACCGATGCAGGGGGCTGTAGTGGTGATGATAGTTATTCAAAGTAAGGTATGTATTTACTTCGTTAGGAGAGTACCGCACTCTATCCTGTTTCAAAGTTAAGTACGTTTTAAGAAAAGATTCTTAGTCCAGGATCGACAACCCAAGGCCAGGCTAGAGGGAGTTTAGGAACAAGGGCTGTACCTTCCTTCTTACTCTGAGAGATAGGGGGGGAGTCGGTACGGTGAGGCGGGGGCAGAAAGAGGTATTTCTACTTACCCCATGACTCTTATTTTGCCAGGTGACAATGCAGATCTTATGGAATTCGCTGGGGTCACCAATCATCTATCCTTGGTTCGGGTGAGGGGAGCCCAGGGTTTGCGGGTGTAGTTGTCACTTTTCATGTCGGGAGCTGGCACGGTTCTCACCAAATGGTTTCAGGCACCTTTTTGAAGACCCCAACTGAAGAAGAGATGCAGACCTCGTGGTGCAGAACCTTCAGGACACCTTACAGGATTGCAGAAGAAAGGTTCTAGCGTAGGTCACAACAGTCAGGCGGCTAGAGGCGATTTCCCACTGGTAAACACTGGAGCAACCCAAGCTCAGTTTCCTTTTGTCGTGAGAAATTGAAATTGCGAGGACAAGTTACTTAGGACAGATGCTGAAGATCCTGTGAGTCCTACAGCTTTGCTCAGAACGGCAACAGCTGCAGCGCAGTAGCTCAAAATGGAGATGGGCAGTCCACCGGCTGGTTCAGGGACACTTCCCAAGGCTTCCAATGCAGGGGTCTGAACTGGCTGTTCCTACCGGTGCAAGAGTTGAAGCACCAACAAGGGCTTTCTGGGATCAGGCAGAGGAGCAGGGCTTCACTGGAGTCGATGCTGGTCAGCTGCAGGTGTCGTCAATGTGATGCTCTTCTTCGTAGAAGTCTTGGTACCAATGATCTGTCAAATAGCTGCAGGAGCCCTCCTTTTATCCGAGATTCAGGCTGGGAGCTAGCCCAGGCAGGAAGAAGGCCAAAGAACAAGATAGCCAAAGTTCATGAGAACATCTTGTGATAAAGCAATTTTGGGGTGCTATCCACCATTAGCCATTTGCGGTAAATGCAAAAGTGCACGAGAGATACATTGCAAATGATAAAATCATAGAGCTGCCACCAGCTTGTCTCGGGCACATTGTGAAAGTAACCAAAACGCCATCAGGTAAAAAGTTATAAGGATACAAAGTATCATAACTGTACTTCACTGTAAGGTGATGTGTGCAATTGTAAAAACACAAGAATCACAAAAGTGAGACAAAGCTTCTAAGTACTGCTGGTCTTGGGGACTAATCTATTTCCCCATAAGAATAAGCAAAACGGGCAAGATATATAAAGCAGAAGCTTTACTATCCTCCAAACATCAGGACATGGTTACAAAAATTCGCAAAAAGTCTGGGGTCTGAGAAACCAGAGGGTGTCTCACTTTCTAGTCCCCGGGGATCTCTGTTGGCCAGGGCACGGCCATCCCTTTGGATCAGACCCTGGGGGTGGACCAGTGCGGGAGCTTCACCTGGGTGGTGTCTCTTCGGGGAGTGGGGTGAGGCAACCGATGGTGAGATGCGGTATTCCCCCCTTTGCCGTACCCATGCTCGATCCTATTTTATAGGATCCTCCAACATCCCAACTACCCTCCCTCCCCCTTTCTACACAAAGACTGCACCGAGGAAGAGGGTGACTGAGAGTAAAGAGGCTAACACTTGCATACCTCATTGGACATTTCCCGGTAATCGGGTCAGGCAAAGTCAGGCACTTGACTTTAATCACATACATCTGATACCCATTACCTCTCACCACACGATTAAAAGGCGGAACATAGAGACACACTCTGAGCAAGGTGGAACACAAGAAGGAGCAGAACTTCGGGGTGAAGGCGAACCTACTGCAGCAGGACGACCCATCAAGGGATTAGAGCAAAGGGTATGGAAACCCTGAAGATCCCTACAGAAGGTCGTTGCCTCTGGTAAGCCGTGGAGGAGACGCACAAAAATCCAAATCGCTTACAAGAAGAAACCTGCATTGTGTTTCAAGGATACCAGTGACCCTCCCGGGTAAACCGAGTTAAGGAGGCGAGGCAAAGCCTGTGGTATCAACCTTGACTCGTGAATCAAAGCTGCAGAGACAAGAAAGGAACGCGCACAACCAGTGAGTTAGTGAAAGATATGAAAAGCCGGTTTGTGTCAAGGAAAGATTGATGCTGCAACAGTGTATCTCACAAACGAAGGATACGCACATGCTGATGAGATGCGAAAGAAAGCAAACCAATGAACTTTTAAGTTGCCGATAACTGTGAAGCCAGTGATGGAATAGTAGAGTGGTCCAGCGAAAGAAAGTAGCCCACACCCGCAAAATGTTTTATGTCTTGTAAAAAAAAAAAACAGAAAAATGGAATGAACACTGAAATGTGCAATGGTCAAGATGAACCCCAGCAAAATGGGAAGTGAAAAGGTGAATGCTTTAAGAACAAGATTTCTTTGAACTTTTGTGCTTGTGTTATGGAACTGCCAAGACCAAGAGACACTGGGGCAAATAACATAAAGGGAGAACTGGAGTGAAACTCGAAGTGGCCCTGTGGAGGTCTATAGTAAAAGCCTTGCACATTCAAAAGTCTTTGACATCAGTGAAAGGTCTGAGACCGACTTATGGCGACCTGGAATATGAAATAAGTTAGGGGAAGTGAGGCCCTAACAAATGTGACTAAAGCTTGGGGGAAGGGAAGCCCTGCAAGTGCTGTGATTGCGAGGTCCGATCCCGACAGAGGGAGACCTAAGTGAACTTTGAAAGAACTTTTGAAAAGCTGGAATAAGTGACGTTAACATGGAAGTCCAAGCAGGCCTCGACCCACGTTTTGGACTGCCTTTTTTTGATAACAGTATGCGCCATCCTGTTTACAGGTACCGCCTTACTCTGTGCTCTCCAACGTGGGGAGGAGAGCTGACTCGACCAACTTAATCCTTTGTTGTAACACTGACTTTCTTTTGCATACACATTCCCCTTTTCAACCTTTTTGTATAAGAGATGGGGCAGGCATTAGGTTTTGTTAGTAAATGCCATTTTGATTTGACAAAGACTGACTAGGACTGCATTTCTTTATTATTTGATGGTAGAGACTACTACCATCATAGCTATTTGGTAGAGTAGGAGTTTTTCTAAACCCCAATAATAAAGGTTTTGAAACTTGTAACTCTTGTGTCAGTGTCATGCTTGTGATACCATGTTTCTCTTACAGGAGTCCCATTGGATTCTATGGAGGCAAAAGTGAAAAAAGAACTAACCGTCTCAATCCAGGAGTGAGTGCAGGGTGTTCTAACAAAGAAAGTTGAGCCAGCACAATGTGTTGCTCAGCACTCACATTAATGAGGGTAACTTCCGTGTCCACATTCCCCTGTATGAGGCAGACTTACTCTGCATGTGGAGCATTGGCATGTCTGTTGAAAGACCCATATCTACTTTCTGTGGTTTCACAGGATTCTGCTTCCTCCATTCCTCTCGCCTCTCCCTCTTACAGATTGGTTCTTCAGCACTTCTCATGGAAGCTGTGCAGTTGCTAGAGTGCCAGGCAGTGGATCCTGTTCCACCCTCAGAATGTGGCAATGAGTTCTACTCTAGGTTATTTGCAGTTCAAAAAAAGAACCTGGTTGGCATGTAAGCGATGCTGGATCTTTCCTACCTCAATCTTTACTTATCCTTTGAGAAGTTCAAGATGATGTGTGCTCGGATTGTGGAGACCCTCTGCATGCGGCACTGGCTTTGTGCCCTGGACCTGGCCTGCTTACATATTTTGGCAATCTTGTTGACAGTTGTTAAGATGAATTTCTAAAATCAACCCTGGTGGCCAGAATTTAGGAGGCCACCTTAGTTATGGTGAACAGGGAAACTCTGAAAGTTTAGCCAAAGCCCAAATCAAGGTAGCAATGGAGAGCAGTCAAGGCTTGGTCTTGGGAGAGTACTCGTGTGGGCAGGAGCCCTCAACATGTCCTCCTAGAATAACCCACAATAATTCAGTTTAAGCATCCAGTTATAAAAATACAGTTTTATTTAGGCCTTTAGGACACTGAAAAATGAAACTACCAGGTAGGAATATCACACAACACCATATACAACAAATATATACATTTACCAGTTGGTTTGCTTACAATACATACACTACTAAATAACTAACCAGGTGAAACGGATAACTATTGTAGCTGTAGATAAAATTATTAGAGTAGATTTTCCTTCTTGAGTGAAATTCTCTCCACTTTTGCGTCCCCAGCATGTTTTGTGTGATTCCCCTGATTGAGTGGGAACCTTTTTAATCACTCACTCATTCTTTTACTCTGGTCTTTGGAACCTTTTTTACCTCTTTTGGTATATTGTTTTGGAGTCATGCATTCCTCCATCTTTGTTGGCATCTGCATTTTACTGAAGTAGCAAACGGCACTTTCTGTGTAGTGTTACTGGAAACTCCTACAGCTTCCATTGTAATGTTTCTTCATTTTACCCTTGGTTAACATCCTTTTAGCAAGACAGGTGGATACTTTTTATCCTACCTGTACTTTCTTTTGTGAGATCGGCACACTCCACCTTATGTGGAGTGCTTAGAAGAAACATTGTATCCCTGTTCTCACTTCTCCAGTAACTTTTTTTGACAAGTCCCTCTTTTCAGGCTGGTGGCAGAGTACCTTTCACACCACTTTACTCTTACGTCCCGTCCCCTTTCCTCCATACTGTATGGGTGTCCCTTCCAAGGGACGGGAGACAGAACCTTTTTCACCAGAAAAAAACCAAACCTCCTTCCCCTTTAAATTTAGAGACTCGCGGGGCACGGCCCAGGGAACATGCGCTGGCCTGACTCTGCTCTCTGGCACCACACCTCACTTCCCTTTTTCCGCGTCGACGGAAACGGGCCGAATTAAACAGCGCTCCTGGGTTTGGTTTCTGCCATGTAATTCCATGCACGGTTACTTCTTCTTTGTCTTTTTGTCTTATCTATCATTCAGGTACTCGGTCCTCAGGTGTCACGCTCCTCCCCGGCGCATGTCGACTTCTATAGGGTTCAGCAGGTGTCCGTCCTGCAACAGGCTCTTCCCAACTTCAGACCCTCACGCCCTCTGCCTACGTTGCTTTGGCCCAGACCACGGTTGGCAATCATGTTCAGCATGTGACTCGTTGTCTTCGAAGACGTTGAACAGACTAGCCAGGTGGAGGGAACTCTTCCAGAGGTCGCCTCCAGACTATTTGTGAAGCATCGAACCAGGCCCAAGGTAGGGCTGATATTTTCCGGAGCACCCCACAAGAGGGACTCCTTCCCAGGGACTCTCCCTCGTGTAAGGGACCGCACAGGTCCTTCTATCGGCATGTACACCGAGGCTGCTACAGCCACTGGCCTTCGGGTCGAGGGATCCTCCCGGGGGCAGTGTTGAGGGACCGGAAGGTTCTTGTACCGGGTCTGCACCCGAGGGGCTATGCCATTTTACCGGCACCATGGCTTAGGAGCTATGGCCTAACACCGGCAATACGTCTGAGGGGTTACGCCCTAAAACCGGCAACACGTCAGAGGGGGCGCCTAACCGCAGCTCTGCCGACCCCCGGGTCAAGGGTGTCACACCTACCGGGCCGAGGCCCGAGGAGCAGGGTAGGCCTTGTGATCCACATGCAAGAGTCTTGGACGAGGCCTGGCCCAGTGGGCCGAGCACCACGTCGCAGGCACATCGCAGGCAGCTTGACAAAATGACCACCGCACCAGAAAGGGGCACCTGTCTGACGCCATTCCACGAATTCGGCGAAGAACGAGTGTCAAGGTGGGACTGGCCTCAACCAGGTACGTGCCTACAGTCTACCCCTCATTTGCGCAGGGCAGCTTTCCTTTGCGTCCATATGGACAGCGTACGCAGCAGCTCCAGCAGCCCCCCGCTACCCTCTCGGTACCCCCTGCCACCTCTTTGGCCAGTGAGGAGGTGCTCTTCAAGAAGTTTCTCGGCCTCATGAGGTCTCCTCATTTGGGGGTATCATCAAAGACGCCATCAGGGAAGTCATCCCCGCCATGCTAGTGGCACCAGAGACGCCTCCACCGGGCCCCCATCTCCTGGTGCAGCCGCCTCCACCGGCTCCACAGCCAACTCCGCAACCTCTGCCTCCTCCTCAGCCTCTGGCTGCGGTCCCTGTACCCCAGCCTCCGGCGCCATCTAGTACTACTACTACTCCTCCTCCTCAAGCTCCTCCAGATCTGCAGGATACGGACGAGGAGGATGATCCGGACATGCCATCCTCAGCCAGGGCCATCCACGAACATCTTGCTGGCCTGGCGGAGTACCTAGTCCTCCCCCAACCCGAGGTCAAACAGCCGGCAGATGGGGTTCTGGCTGAAGTCCTAATGAGATGCCCCTCTGCCAACACAGGGATTCCCCTGCAAACCGATGTTCACTCTCTGGCCAAGTAGGGTTGGCTCAAGCCCCACTCGGTCCAGCTGGTCAATCGATGCCTGGACGCCAATTACAGGCAGATGGAGGGGGATACACTCTTGCTCTCGACCCATCCTCAGCCACACTCCTCGGTGATCGCTCCGGCATCACTATACTCCAAGCCTCAATCGTCCTCAGCCTCCTCCTCTGCGGCGCTGCTAGACAAGGAGGCATACGATCTTGGCGGCATACAATCTTGGAGGCATACGGCAAGAAGATCTACTCCAACGCCTCCTTGTACCTGCGTCAGGCCAACGCAGATGCCATGCTGGCTGCCGTCAACCAAAGTTTATGGCGGGAAATTGCGGACTTCCTCGGAACTCTCCACCCAGCGCCAATCACGCTTTAAGGCAGGGCTAGCAGAAGCCAAGCTTGTGGCGCATGACCTCATGGAATCCACAGTGGCTCATATCGATACCTCAGCCCATGCCATCTGCATTGCCACGGACATGAGGCGAACAGCCTGGCTCCGGGCAACGAAATTCATCCCGGATGTCTAGGAGCGCATTCTAGATCTACCGTTCGAGGGTGTGGGGGGGGCCTCTCCACTCCTCTACGGACGAAGAGCTGGACAAAAAGAACAGCTCACAAACGGCTAAGTCTTGATCCATTCTTACAAAGACCACGCCCAAATCATACACCAAATCTCAGCAGCGCTTGGAAAAAGGTCATACATATGGAGGGTTCTGCGGCTACCAGGAACGCAGATCCAGGCAGCCGAACCACTCGCTGTCTCAGAACCGGCAGCAACAACAAAGGGGGTGGGGGGAGTAAGGGCTTTTTCCAGTCCCCCCCCTTCTCAGCGTCAGCCTCCGACGGAAAGAAGGTAGGACACGCCCCTTTGGGCCCACTTGTCTCTGGTGGGGGCAGGCTTGCTCTCCATGCACAATTCTGGCGCCAGAATTTCACGTACCCCTGGATCCCCTCCATAGTATCCACGGGGTACTGCCTCCCTATCCCCGCCTCTCCTCCACTTCCACAGGTTGGGACAGCAACTCTTTTGGCGGAGATCCGGTCGCTCATATAGATTTTCTCCACTGGGAAGAAGAACCAGGCGGGCCTGAGAGTTATGCTGGTCCTTTCCACCCTCAACCTCTCCCTATCCCTGCAAAAATTCAAGATGGTTACACCAGCTTTTATAGCGGAGACATTGGACAAGGGAGACTGGATGTGCTCCCTGGTCCTGAAGGACGTGTATCTACACGTCCCGATTTGGCAGCCCCATCGTTCTTTCCTACGGTTCAGGATCATGGGCTTCCATTTCCAATACAAAGTCCTTCCGTTTGGCCTCAACTCGGCCCCCAGGGTCTTTACCAGACTCATGAACGCTGTAACGGCCCTCCTCAGAGTGCAGGGCCTCCACATTTACCCATACCTTGATGACTGGCTCATCAGGGATACATCTCCGGAAGCGGTTCACCACTCTTCCCATGCCCTTATGAACACACTGCACGACCTGGGCTTCTCGCTCAACCTCAAGAAGTCACAGCTGCAGCCTACGCAGACTCTGACATTCCTGGGACTCATTTGAGACACGTGCTCCGAGACGGTTTTCCCGTCGGAGGACAAAATCTCGGCCGTCAAGAGGACCACTGCCCACTTCCTCAGCAGAGAGGTGACCTCTGCATGGTGGTACCAACATCCCCTGGGTCTACTGGCGGTGGTCCTGCTAGCCCTGCCGCACACGAGACTAAGGATAAAAAGGATTCTGCTGCACTTCGCGGCCTCATGGAATCAGGAACGGGGCTCGCAATCCGAGATCATCAACGTTCCTCCATTTCTCCACCCGGACCTAACTTGCTGGTCTATGGACTGCAACCTACGGATGGCAAGCCCTTTCGGCCACCCTCTGCGCAGGCCACCATCACCACAGACTCCTTGCTCGAGGGCTAGGGAGCCACCCTGGACGATCTCTCGGTCCACGGCACCTGGACTCGACAGGAGCAGGAATACCACATCAGTTGGTTGGAGCTGAATGGCATCTGGTTAGCGCTCAAAGCATTCCTACCACTTCTCAAGGGCAAGGATGTCCTCATCCTGACAGACAACTCGACCAGCATGTACTACGTCAACAAGCAGGGAGGCACCAGATCCCCCTCCTCTGCAGACTGGCGATCAGCATGTGGAAATGGGCCCTGGATAACAACCTTTTCCTCTCGGCAGTCCACCTCCCGGGGTAATCCAACCTGAAGGCCGACAAGCTCAGCAGGCTGGGAGAGGACAATTACCAGTGGCAGCTAAACGACCTTGTTATTCAGATCTTCAACAGGTGGGGTCTCCCCCAAGTGGATCTCTTTGCCACCTGGCACAACAAGAAGTGTCCCCAGTTCCCATCCTGGCAGGGTCAGAGCCCCGGCTCTCTGGGCGACGCATTTCACCTCCATTGGACCGGCATGAAGGCCTACGCCTTTCCGCCCACTCCCCTGATCCACAGGGTAATTTGCAAGATCAGGGAGTCTCACCAACTCCTCATCATTCTGATAGCTCCATGGTGGCCGGCCAGGCCATGATTTTCGGAACTACTCAGCCTCTCGGAGGTGCCTCGATACACCTTCTGATGGGCCCAGCACATCTTCTGGCGCAGCAGGGCGGTAGAATCATCCACCCTGCACCAGGCAATCTATCCCTCACAGAGTGGTACCTGAGCAGGTAACGCTTCGGCACCTTAGCCTCTCACAGGCCAATCTGGAAATCATACAGGGCGCCAGGAGCAAAGCCACCAGGGCCCTGTACAAATGCAAATGGACTAGATTCTGCCACTGGGCAGACTCCAAGGGAATAGGCCGACATGCTCTCCTTTTCGGCACACCTTGCTCATTGGGCGTACAGGTGGACACCTGCCGTATATACATTGCAGCCATTGGGACTTGGAGGAACTCGGAGGAAGGTATTTTGTCCTCCTCTAACCCTATCGTCAAACACCTGACTGGTCTCGCTAGGCTCTACCCATCCGTCAAGAGACTGCTCCGTGTGAGGGACCTTAACATAGTCTTGGGCGCCCTTGCGCACAAACAATTTGAGCCGAGGGCGACCGTGGACATTAGGCTCGTCACCATCAAGACGGCCTTAGTAGTCCGTCTCACCTCGGCTCGCAGAGTCAGCGAGACCCAGGCACTGGTCGCCTCTGAACCATGTTCCACCTTTCACAAGGACAAGGTGGTCATGCGGACGCACCCAGTATTTCTTCCCAAGGTTCCATCTGCATTTCACTTGAACGAAGAAATAGTCTGTCCTACATTCTTTCCCGATCCCAAGGACGAAGCACAGAGAGTGCTGCACTGCCTGGATGTTAGGCGTGCCCTAAAATTCTTGGACAGGACCAAGGGCATGTCGGACGCTCAGTTTGTCATTTTCTGAGGCTCGAGGCCAGGCTATCTGGCCTCCATATCCCGCTGGATGGTCTCTGCCATCATGAAGCGTATGAGGGCCAACAAGCCACTCCCAGCCAACATGCATACCCACACAGTCGGGGCAAAGGCAACGGCATTCCAGCGCCATGTCTCTTGGCAAGTCATAAGCAGGGCGTCCACTTGGTTCTTTCCCTCTGCTTTCTGCAAGCATTACTGTTTGGATACCAGCTCTGGATCTGATGCAGCTTTCGGACAGGCGGTTCTCAGGAACCTATTTGCTTAAGGAGGGTCTCCTCTGTACCCTGGGGCTACAATCGGTTGTAATCGCCCATACAGTATGGAGGAAAGGGGACAGGACGTAAGAGTAATTATAAGTTACTCACCGTAGTGACTAACGTACTCTTAGTCCATGGTCCCCCTTTCCTCCATACGTCCCACCAACCTCCGCCCTAATAATACTGGTGTCATTAGGCAATGTTAAATCTATTGTCGAGGTGTCAATGGGGACTGAGGTGTGGCGCTGGAGGGCAGAGTCAGGACAGCGCATGCTCCCTGGGCCACGCCCCCGCACGCCTCTAAATTTAAAGGGGAAGAAGGTTTTTTCTGGTGAAAAAGGTTCTGTCTCCCGTCCCTTGGAAGGGACGCCCATACAGTATGGAGGAAAGGGGGACTATGGACTAAGAGTACTTTAGTCACTACGGTGAGTAACTTATAATTTTGCAAACCTTTATTTTTTTAATATACATTCAGCGAAATGGCTTTGTATCTACAACATTTTTTTTTTAAACGTGTATAGCCGCCTGTCATTGCGACTGTGGTAGGGGACACAATGGTCACGCTTGACCCAAAATTGTGGCTGTACTTTTTGAGTCCTGAACAAGATGGCTTGTCCTTTCTTAGGTTTTCTACCCACCTAGGTCGGGGGAGGTTCGTCTTATTCCTTTGTCTTTGCCGGGCTTCCCTCCTGTGAAGGGTCTTCGACTGCAGGACAGGACATGGGGACGGTCAACCGAAACGCCCCAGTCCTCTGTCCTGCAGAGTGCCTGAGAAAAAAACTGTTCTGATGGTGAGGGTGGCTGTCCCCATTAGATAGGCATCCACAAGTTTTCGAATGTTGAATGGGATTTGATTGATGGGACAAGCCAGTGTTCCTGTGTAAATTCAGAGGTCCTTGAGCAGAAACTGGGAGTCGACCACTGGAACAGCAGAATCGAAGAAGGAAGAAGATGCCAGCCACTTCCTGAGCCTGCTGAATAGCCGCTGCTGTCCCGACCTCCACTTCTGATCGACGGGGATGATATGAACGAGACAACTAACTCCCTTGGGCTGGTGGGGCTAACCAGTCCCAAGACGAACTGCCTTTTGTGCCCTCCCTGGAAGAGATGCAACCTCCACAGCCTGCAATTCACCAATATTTGGGGTCCTGGTCCTCTGTGCTGTGCAAAGTCACCCGAAGAATTAATCTGCCTGGAACTTTGTGGGCATCTTTCTTCAACTGCAGAGACTCGGTCCAGCTCCCTAAATTCTCCTCACATGAGACGAGGACTGAGAAAAGGAGTCTACCGTTGTAACATCCAGCCTTCAACTGAACCTAGAAAAGGCACCAACAAGCCAGAACTGAGAAGATCCGTTATTAGGCGTCCGGCTGCACGAGAGCGGTCGCCTGGTCCAGCAGAATCTCCTGTCGCCAAGACCAAGAAAGCTGTGACCGGGTCTGCTGTCTCCTTTCCACTGGAACCGTCCTGCAGCAACGAGTTCTTCATTTTAAGGTACTGTCCTGCTCTCTGTAAAACATACCTGGAGCTTTGCTTGCTGATTCTGTATTGCTTGGGGCTGTCGACAGTTGTATTTCGCACACCTTCAGGGCTCCCATAGAGATACATTGGGATGAACAACCCATTGTACTCTCTCGTACCTTAGGACGCTGGTCCTTGCGGCAACTCCACAAGGAAACCCCTAGGCTTCCTTGACTTAAAAAACCTTACTTTACCTACCTGCAAACCCAAAAGACATCCTGTTGGACTCTGCCACTTTTGAACCTTGAACACTGTATCCTGCCAAACCCCTAACCTCTGGTGGCCTAGGGCCCCTCTGAGCATTGTGACACTCTCATAAGCTAGGGTAACTATTTAAGACCGGTTGGAACAAAGTTCTACAAAGTTATCATAAGTTGGCAAAGTTTGCATATGTTTCAGGTGGTTACTAAAAGATGTGTTACTGTATATGTTCTTCTGAAAGTTCTCCAGCATGCGGTCTGGCATGGATTCACATGCTCATGAATATTCCCCGTAGTCAGGCCTACTTCAACAGCCTTGCAGCGGGGAGTTCCTATTCGGAATATTTGTGACGCAGCGACATGGGCTTCTATCCACACCTTTGTCAAACATTACTCCCTGGATATACGTTCCATGGTAAAGAAATGGCCTTTGGTAAAGCGGTTCTGTATTCTGCCATCTGATTGGGTATTCTAAATTATTCTCCCTCCTCCGTTTTCTGGTAATGCTTTGGGAGTCTGTCAAAGATATGTAATACGTTGTAGGACACAATCCATTCGAAGAACAAGTTAATTACCAACTGGTAAAGTTCTTTCGACTGGATGTTCCTCCAACATATTCCATATCGCCTTCTCAGCCTGCCCCTCTGGAGAATTTCCTATGCTATTGCAGCTTGTGTTCCTCTCAAGGCTATATGCAGTCAAGCAGGCATTGTGTACGAGTATGTCACACGTTATGGGGGGAAAAAACATAAACCGAGGCTACGGGCTGTAAGCGATATTCAATCAACACTACAGCCAAGTCAATGCCTAGTCTGGGATGCTGAGGAAAACCCTTATTAATGTATTTTTGTGTCTAGTTCAGTACTCTGGATGACCACCCTTGTATAACACCCCCCTCTTAGAATCCCCCTGAACCCACTGAGCCAAGAAGTAGGTTTGTTTTGCAAATTAAAAGGTTTATTTGAGAATTTAAACAATAGATATATATCACACTTTATAATAAATTAATATCGGATAGTACACTTAGACATATGATGTTGATCAACAATGGGTAATCTGGCACTAGCACACTTCTTTACAATCAATGAGGAGTTAGTATAGGATGGATAAAGTAGCAAAAATACTTTTATAATTTCAAGGGAAAAGCAATGAGGAACAAAATGCAGTACAGAAATACTTGATATGATTTTAGCAAAAGATAAGATAATCACTTTTTCTCTGGCAATTCACCCTCCTCCCCTATGCAATGTAAGAAATGGAAGGAGATGGAAAGAGGAGCACACAGTTCTCAAAAATGCAATCAAATACAATACAAAATTCAGTTCCCCCCCAGCAAGCTTAGAGGAAACAGGTAGGAGTTTGAAACACAGGCCCAAAATGCTTTTTAAATGTGATGGCAATGGATGGGAAAATGTGCCAATGATTTTAATTCCCTCTAGAGATTTAGGGTGAGTGGGAGATGCGTGTTGGTATTAGTTCAGGCTCACTTTAGCAATGCTCTGAGTTATTACCAAGTTGCAAACAGATTTTAACAAAGGAAAGAATGGAGCTGCTATTTTGACAAGTGGAGAAATTGAGCCAAAATCACAAATCGTGGTGAATTCGCGAGTGCGTGAATCGTGATTGCGGCAAAAGTATAAGGAGTAGCAAGTCTAGGCTTTGTTGGAAAGCTTAGATCCTAATCTTTCAGAGGAAAGTTAAATCTTGTTCCTAGCCCAAACGGTTCCAGAGATACGGACGAATAAATAAAGGTAGTTTTTCAGATTTAAAGTAAAACTCAAAATGTCAGGTGACAGTTGTGCAGCTTTACAAATGACAGATGACACGATTTCTAGGAGGCTGTTCTACTTAGGTTAAAATAGTTTGGATTAGATTATTTTAACTAAGAGATTGGTTCTGCACAGTTCTGCTAGGTACTCACAATATAAATTTGAAATAGGCCTTGCCACGGATCTGGTCAGGTTTTGGACTGGACTCCGGTTCTGGTCTCGGCACTTCACAGTGATCTGGGTCAGCTCTCTGGTTCTGCTCACAGCGGTCTGGGTCACTCTGGATCTCTGGTCTGGTCTCTGGCAATTGTTCTTGGCAAAAGAATTCAAACAGCTCGCCCCGGCTGTGGAATAGTTTGCAAATGATTTTAAGGCTGCTGAGGCCTGCTGAGAAGAGTTCTCAGTTTGTGGGTTTAGGCCCTTGCTTTAAGTTCTGAAGTAAAGTTCTGGTCTTTGGAGATTGATGGATTTGAAGTCTGGATCTCTGGATGTGAAGTCGTCGGTCAGCATGCTCCGCAGCAAATGGAATTGAATGTCTCTACCTGTCCCGGCAGTCTCTTTTTATGTGTTTTGAAAATGGGTGTGTGCCTGGGCCTAGCTAAGCCTGCCCCTCTCTACTTGTCATTGGCCCAATTCTCCCCTCTCCCATGATTGGGGGAACTGAGTTGTGAGTCAGAGTGATGAGGTAGATTTTATGGCCAGAGGGCCCTCCCCTTGTCAGATTGCACACAAATCTATATTTGATCCAAATACATATTTTCCCAAATACACAGTTGTTTTTACATCGCCTACACACATCATATATCACATGAGGTAGGCACTGTTGCGACTCTGGTGTTTCTAGGAGCTTGGGTAAAGAAATTGCAACTTATTTTCGATTTTAGTGGGTTATACAACATTGGTTTTTCATTAAAAATTATACACATATACATGGCCTGTCCATACATACTCCAGTAAATTCTCATGTCTCTAGCTTAAACACAGAGTCTGTAGTATCAATAAATAGCGGGGTTTTGCCCCAGAACATCACACAAATTGGAGTTTGGGCTTGAATTGTGGGCAAAGTTTTCATTTTAAGGATCCCCAAATTTGACATTTCTGTCATCTGGTTACCAAGAGTTATCAGCGTTTCTGTAAAATATATATTTGCTTTCAATTCAAAGTACTGCAGTGTTTGAGTCCGCCCCCAAAGTTTGGGGTTGACAGTGATCACATGTCTCTCCTGGCTGGCAGATCTTTGTTGACAGGAAACAGTCAAAATCACCATATCCTATTCAAGGGAAAAGGTCTTTTGTGTGGGCTCCAGCAAGCTGAGGTCAACAGACCAGGGGGCCACTTTGCATTTGGTTAACATGACCATGTGATATCCTGGGCTTTCTGAGGTGGGAAGGTTTCCCAGCCTTTTGGCCTGTTAATCAAATCAGATTGTCTCTGGGAACAGCAGGTGGTTAGATTTCTAATTAACCCACAGTCTTTTGAAGTCCCAATTGTCACAGAAGGCTGATTAGCTTCTGAAGTAGCAGTTCTCCTGTCAGAGTTTAAACCGCTAGCGCCGTCTTGAGTCCAAAGCGGGTACTGCATGCATTTTTTTTTTGATCAGTCTTGAATTAATGCATTTCAAACAAGAGATTTTACATGGAAGTATATTATCCAGGTTCAGCACATGGCACTGGTGTGGTTCTGCAGCAAAATAATTTTGTGCCCATTGAAGAAATGAATTCCCAATAGTTGTGGGTTGCTTTTGGCAATCAGCATTGCCCCTTTTGCAATGGTTTCAGGCTACTGTGTGTAGCCCAATGGTGGTTTTAGGCAGTGCCCTTCTGTGCCCACAACATTGGCAAAAATGGGTGGCAGCCTATTCTTCATGCATTTTCTGGGAAGTTCTGGCCATCATGATGTTTTCAATGCCAGTAAGGCACAGTTTTTGTGGTAGGGCTCGGATGCATGGGTAAAAACATCCCACAGGGCACCATGCGTCCTATCTATAACATCGGTGACGTCGGCCTCGACTGAGGCCTTCGAAGGACATCCATCCAACGCGATCGACGCAGGACGCTCTCTGCTGAAAGATGCCCAAAATAGCACAGCTGTGAACATTACATGTCAAAGATGTTGAATACATTGGAGGAACATCCAGTCAAAAGAACGTTACCAGTTGGTAAGTAACTTGTTCTTCTCCTATAAACCAATCTCTGAGCTCTGGGTCATACTGCCCCCAGCCAATGAATGCCCTCTCCCTAACCCCTCCTCTGGCAGCCATCTTCGGATTTTTACTGCACGTTCAAGTGTTGGGAGTCCTCGTGGTTTGCTCCCAGGGCTTTTCTATGTTTTTGTGCTTTTTTGTTAAAAAGTTAAAATTTTGGTCAAATAGAGCCCCTGTGCTCTTTCGTTCCTTTGACAGGCAAGCAGGGATCTGTTTGTCGGCATCTCTCATCGCCCCTCAAAGGCAAGAATCGTCGAGAGTTCATCAAAGATTCCAGAAGGCCTTCCTACACCGCATGTCGGAGGAGGACGGAGGTTCTCTCTTCAAGCTCTGCTCCAGCTGCGGATTGAGGAATGTGTTTGTGGAGGACAAACACTCCCAGTGCCGCTACTGTCTCCATCCTGACCAGAAGGAAGTGGATTGCGACATTTGCCTGACATTCACCAAACGCACCGTCAAGGATCGGCACAGTAGATTGGCGGCTTGGCTCAAAGCCAAGGCCTCTGTTAGGGAGAATTCTCATTCAATGGCTAATTTCCCCTTACCAAGTGAGTCCCCCGGCAGCTTTGTTGGATCTCTGGAGTTTATTTTTTCCACTTGGTAAGAGTGTACCCCTTTTTCCCACTCTTACTTGTGTTTTGCCATGTGTATTTCATCTGTTTTTGTGATTGTGGACTCTGGAGTACACCACTTCAGTAGCCCCCTTCTTTTGTGTGTTACACAGCACCATCACTGCAGTGACACAGGGTTGTCTTTTAGACTTCCCACCGACTCCATTTCTGAGGCTGACTACTGTCCCCCAGAAAAGGGTAAAGTTGCAATTAACTTTACTTAGTCATTTAACCACAGATCCAGTACACCCCATCTTACGTGGAGTACTGGAAAGGGTTAATCGTTAGCCCTTTTTATCTGTACCTCCTAGAGCATTGTTTCGCTCTTTTAACATTTAGACTTGGCTGGTGCCAGTGGTATCTACCCTAACTTTTCTACCGCGATTATACTATATAAACGTGGTATTGTTTTAGGCTATTATATTAGCCTCGAACTTAAACCCACTTGACCAAATACTTTTTCTTTTGGCTCTGGTCAGGTTTATTCGCCATTTCTTTTTGTTAAAGTCCTTCTTGTGTTTTACTTTGCACAGCAAACCAGGTTTGCCGTCTTTGTTCACTGTCTTTTGGCGGGCTTCTGCCCGCCTCTAGGCGCCTGGCTGTCTAGGTGGGCTGAATGTGAGGGAAGGGTGTAGTCACCCCCTGCACAGGGTATCCTAGGAAACCCAAGTCGCACTTTGCCATGATTGGCTGAGGTGGTTGTCAGGCCAGACAACCACCCTGCAGCGTGATTGACAGCCAGGCTGTGTGAATGGGGGATTTTTGCATAAAAGGCAGGTCTCTTGGGCTAGAAGTCAGTCGCCATTGGAACTACAAGGATCCGAAGAGAAGTGGTGTAAAAGTCGACTGCTGCAACTATCCCGCCCGGTGAAGCCCTGCTGCAGTCCTGAGCTATCTACCCTTCGATGACCAGAGAAGATCCTGTCCGGAGTCTTCTTCCCTTGAGCTTGATGGGGATAACCAGCTCATCTTCTACAGCCAGAGGATCCCTTTTGTGGTCGAAATCGCTGCACTCTGCTGTAGTGGTCCGAATAGCCACCTGAAGAGCCCTCCTGTTTTTAAGGAGTGCACCTTTTATTCCCCGTCGCTGCTGCCGGCTTCAGCCCTGTGTGGTGCAGACCCCTCCAGACGTCCTCCTTCGGATCCAAGCTCCAGGAACCGATGGTCTGCAGGAAACTACCAGGAACAACGGCCGTGGCACCAGCTTCTTCATTGAATAAGGTACTGTGTTCTGCTCGAGGAATTTGGGTGAATCCCTTTTCTTCGCCTCCAAGGCTTGCCCTTGTCTTCCCTCCTCTTTATAACTTTTGCTTCCTCTGTTGACAATATCTAAGTACTCCTGGCTACGTTGAATCGTGAACTATCCGACTGTGTGATCCTCAACAACAGGAACCCGGTTCCAATTGACACTGGCTCCGGCCTATTGAGTTTTGAATTTCTGTCTTAGAGTGTTCTCTGATTCTGTCTGCCTTGACAAAAGTATTGCCTATGATTTTTGCCCCCAACTCTCTCTGGGTATCTCAGGTGCTAAGTGTGTGTTTGCCCTGGTAAAATTTCTTGCAGCGGATACGCATTTCTTTAGTAAGACCGAACTGTTATTACTGTCAAAAAGTGATTGCAAGTGTATTCCCGGTAACGTCGTTTGTTTCATAACACCGGTCCGCTCAAACACAGGGTACTTACCTTGAAGTTATACCGTACAAAGTGAATTGGTTCGTTGTAGTATATTTTATGTGTGGTTTTGAATTAATAGAAGTGTCGTGTTTATAACAAATCGTTTAAAAATAAATGTACTTATGTTTTTTTTTTACCTGAAACCTTGAGTCAGTGTTTGCTTCAGTCACAGTAATTGTGGTCCCTTTGTGTAATCTCTGCTACTGCTCATATACTCTTGAGATAAGCGTGGCTGCTCTGCTACTGCTACCACTTTAACATAGTAGTACAGGTTTGTACCAAAGGTAAAACTTGTATTGCCACCTGTAGTCTTAATTGTGTGTAGTGGTCCCTAAGGGCACTGCACAGGATTCTGCCCAACAGCCTCTACCCCGTGCGGCAAGCAGGGGCATGCCTCACCCAGGACTAGCCGGTTCGAGAAGAGGGCTTCTAAGTCCTTTGATGGCGCTCCATCCATGGGGGCCCAAGACCAGGCCAAGCACTGCAAGTCCGCTTCCGGCGACAAGCAGGGCGCTCTCATATTCTCCATTAGCCTCCATCTCAAGCCATCGCTCCAGCTCCTCCTCGAAGAGGAAATCAGCTAACCCTAGGAAGCTGCGGGAGAAGACCAAGGAGCAGGGTAAGGTGACAAGGCCTAAGTGCTAGGTGATCCAGAAGCAGTCGCCTTCGACAAAGGAACTGGTGGCAGCCGCCCTCACGAAGGCGAAAGGGGCTGACCCGGTCCAGGGGAACCCTGCAACACCCAGAGTTGCCCTTCCTCCCAGGCGGGAGGCTTCAGCCAAGCCGGTGGAGAAAACACTGGAGAAAAGGATTCCAGCCCTGAGCCCGGCTACGACCCCTCAGGACACAAAAGGGGGGGGGGCAGTGGAGGCCTCCACAAGGCTTCAGGGCATGGATATTTTATCTTCGGACAAAGAGTATATGGTGTCCGTTCAGACGGACCTGGAGGACGTGGGAAACAATGATGACGGTGGAAACGCTGAGGACGACCACGACGGTGGAATAGTCGAGGAGGACCGTTGATAGTGGTGGAGCCAACGACATAGGTGCTGGGCCCTGCAAGCCTACTCGCCATCCACCTCCCACTTGACATACTATCGACTCTCCACACGCTTGTGTTGTAGATCTAGTGGAGGATGCCGACGGCACACCCAGCGCCAGCCCCGGTGGTACCAGTCCCCCCGATGAAGTAGAGGAAATGGCATTCTATGCCTGATCAACCGCCTCACATACCCTCACCCCCCCTTGGGGATACGGGGACAGACACGGTTACGCCGGACACAGACGGAGTCTCCCCACCGCTGAGAGCTTCTCCACCGGACAAAATGGGATCATTCCACGCCATTGTCACCCGCGTGTCTGAGCTCTTCCAGCTGATGCCAGAAGAGACCAAGGAGGTGGGTTTACTTTACCAGCTCCAAGAGGTGAAGAGGAAGACCATTCTGGCAGTGCTGCTCCTGGACGACGTCTGAGATAAGGGCCTGGCGCTGCTGAGGAATCCTGACTCAGCCCGGCGAAAAGAGACCGGCTGGAGAAGAAATACTGGCTGCCGGAGTCTCCACCAAAGTTCCTGCGGTCGCAGGCCTCCCCGGACTCTGGTCTCAGCGGCTGCGAGGAAGAAGTCCTCAAATCCATCATCTTTGGCCTCACTTACACCGGACAGCGAGGGGATGAAGTTGGACACCACGGGTAGAAAGGTGATCTACTTGGCGACAGCAGTCAAGGCAGCAAATGCTCTGGCGATCCTGGCCAGGTACGATGGGGAGCTGTGGTACAAAATGGATCCGCTACTGGATTTTTTCCCTGATGACAAACTGGTTGAGGCGCTGGAAATTCTAAAGGAGGGCGAGGTGGCATTGGACCATGCCATTACCATGGCACTGGACATCGCGGACACAGGGTTTCGACAGATAGGGGAACTGTGTTGTGGCTGCTTGAAAGCCACCAATTTTAGGCAGGAAGTTCAGACGAGGGTACTGGACATGTCTTTCGACCGAGACAATCTCTTTGAGAAGGCTGTCGACAAGTCATTGCAGGCTATCCAGGCCGACACAGAGACAGCCCTAGCCCCATGCATGCTGCAGCAGCATCGGCTTTCCTTTCGTGCCTCAGGAGGCAAATCCAGAAGATCATCGAAGGGTTTTTCGGCAGGGGATCATCCTCGTACCGCCAACCCTCCCGTTCCACGTCTCAGGAGGCCTACATGGGCGTTCCAAGGCATTTGGAGGTGGTTGTCATCGCTCCCAAGGTGGCACTCTTGCCCTGAAGCAGGATTGAACTGGCGGGAGGCTGGCAAGCTTTGTCAGCGAGTGGGAAAAGCACTCCACTGATCGTTGGGTGCTGGACGCTCTTGCCCAACGGTGTCTAAAGTACCTCAAGTCCCAAAAATTCAGGATGGTTACGTTGCACCATGTGCTCAGCCAACTGGAGGAAGGGGACTTGCTGGTTCTAGGTGACGCCTACTTCCACCTCATTCACGAGAAGCATCGGAAGTTCCTGCGCTTCGTCGTACAAGAACAGCACTACCAATTCAAGGCCCTCCCCTTCGGACTGAAGTCGGCGCTCGGGGTGTTTACGAAGTGCCCGGCACCAGTCTGGGACCCAACTACATCTGAAAGGAATACACGTTTACCCATACCTCGACTGGCTCATCCAGACCAAGTCAAGGGATATCGCTGTCGAACACACAAACAGGAACGTCCGGCTGCTGACGGATCTGGGGTTCTCAGTGAACTATCCAAAGTCCTGCTTGATTCCATTGCAGAACGCCCTGTTCCTGGGGTCCAGGCTCAACATGGTCTCCTGCCTGGTGGCCCCCTCGGAGAAGAGAATAGCAGCCATTCTGGGCAAGGTGCAACGGCTGTTGGCACTGAAGATCACCACGGTATGGACCATAAAGTCGCTGCTCGGCATGATATTGTCGTGTATCTACCTGTTCAGGCTCTGCAGGTTGTGTGTGCCGCCCCTGCAGGAATTCCTGGACGCTTCATGGGTCCAGGTGTCCCAAAGCTTTGCAGATAGGATTGTGCTCGACGAGGAGGTCCGTCCAGCGATGAGGTGGCCGGTGTCATGGATTTCCAGATTCCCCCATACCAAGACGCGTCCCTGGACGGATGGAGAGCCCACACCGGATGTCTCCACGCCAGAGGCCTGTGCCTACCGGGGGAAAGGGATCTCCACATCAATATCCTGGAGCTGTGGGCAGTGTTCTGCACCGTTTCTTCCGTCCTTCGAGGGCAAGGTGGTGAGGATGTTCACGGACAATACCACCAAAATTTCTTACATCAGGAAGCAGGGGGGCGCCAGATCCCCAGCGCTCTCCAGATAGGCGCAGGAATTGTGGCAGGGGATGCTTCTCATTCCTTTTCACCTGGCGAGAGTCAAGAACACCATCGCGGACTCCCTCTGTAGGGAACTACGCTCTAGTCACGAGTGGAAGCTTCGACAAGGTCAAGTGGATAGCCTCTTCCTCAAATGGGGCAGAACCCAGCTCGACCTGTTTTGTGACAAACTCCAAATGCCAGAGATTTGCCAGCAGGTTCCAACAGCTGAGGAGCATGGGGGAGGCGTTCTCCTTCCCTTGGGAATGCCTGTTCCTGTACGCGTTTCCCACCGTTGCTGCTTCTGCTGTGAGTCATCAATCAACTCAAACGGTGGCGGTGCAGGATGAGCCCCCTTCACCCCGGTGTGGCTGCGGCAGATTCGGTATCCGGACATTCTGAACCTGTCATAGTCATCTCCAGTCAAGCTACCAGTGGTTGCAGATCTACTCCCCAGGGAAGAAGGCGCAATCCTGCACCACGAACCAGGATCGCTGCACCTGAAGGCTTGGCTCCTGCAGCCTTCGAGTTTGGAGGGTATGCGCTGCCGGCAAACTGCAGGGAGGTCCTTGCCAGGGCCAGAGCATTGTCAACGCTGAAGTGCTACAGGCACAAGTGGAAACGTTTTGCGACGTGGTGCCTGACGCAGAAGATCAACCCTCTGAGGGTCACTTCCCTGCAGATTCTTCCTTACTTGTTGTCCTTGGCCATCAAGGTGCATCTAGCAGCTATCTCCCCCTTACATCAGGTCTCTAGGACGGACTTCTCTGGTCCCACCTAGTCAAGGAGTTCCTCAAAAGACTTTTCAGATCGTTCCCGCTGATGAAGGCGCCCGCCCTGGTGTGGTACCTCAACTTGGTACTGACAAGGCTCATGGGGGGGGCCCTTTTCCAGCCTATGCATCAAGCCCCTCTCCAGTTCCTTTCTTGGAAAAGAGCTTTTCTCGTGGCCATCACCTCTGCCAGGAGGGTAGGTGAGATCCAGGCCTTGTCCTGCAAGCAGCATTATCTGGCTTTCCCTGAGACGAGGGTAGTTCTGTGGACGCACCACTCCGTCATGCCAAAGGTTTTTTCGGAATTCCACCTCAACAAACCTTTGGTGTTGCCTGTGTTTTTTCCGACACCTTGGTCGCCGGCTGAAAGGACTTTGCACTTGCTGAATGTGGCACGTGTTTTAAAGTTCTATGTGGCATGCACAGAGTTTTTCCGGAAGACGTCTCAAGTTTTTGTGAACTTTGATCCTGTGAACTATGGGAAAGCTTTGTCCAAGGCTTCCATTTCCAGGTGGCTCTCCTGCTGTATCACGCACTGTCACCATTTGGCAGACCGACCATTGAACGGCCGTCCGAGAGCCCGTTCCACCAGAGCGATTGCTGTGAAGATGGCGTTCCTGCCTGGTATGCCCCTGCTGGACATCTGCAGGGCTGCTACGTGGAGGTCTACGCACACCTTCACAAGATTCTACTGCCTCGATAGGGATTCCAGGGAGGAGTCCAGGGTCGGCCCAGCGGTGCTATGCAACCTGTTCGCTGGAATGTGACCCTGTTCCGAAGATGAGAGTAATTGCTTCTGTTGAGCCTTGCCACCTCCTGTGGTTGTGTATGTATGTACTGCTATTTATTCTTTATTCATGAACATGTGAATCCATGCCAGACCCCATGCTGGAGAAGAAACTAACTACTCGCATGTACCTGTTATTCAGCATGGATTCACATGTGAACCCTCTCATGCCCCTCTGCGGCTCTTCTTGGTCATACTGCCACTTTACGTGCTACCAAATCTGAAGATGGCTGCCAGATTAGGCTTAGGGAAAGGGCAATCATTGGTTGGGGGCAGTATGGCCAGAGCTCAGTGATTGGTTTATAGGAGAAAGGCAGTTTGTAAGTGAAAGTGAAACTGGTTTTTCTTTTACCGAGAATTCCCGGTCTGACAACGGGGAATATTCATGAGCATGTGAATCCATGCCAGACCCATGCTGGAGAACAACAGTTACAGGTAAGTAACTTGTTCCTTACTACACCTTTGATCTATTACTTAAGAAACTTGCAATTGTGTTCTACGTGCATTACTGTGTTTTAGTACTTACTTACCTTGCAAATATATAAAAGTGCCTTATTGTATATATTAAATTATTATTCGTTTTATATATAACTTTCAGTGTATTAGTGTTTTCTAGAATAAATGTATGCTTAGAGTTCTTTGTACGTTCCTACAGCCCTCCTCCCCTCCTAGACTAAGCCTGACTGCTCAGCCATTCTGCTAAACCTTTGTGTGGTTCAGGTGAAACCTAAGAGTTGGAACATCCAAGGTGGGCTTTTCTTTTTTTTTTTCTTCAAGATTTTATTTATTAATTTAGTACCTTACATAAACAATAAAATAGTACAAATGTGCAAAGTCCTACTCCTTCACATACAATTTGGTAATCTAATCTTTAAAGTGATAACAAAGAAGAGCAGAAGTCAAAGAGCAAAATAATAGAAAGCGAAGGAAACAAATAAAAGAAAGAGCAAATCCAAAAAGCAAGAATCCTAGAATGCGACTAATGATTAAGCATATAGATCATTAAATGCCCCCCAAAATCCTCTCATACTTATCAAGCTGGTTTGTTGCGTTAAAGGATATTTTCTCTCTCCTTGACAGAAGATAAAGACTCTGCAACCAATCATCAATATTGGGGGAAGTGTCACTTTTTCTAAATGTGTTTCTTGGCAAGGAGGAGGGCTCGATATGCCCAGAACATTTTACTATTAGACAATCCAACACCTAATGAAATTAAATCTAGCACACCAACAAGTGGATCTCTGGCTATAGCTAGATCCATGACTAGTTCCATTCTCTGAAAAACCATATCCCAGAATAGTTGTATCTCACCACATAACTAAAACATATGGAGCGTAGTGCCCATCTCTTTTACAGATCCTACATATGTCTACATTACACAGCAAATGGTAATGGTTAATTCTTTGTTGTGTGTATCTCAAATCTAAATCCACTTGGTATTTAACTGGACCTGCACAAATGTGGTACCACTCAATATCTGACAATGAGTAACTCAAATCCAAGTCCCAATTTCCTCTACCACATTGTGATGGCAACTGAGATGATGAAAGGTGGGCTTTTCTAAGTTCAGTCACAGAAATTCCCTAACCATGAGAACTAGTCACATGTACAATTACCTATACTTAAGAAGTTGAATCCTAAGATGTATGGTGCCCGGAAGTCACAGGTTCCAAGACTGGTTTCTCCAGGGAAGGTTATCTCTAAACCGATGCAATAGGCTGGTGAAGGTGATTTCAAACTATTTAAAAGTAGAATTAAGTATTTGTTCAAAGACAGACACGTTCTCTCCTCTTCCAGTTCCAATGCTAGTCCATGGGTAGGATGCTTGACCCAGGTTCAGTGACCAAAGGGAAGTAGAGTTAGGAGAAAAAATGGGTAATGCTCCCAATGTTGTCCTATGGATGACTGGAAGTGGGGGGGGGGCAGGAACATTGTGTTTATTTACCCTCCTGACTCAGATTTTCCCAGATCACACGATGGATCATCTGCGGGTAGCTGGGGACAATATCTTCCATCCTTTGTTTGGGTGAAAGGTGCCAGGGGGTTGCAGGTTCGTGTACATCTTTAGATTGGTGTCTAACTTAAGATGCAACACCAGAGGCTTAAGAAAGCAGACTTTCACATTGCACAACCCTTTAGGACACTTCACAGGATGGAAGAAGGCGGGTTCCAGTGACAGTCACCCTTGGCAGGCGAGCTTCCATTGGAAGTCATAGACGCAGCTAAAGGACAGGCTCCCTTAAAGACAGGAAGCTGACATTTTAGCAGAAGATGACATATAGCACAAGCTGGTGACCACCAAAGTTCCAGACTTGAATGGGAAATGGCAATGTTTCTGGTGAGGAAGCCCACAAGGGAGTTGGTCAGTCCACCGTACAATACAGGGACACTTATAAAGGCTCTTTGGGCATGTGACCTAGAGTAGGCATTGAGACTAGTTGATCCCACTAGTCCAAGGGCTGAAGCACCGATGAGGCCTTCTGAGATTTGCCAAAGGAGCAGGGCTTCACCCGGGCAAGTGACTGGAGAGGATGCTGGTCCACTGCAGAAGTCATTGTCTGGTGGTCCGCGGTCTACTCTTCGTCATAGAATTCTTGGTTCCAAAGTAGATCTGCAGGAGGAGTCCTCTTAACCAGATTATAAGCCGGAATTAAGTCCAAGCCCACCAGTGAATAGGATCTGCCACACTCAAACAGCCAGTAGTTGTCCAATCTTGGACGACAACAACTGGCTTCACATCTGCCCAGCTCCAAGGGATGTGGACTGGGACCAGACAGTCGCAGACCCCTCCCTTGGGCTCACAGGCACACAGGCTCACTGTTAGGTATGTTTTCCTAAAGTCCACTTGGAGGTAAGACTCTATAAAACTATCCCTTGGCATACAGGTTCCTAACTCTTACTATAAGTCTGTACTACCTAAAGGATCTGGTAGAATGGCAGAGCAGCCAGGCTTATCCTATGAGGATGATGTGAGCTGTAGGTAAGTACACTGAACCCAGTCAATACAATAGCCCAAAGAAACTCATACACACTGAAAGTTATATTAAAATATAGTTTTATTTTATATTTATTGCATTTGGTTGTACGCCCAGACCCTGAAGTATCATTACTTGCAGCATAATTAAGAATATAGATTACAAATATATACACAAGGCAGTTGAGTAAATACTCTTTTAGACTAACCAGAACACATAGGAAATATCAACAATACTTTTAAACAGTGACTGCTTCAATAGTAGTTGCTTGCACTTACAATTGTTACTGAAAATGAGACAAATGACAGTTCTTCCGTATTACTTATAGTGCCGCGCACCCGCATTTGTTACAGATAAATTATAGGTAGGTCATTTAGTAAAGTCACATCAGACAAAGTCTGTTGGAAGGAAAAAAATTGTTATTCAACACTTTAGCAGTAATTCACTTTATGGTAACACTTTTGTAGTCTTGTAATGCTTTGGCAGTCCAATCCCTAACCATCCAAATGTCAGTGTAGGAGTGCAACAAAAATCGTATGCAGCAGTAGGAAAATCAAAGGTACTAATATAAATGCTTAGCAAGATAACGCTAGTTATAGGGGCCCTGCAAAGGACACCCTAAAGGAGCACAAGCTGTTAATCCTGGGCCAGAGGTTTGGATGAACCCCCAGACACCTTCTAATGCACTCCAGTCACACTGGTGCAACTCTTCGACTTAAGGTAAGTTCTACCTTTTAGTCCCACAGTACCTAAAGTTAGAAGAAGGAAATGCAACTGTATTCTTTCCTGTGCAGCAGCGATGGACCCGATCTCCTGATTCCTCGGTCTGGTGATGAAATTATAGACTTTGAATGGTGATGTCACAGCAACAATCGGCCAGAAAGTACCTTCAGCCTGGATTTTTTTGGTCTCCATCGTCAGTTTGTTGTTTTGTTGCCTTTTTCTCATCTCCAACAAAGGACGGTTATTGCCTGGAAGATCTGCCTCAGTTCTTCAGTCCTGCATTCGGGTGAGGTGACTTGGATGCGTGGAATCGTGCCTCTGGAAGTCCAACTGGAGCTCACCAAAATTCTGGGTGGATTAATTCACGCAAAGACTTTGCACTGCAGATGGGTCGGAGGTCCCCTGGTATTAGCGGTTTGCAGCCCTGGAAGGTCACAGCACCTTGGGGGATGGCTCGATCTTCAGTGCGTCTTGGGGATGGTTAGTCCCACCAGCCAAAGGGAAGGAGTCGTCCTCTTCGGAGCTCTTCTGTCAATAAGAACTCAGGGTCAGGACAGCAGTGGTTGCTTCATGGTTACTGGAAGGGTCTGCAGGCATCTCTGATCGTCTTCAGCTACACATTTTCTGTTCCAGTGGTCGACTTGCCTTCTGCCTCAGGAACCTCACCTATTATTCAGTTTTCCTATTAACTCCTCTACAAACTCCCAGCAGTTTACAGAAAGGGGTGTGTGGCTGTCCAATCAGGGAAAACCAGGAAAAATATAACTGCTGCCACCAGCTTTAGAAGAATTTCAAAGAGAAACAAAGTTTCTCAGTACTGACAGTCTGAGCGACTTGTCAGTTTCCCCAAAGAGCAAAAGTCAGCGGAAGTGAAGCTGAAGGATTTACATGCCTTCAGAAAGTCGGGACTGATTCAAAAATCGGCAAAAATAAGGGTGTCCCATTTAAATCAGAAGAGGGACATTTTCAAGAGACACTCCTCCCAAACATTGACTTTCGTAGGTTTCCTATGGAACGCCTCTTTCCAACCCCAGACAGGCGCATCAATATTCTACGAGTGCTTCAACATTTTCTGAGTACAAAGATTACATCGGTGTGGTGGTTCCAGCACCTATTTGGGCTGCTGATTATTAGCATCATAATGGTTCCTCAAACTGGATTCAGGATGTCCTCTATAGTTTCACTTGGCACCATTTAGGAGTCGGGGTAGGAGGGACTCAGTCGTACAGGATTTTGATTCCCTCCTACTTGAAAGAAGACCCGCTCTGGTGGAGAGAGGAGCACAACCTGATGAGTGGGTTGTCTCTGGCCCCAACTCACCACTATGTTGCATTGACCACAGACTCCTCTCTTGGGGGCTGGGAGGGGCCACTTCAGAGACTTATTCTACTCACAGCCCTTGAACAGGTCCAGACATACACTTTTTGGAGCTCAAAGCCATCTGGTTGGCGCGCAGACCCTTCCTGCCTCTCATTCGGAACAAAGTTGTGCTTGTCCAGATTGTACAGCACAAACTCAATGTTTTATGTCAACAATCGGGGAGGGGCAGGAGCCCCTTTTTTTTTTTTTTACTATTGGCATTTTAATAACCAAAAACACACTTGTCTCCTACAAATGGAAGCCGACAAGCATGCACACCAAACTCTGCGCTGTAACACCTCCCCTCTTTTTCTGCACCTCGTTAACTCCCTCCTCTCCATGCTCTAACACATTCCCAGTCCTTATTTACCCAGGGCCATTATTGTTCACTATTCTCATCCTGCAGGCCTCCAATCGTGTCCTGAAGCTGGTCTTTATCATCCCAAAATCTTTTTCTCCACTTTTACAACAGCTTTGTTTAATTATACAATATATTTGACAGCATCAACTAGTACCTCCCGGGGTGGTTTGTCTTCCCCCTCCATCTCCATCCCCATCTCCATCCCGTACCAGCTGTCAGTTCTAATATCTGCCACTATTTGCAATTTCAACCATGGGGTTGTGGGGGAAGTGCATCCAATGGGGGAAACATTGCTTGTACCAATACGTCCCCACGCATTCACATCCCCACACCCTTCTCCTGACCTACTTTGCTCTGCTCTGCACTGTGGCAGGCAGCAGATTATGCCAAAGCCCATTTTCTCAGCCCAGCATTGCATGCTTCTATCCTAGGGCCCTCGGGTGCCTTCCAGCCCAATCCTCTTTTCCGTTACGCAAGTATACAAATGAGGTCTTTCATGCGGGTGAAATGTTTCGCATGCCTTCCACTTCTAGGGTAAAGGCCCAACAAGCATGCCTCAGGGGACCATGTCCGCATCAATATCCCTCCACTAGCAGCATTGGTCCCTACTTCTGCCAAAACCACTAATGCCTGGGCAGGACCAGAACATATGGAAAAAGTCAGCAATCTCAAATTCGAATCAGGGACAGTAACAACACCCTGAAATTTTGAAATCCTGTGAGGGGTCACGGAGGACCTATGCAGTACATACAACTGAATCAACTTAAACCTTGAGTTCCTTGACACTTGTTTGGTGTACTCCAGTGCTCGCAGCCACTCAGCCTCAGTTAACATCAACCCCCCTTTTTCACACACACTATATCGCAATGCCTCATGTGTTGACAGAAATGCTTCATATAATCTGGAGACTGTCCACCCTCGGCCGCATCATACAATGTGCCTAACATCTGATCTTCCTCCATACCATCATTTAAGTTTATCCATGTTCTCTGTATATTCTTGATCAAGGTCTGGTGTATCAAGAACTGTCTCCTATGTATGCCCGTATTTTCCATTAATGTTCCAATTTCCTCTACCTTCCCATCAACCTGTAAGTCCCCCATGGGCTTAGGGTCTTGCCCTTTTCCCGCGAATGCTACCAGTGGGATATTCGGGGAGTATGGGTTTGTAATTCCCAACAATTTCCATGTCCTGCTCCATATGGTCATACCCAATTGCATCAGCGTGGTATCTTCGTGGCATCTATGTCTGTCGCCCACAGGACTTCTTTTAAGAAATATCATCCAAATAACTGCTGCAGAAACCCTGAGTCCAGCGTGGCCTCATCTGCAGCCAGCTAGTAACAAATTGTAACAAATTGTAATTGGCCTGCAAGGTAGTATAACTTAAAATTAGGTACTGTAACTCCCCCTTGAGCATAGTCTGCCTGCAAAGCCTTCAGCGCAATCCTACACCTGCCATTTCCCCATATGAATGTGCGCACCAGTGAGTGCAAGTCTGTAAAACATTTGAAGGATATTATACGGAATATTAATGAAATTGTACAGCAGATGGGGTAATGCAACCATCTTGAGCAGGGCAGCTCATTGACCTGGAGACGCCCTACAGGATCTTCTGCATGTTGTATTTCTGGGCTGCAGCCAAGTCATGCCTAACATTGATCCCCAAGTACCAAAAAGACTCCACCTGCTGCTGCAGTCCCAGGTCAGGCAGGTTATCTCGATCCAACCCTACGATTTCTGCAAGGGAGACTAAGCAAGATGACCGGGAGCTCCCCAAACCGATCTATTATATGCGACCGGTTTTCTGCCGGTAAATACACATAACCCAACATGTTGGCTGCATACATTGATATCAAGTGTCAGACTCCACCCACCGTTATCCCAGCCTCCTCGTAGTTCTTATGCAAGAAGATCAACAGAGGCTCCAAAGCTAAAATAAAAACATCAGAGATGGCAGTAAACCCTGCTTGGTACCCCTATGCAATTCGCATTCTTCAGCGATCTGTTTCCCGAATCTCACACTAGACCAGGGTGTCTTGGACAGCAGCTCCCTGCATCTGCAGAACCTTTCCCTTATCCTGAATTGCTTCATGGTTGCATACAGTCAACGCTATCTGACAGAGTCGAAAGCTTTAATTGCTTCCAGGGAGGCTACTGAATAGTAGTCCTTCAGGTTCTTGGTGCAGTCTATTATGTGGTGCAATCGCCATCAATTCCACACACTGCTTCTATTCGGCATGTATCCCGTTTGGTTAGTCTTTATCAGATGACCAACCACCTCCTTTAGTCTATTCCCCAGCAAGGCATTAAGGATTTTATAGTCCTGATAAATCATGACCAGCGGCCTCAAAGGTTTTTTCCCCCAGATTAAGTATCGGCTCTATCACAGACTCTCGCATACTCTGTGAGGGAGCCGGCCCTTGTCCCATGCCTCCTCATATAATGTCAGTAGTTTCTGTGCAAGTGTCGCAGCGTAAGTCATATAACATTCTCCTGGCAGACCGTCTGGCCCAGGGGTCTTGTCTGTTGGCAGCAACTGAATAACTGCCTGGATCTCCTCCACCGGAAGCGGGGTGTCCAATCTGTCTACTCCCACCTCACCTAACCAGGGTAATCCTGTCTCAGTCAAAGCCTCAATGATCTCCCCATCATAGCCCACCTGTCCTGCCGAATAAAATATTTCATAGCACCTAGAGAATCTTTCGTTTATCACAGTTTGTGTGGTCAATAGGTTCCCTCCCTCAACCCATACGGCACCTATTTCCCTGGGTTCCTCCCTCTTGCACAACCACGCAAGCAGTCTGCCTGGCTTATCCCCCTCCAAGTGCAATCCCTGGGTGTATCTTGCATAGTCAGATTTGCCTAGTCGTTCCCATTCCTTAATACAATTTTGTCAGATGACTAATAAACGGCTCTCTGCATCCACCCACCTTCTCCCAATTTGATTCGAGTAGTTCCATCTTATTTTCAGTATCCTCTAGAGTTCCTAGTATCTCCTTCATTAGTCCTTCAATTTTTCCTATAGAAATTTCCAGCACAACCGTTTTAAAAGCATCCGATAAAATGCCACCCTCATCAACACTACCATGTTTATTTAGAAATATTCCTTAATTTTTCCCCCTGGGAAGCTTCTGAATACACCATCCCAAAGGGCTTCCACATGGGGCGCCAGGTCGGGATTGGCAATTTTAAGAAAGGAACACTGCCATATGATTATCAATGGGGCATGGTCAGAAAACACCCTTGATTTATACTTCGCCTCCACAAACTCCCCAGCCGGGTCTTGCCCCGTAAGCATGTAGTCTAGGTGGGTGTAAACCCCAGAAGGTGCTGCAGAGTGTGAGTATTTCCTTGCTTCTCCATGAATTCCTCTCCATATGTCTATCAAGTCAAGATTCCTCAATATTTCACTCAAGGGCCTCGCTGAGTGGGAGAGCTTCAGGTATCCATCATCCGACCTGTCCATTGAGGGAATTCAGCATGCAATTAAAGTTCCCTCCCCACACCCATGTGGCGCCACGTTACTCAGCTATCCTGGAGTAAAGGGATTTAAAGAATTTTGTGGTTGTCATTATTAGGTGTGTATGTGCTTGATACATGTCTCCCTGTCCTCCAGGAACCCAATCAACAATACCATCCTGCCTTCAGCGTCCTGTTAAAAATCTAGTAATCGGAAGGGGGGAACCATTGGTGCAATCCATATGATCATAACCCTCTCATATCTCGAGAAGCTGGAACCATACATCTTCCCACATTATTTCTTGCTTAGTACATTTTGTCGGTCTGCAGTTAAATGTGTTACTTGCAACAATGCAATGTTTATTTTTCTTCTTTTCAAATAGGCCTGGACTCTGAGCCTCTTGATAAAGCTGTTGAGAACTCTGACATTCCATGTTGCTATGTTTAAATAAATAGGGATCAAATAGCCCCTCACGCCGGCCTTTGTAGTTCCCACCGGCCACTTGTTAAGTCCACCATAATCCCCTGGTTGCCTTTCCCTCTAACCACCCATCTTCCGTTGATCGAATCTGCCAATGTCTCCATCCTACTTTTGTGTGGAGCACACCTCTTATCAAGCCACCAGCGCCCTCTGAGCATTCGGCAGCCTGTGCGTTTTGCCCCTTCATGCCATCAAAACAGCTCCTTAACAACTAAAACCGTCCCAACTCGGTGGTGAAAACATGGCAACCTTGAAGTGTAACTTTCCCATTCCCTCCTCCAACCAAAAACTGCCAGACCTGTAGCATAACCTGGATTCAGTCACCGCTGAAACCTAATACAACAAACTCAGCCCCGCCCCCAGAACAGTTGTGAAACGAAGAAGGCCCAGGAGAAACCAACCAAACTCCCAGCCCTAAAACCAAAGACTCAGTGACTAAACATTCTCTCGGGTCCCACTGCATCTGCCGCTCCCTCCACCCATGCCACAAGCAGTGTGCAGCAGCATGATGCCACGAAACGGGCATCAGAGGTAGTCTTTTGGGGTGTCCCAGCAACTAGCGCATGCATCTGCAATGGTTCAGCATGCCTTGTGCTGTTGGAATCCACCTTTTATAACACAAAACATATCCCTAGGCTGCTGTCTTGGGGCGATATGCCCCCCATCCTCCCATCAGCCACGTGGTGTCATGGGGCGTTGTTCTTCCTCTCTGGAAGCTGATTTAAGCCCATGGCGACCAACCAGGAATGGGCAGCGGCAGTGTCCTCTAAGAGGTGGGATTGGCCATTGTGCAATAACTTGAGTGGATAAATGAGCATGTAGCGGATATTTGCCCTGCGCAGCCATTCTTTTGTGTGACCAAACATAGCTCTACACTTCTGGACCAACATGGTGTAGTCGAGGTATATCGCCAGTTTTGCTGACGCCCGCACAATTCTCCCCTGCGCTCTAGAGAGAGCCAGAATTTGTTCTTTCTTTGAAGTTCAGAATCTATGCTATCAGCGGCCCCGGGGAGGTAGGGGGGGGCAGCCTCCGGGCCAGCGACCTGTGTGCTCTCCCCACTGTGAAGCCCTACATCAGTGTGCCATGGCCCACCTCCTGTACGTAGGTAGTCAGATCATTCCCTTCCTCTCCTTCAGGCAGCCCAAGGATTCTGATGTTGTTCTGATGCCTGGCCCTCCAAGTCTTCCACCCGGCGCTCCAGGACACTCACCCGGTTCATCAATTCTGACAGCTGCACCTGAGCGGTCATATGCCGTGTTTTCTCGCCCCTGTGTCTCCACTGTCCCGATCCCACAGGAATCGTACGTCTAGCTTCAACAATGCCACATCTACCGTAACCGCATCCACTTTTTGCTCCAAACACGTCTTCAGTGATGCAGTGGCCTGAAGAATATGGTTCTCTCCTCCTGCCGGCCGCCATTCTCCGCTGCTGCAGGCATCTTCTCCACGCCCGTTTCCTCCTTTTGGGCATAAGCATACGTCATTGCTTGCCCTTGCTCAGGTGGTGCTTGTCTGGTATTTGGTGCAGGGTGACTGTCAGGCCCCCAGTGAACAAGACAGTGCAATTGTGTTAGCCCCTACAATATGCGTGGGGTCAGGCAGATTTCAGGCTCTCTCAAGCCGCAGCGGGATCACCCACCGTCTTCCACAACATCTGGGGGCAACATCGGTCACACCATCCCAGGACACGTGGCATCAGAGGGGTGAACGCCCACCCCACGGCTCTGTAATCTCAAGTCAAAGGTGCACCTCTCTCCTAGCAATATGCTGTCTAGGAGCCTCAGGCAGTGATGATCTGGAGCAGACAGGGGAGCCACCTCTGCCGAATCGGCCCTGCAGGAGTATCCAGGCCGCTTTGCTCTCTCCTCCGGGGGGTGCGGGTCACTAGGCTTTTCCCCTTGGTGTCTAGACGGGGAGCTGCCAGCAACGTTATCAGCTCGTGGACACGCACCAACTCCCAGGCCCCCACCAGCATCCGGGCTCCAGGAAAGAAAACCGTCTTGGGGGCACCCCACCAGAAAACGACGGGGAGGGGTGAGTCCTCAACTTAAACACCCCCAGGCAGTTTCGTCTTTGAGTTCTGATGAAAACCACTGCAGCAGTCCCTTTTGGGAGATTTCTCCCTGCCTCAGCCCCTTCAGTGTGCACAGCGACTCTTGCGGTGGCAAACAGGCCATCCCATGTCAACAGTTGAGCCCCCTCTCAATGTCCTGGGGGTGTCCTCTGCCACCAGGTACCCCTGCTCAAAGGCACCTTCAGGTTTTCCGCCCTCTGCCAGGGAACAGCCTGCTCCTCCGCCTCCATGCCGAATGCGGCGGTTCCAACGCCTCCTCTCCAGCTTCTGGTGATGTCCAAGGAGAGAATCGGGGTAGAAGTGCCAGCAGGGAAGGGGGTCCAGATCATCAGCTCCCCCAGGTGCTTGACTCTGGGCCCAAGGGGGGGGGCCCGAGCAGTGCCAGACATGTCAGGCGGGCCCTCCAACGACTTGCTGCCCCAATGTTATGCTGTGCACCGAGGGCCAGTGTCGGCACTGGGGACACGGACCGGCAACTCTGCGCCTCACAGCAGATGAAGGTGCTCCGCCCTCACCAGTCAGCGGGCTCCTCTGGCGACTCCACTTTCCCTGTTCCTTGGGATCTCTGACGCCCATAGCCTTCTCCCCCAGAAGCAGGTGCGCCTCGGGATAGCCATTGCCACTGCTCGGAGCACAATGCACCCCACAGGAAAGCGACAGCTGACATCTTGTCTTCCAGGATCTCTTCGTCTTTGTGGACGATATCTTTGCAAAAGTCAGTTTGGAGCGACTCAGTCTTATGAAGCGGCAGAAACAGCAAAATGTTCAGTGGTTACTTTCAGTCTCTAGTTAAAGATGCTAGAAGAATTAACATAACATTGGAGACCGTGTTAAAGGACTCGCAAAAGGCACACAAGCGTCAGCTTGGGTTAGAGGTAAGAGTGGACACCCTAAACACTGCTTCGTGCACTCCAACATTCTGGAGTGACTTCTTGCTTTAAGCTAAGCAATACCGTTTCACCCCACAGTACCTTATGTTACAAAAATAGTTTGTGGCTGGATTCTACTATGTGCAGTAATGAGGGACCCGGTCTCCGGATTCCTCGATAGGCAGGACTCTGATCGGGATATCTCTGCAGCAGTCTCGAAAGAGGACCTCTAGCATGGATTTTTTCACCTTCTCTGGTCAGTCTGTGGTTTTGGTACCTTTTCTGCAGCACCAACAAAGGACACAATTTGCCCGGACAATCGTCAATTACTGGGGTCGTGCTCCTTGCAGTGGGGACTTGGATGAGTCTGTGTCTCTGGAGGTTCACCTGGAGTTCAGCAAAGACTTGGATGGATTCAGCCTCGGCAAGACGTTGCACTACAAATGAGTCGGTATTCGCAGTGTGCTGCTCTGGAAAGGCACAGCACCTCGGGAGATGGCTCATATTGTAGTTCATTTCAGGGCTGGTTGGTCCCACCAGCCAAAGGGAAGGAGTCCACTTCAGGGCTCCTCTGTCGCATAGAAAACGGGGTCAGGACAGCAGTGGTTGCTTGATGTTTTGGAAAGGGTCTGACTGGTTGCCGTCTTCTTCGGTTACTTCAGTTTCTAGTGGTCGACTTGCCTTTCACCTCCAGAACATCACCTTTCATTCAATTTCAGCACACACTCCTCTGCAATCTCTCAGCAGTTTTACAGAAAGGGGTGGGTGGCTGTCCAATCAGGACAGGCAGCCCCCCAGTGGGCATTGCTTCCATTCAGGCACTCGGGCAAACAAAGAGCAGGGGAGTGAAAACCTCCTCCCCCCACTTCCTGCCTGCCCAGACTCACATGAGCCTAGGCGGGAACACCCAGTGTTCCCGCCAAAGGCAAAACACACACTCAGACCTCCCCCTCCCAGAATGGTAGAGAAGGGCTAACAAAGGGCAACCACGATACAAATGGCGAAAAACAAAAGGAGCCACCATTTTGGAATATAGGTGACCCTGTTGTGCACTACCGGGACTGTGAAAACAGTCTTCTGTAAATAATAGCACAATAGTTGGTAGAACACGTCCACTGCCACCATCCATAACTAGAGGATTGTCTGTGACTAAAAAGTCACAGGAGCAGAGAGAAGGGGGGATACTAGGTATCCCCTTGGCACTCCACATAAGGTGATGTATGCCAATCTCTCAGAATATAAAGTGTTAGGAGGGATAGAAAGTATTCCTCTATCCTTAAGAACAGTAGTAAGTAAAGAAAGGAGAACACAAAGGGTTCCCAGCAACACTGCCCATAAGGTGCTGTGTACTGCAAAAGTTAAACACAGATGCCTTAAAAGAGATATGGAGTAAAGTAGACATAGCAAATAAGAAGGAATGAGTCACAATGGCCCTGGTCTTCTTTTTCGGCATTTCTTGTGTTTTACTCTGCGCACCAAATCAGGTTTAACCCTTTTGTTTGTTTTGCCTTTGGTGGGCTTCAGTACTGAAACCCGCCTCTGGCTCCAGGATGTCTGGCAGGGCAGGAAGTGGGCTAGGTACCCAGACACTCCCTCTCCTTAGTCTCCTTGGTAACCTGAATGCACCCAGTGCTGATTGGCTGGTTTTTTGTCCTTCCAGGACAGCCACCTTGCATTGTGAGTGACAGCTAGGCTGTGCATGAATGGGAGAAACCTGCATAAAAGGCGAGGCTTCTTGAACAGGAGACCGAGTCGACCACTGGACGAAACATCTGACGAAGGAATTGTGAGGAGAAGCTTGCTGCATCCTCCTGGACCATTGAACTGCCCGGTGAAGCCCTGCTGCTGTACTGAAACTGTTTTTCCGAATCAACTAGAGAAGCTCTGCAAAGTAAGATGACTTCCCTTGGGTTAGTGGGACCAACTAACCCCAAGACAAACTTTGCTGGACGACCTTCCCCAACTGGCTGTACTTCTTTGCTGCTGCTGGAACCGAGTGCCAGGGGTTGAGAAATCCGTAGTCGAGTGCAACGTCTTTAAGCCGGACCCAAGCTCCAGAAAGATCTTGAGCACCCACCGAAGCAGGACGACCCAAGCTTGAGTCACCTCACCGGAGTGCTGGACCCAAGGAGTGAAGGAAGCTTCAATGAGGCAGCCCTGATTGTTCTGTCAGTAGATCAACTGAAAGATGTGTGCAAAGCCAGGGGTCTGCCTGTAAAAGGTAAGAAATGTGAATTGATTACAAGGTTGTTGAATAACCAAAGTTTGGGTAGTAGGCCTGTAACACCTACTATGCCAAGTAATATGAAAAATGATGAAGCTGTCAGTTTAGAGTTGATATGCAAGAGGAGTCAGTGGAGTCTCGGGAAGAGATCCCCTCTTTGCCACAGCCTCCCCTTTTGCCTTGGTCTGTTTCCATTGAGACCCCACAAGGTCCAACATTAAGCCCAGAATATGTTTCTCTTGAAACCATAAGATTAGAGTTTGAGTTTGAAAAGTTGAATGCTCAAGCTCGAGCCAAACATCAAGGCATCAAACTCGGGGAGTTGGGAATGCGACATGAAATGGATATGAAAAGACTCTCTTGATTCTACTTCTCTTTCAGGGTGCTCAAGGTCTGCTAGTCCCAAGAGGCCTTGCCTGCCCAAAGAAGCAGTGAGTATGTATGAATCAAAACATGATGTATTGGATGAGCTGGGTATGTTTTGAATACACACATGGTCTTCAGGGAATCAATGGGAATGATTGAATCCCTTGGCTAATGTCTAGGCTCCCCCTTAATGGCTGTGATGATGTAATGGAGTTGGGTGCCATTGAGAGAAAGGATTATGAATCTGTGAAGCTGGCATTAATAGCCAGATTTAAGAAAACTCCTTCCCAGTACTTTAAGAGGTTTAGGACCCTCAAAAAGACTGATGGTACCCCTTGGCTAACTGGGTATGTGAGTGTTTAAATAACTTTGATGGTTTGGTTAAGGGTTACAGATTGAATACCTTTTGAAGGAATGAGAAATCTGTTTTTGTTAGAATCTATTTTTGATGCCTGCTCTCCTGAACTGAGACAGCATTTGGCTGACTCAAGAGATTAATCCCAAACGGTTAGCACATGCTGCTGGCTTGCGGGTAACCAACAGGGCCACTCACAGGGACTCTGGGGCAACTCGCAAAAAGGATGAGGTGAAGCTAGACAAGAAAGGGGGAAAAGAGAATTCTAATTCCAACCATCCAAAAGAGGGCCACAAACATAGTAAGGGTAAGTCCCATGGGAAACCTGGTAGGTCTAGTGAAACCTCTGGTGCTAAACCAGAGGGAGGTCAGCAGAAACCCTCATTCCGGAGAACATTTGGGAAATGTTTTGTATATGGGTCTACTGATCATGTGAAAGGGGATCCCAGATGTAATGGTAAACCTTCAGGGGTCCACACTGCCTCCTTCGCCTTCATCCCTGAGGCAGAGGTTCATATGGTAAGTGGTAACTTTCAATTACTGGCTGAATACCCCATTGGAGTTCAAGCCAGTGTTTCTTTAGTGTCCCTGGGTCTGTGAGAACAACATAATGTGAATGTGTACAACTCCATACCAGATAACACTAAAGAATATTCTAAGGACAGCGTACTTGTAAAGGGTCAGGAGACCCCTAACATTAGAGACACTGGGGCAAACATTACAGTGGTTGATGGTTTTTCAAACCTGAGGATGTAGCCAAGGCACCCAAAGGTTCCACTAAACTTCCAGGAGGTCTAATCCAAATGGTTCCTATTCTTGCAGCTCTCATTCAGTGCAATAATATGGCTGTTGGAATACCTGTCGGTGTACAGAATGAAGTGCCTGGGAGAGTCCTGTTGGGGATTGATTTGAAAACTCTTGGAGTTGGATCTAGTACCCCCAGGCCTCCCAGTAAAAGGAAGCGGGAGCAAACAACATTGGCCAGAGAGGCAACCTTAGGAGACTCTCAGTGGGAGGTTGAGGAGATTCCTCTTACCCCCAGTTCCCCGGAAGGCCACCCTTCTATTTCCAAGCCAAAGAAAGAGACAAAGGGGAAACCCAAGATCTCTGGGACAAAGAAAGGTATTGCACCTAAACCTTTTCACAGGACAAGGACATCTACATGAGGGCAGTCCCAGGTCGCCCCAGTGACCCCTTCCCCAGCTGAGGCTGAGTGGGAGGATCAACTAAACTCAGAAGAGTCGGCTACTGGTGAAACAGAGCTGGAAGAAAACCTTCCCCCTGGATCCTAAAAACGATCTTCCTCTCCCCCCTCCCTGCACTTGCACAATTTCAATGTCACCTGGCCTAGTAAGATCGTTGTCTCTCTCTTCCCTTTGTTCCCCCTCCCTTGCCTCGTCGCGCCTTGAAACACTTGTGTATAGGCACGCTATAAATGCTATATCATATCGTATATCCTGAGCTGCAAACTTTACTTGCAGAAGTGGACCCTCTAGGGCAGACTTCAGCAGAGGTCAAAAAGTGTCCCTCTCTAGAAGGTCTTTGCCAACAGACAGCTTCCCCACTGGAAGGACAAGAGCCAGGGAAGCATAGGCGTACAGTGAACCTACTGAGTCTACCCCAGGAGGTGAGACAACCGTTCTTACAGTTAGCCCATGAAATTCCTCTGGCTGGCCACTTGAGTTTCAAGAGGACCTAAGAGAGGCTATCTCTGTATTTCTACTGGCCCAAGGTGGGGGCTGATGTAGAAAACATCTGTAAGAGCTGCCACACTTGTCAGACTTCTGGCAAGAGCGGAGCCAAGAATGTGGCACCTTTTTTATAGCCCCTCCCAGTAGTGGGAGTCCCTTTTGAGAGTGTGGGTATTGACATTGTTGGTCCCTTAGATCCTCCAATTTCTTCAGGCAACCAATGTATATTGTTTGTGGTAGACCATGTTACCAAGTATCCTGAAGCCATACCTATGAGGACTGTTACTGCTAAGGCCCTCCTTGGTATCTTTACCAGGGTAGGTTTTCCTAAGGAGGTCATCTCTGACAATGTGGGGGGTCCTGACCCACGTTTGAGCTATCATGCTGCAACATTTGGTGCTGTGGGCTTAGAAAATCCAACATGGCCAAAAAGCCCACATGTGCGCCCGAATCCAGGAGAACCACGCAGTTTGTGCACACTAAAATGGTTGCCTAAACTTGCCACCCACCAGTGCGAGCAGGATGGGCCGGGGTGCCATGAGTGAATTGTGTGCCACAGGAAAAATCGCACTTTAAAATCACCTTTGGTTTCTCTGAATGCCAGCTCAAATTGCCTATTTTCAAACATTGCAACACATCCAAAAATCTCACTGAACACCAGCGGACATCTGGCAGAATGAAGTATGTGTGCATACTAAATCTGGGAAGTTGAAGAGCCCCAAAACAATGTTCATAACAAGACTGGCTGAGCTCTGCAGGTCTGCAGCAGCCTAACTGAAACTGGATTTAAAACTACCAAAAATCGAAAATGTTTAAATTAACTGAGTTACCTACTTTTGAGTGTCACATAGTTTGTAACTGTTAAAATGTCATAGTTTTGAACTTAGAATCAGCATTCTAGCTGCATGTGTAAACATTGTTAGTTTTATTTGAATGCAGAAAACTGGGTAACTAGAAGTGACATTAGCTGGGGCCTGGCTTAAGGAACTGGATTCTGCCTGACAACTTCCCCCCAATTGGAGTGAAACTGGATCCACAGCAGTTCTCATGCCTGGCTGGATTCTGAGGGGAGGTTACCCCTCTCTGATTGAAATACCAAGGGACTGCTAGAGACTAAACAAAGGACCCAGGCAGAGGGTTTATTGGGGGGAGGTCATAAATGGCTTCCTCTTGAACAATGGGCCTTCCAGGGCCCAGGCAGATGGTTTATTGGGGGAATCGTAAAATAGCTTCCTCTTGGCAGAAGCTGGGAGGGGCAGGGTCTCTGAGCTTGGCAGAAACTGGATAAACTGGTTTCTACACCATGTGACCTGGGAAGACACACCCCTGTTGGCCAGAATATGATTTTAAGAAAGATGTATAACTCATGGTGCGGACTTGTCAAAATTAGCTAAATGATACCATAATTCTTGTGATTTTTCTGTGCACGTTTTAAGACGCGTTGGGAATTTGTGTGATGTTCTGGGGAAAAACCTTGCTATTTATTGAGACCACATACTCTGTGTTTAAGCTAGCGACCTGGAAAGTTACTGAGATATGTGTGGGAGGGGGGTGTACATGTGTATAAATCTGGAGAAAAATCCGATGTTGCAAAACCCACTAAAAAGCACAAAATGTTGCCATTTTTTAATGTAAGCCTCTAGGAAGAGCAGAGTTTGATCAGAGTATACCTCATGTGATGGGTGCATGTAATTTTAAACAAATGTGTACCTGTGCAAATAAGTCTTTAGGTCAAATATAGATTTGTGGGCAAACTGACCAGGGGAGGATCCTCTGACCCATAAAACCTACAGCATCACCATGACACACATTTCCTTCCCCCAATCAAAGCAGTGCGGAAAGCTTGACCAATGGGCAGTTGAGAGAGGGGCTGGCTAGTGATGCTGCACACACACCCACTTTCAAAAGACATAAAAAGAGCCACTGGAAGCTAGAGAGGAAATTCAATTCCATTTGCTGCGGAGCATGCTGACCGACGACTTCACATCCAGAGATCCTACACTTAGACTTCCAAGCTAAACAGAGACTACAGAACTGTGAACCAAGAAGGCCCACTGCAAGCATAAGTATTTGTCAGCAGGCCCAAAATCATTTGCAGACTATTCACAGCTGTTGATTCTGGCCTAAAACCCTGCGCCAGAAAGATCCAGAAGCAGTGCTGTACCCAGAGAAAGCAGAGCAGTATCCAGAACCAGAGGCCAGAGATCCAGAGTGACCCAGACCGCTGTTAGCAGAACCAGAGAGCTGACCCAGATCACTGTGAAGTGCCGAGACCAGAACCAGAGTCCAGTCCAAAACCTGACCAGATCCGTGGGGAAGCCTACTTCAAAAATATATTGTGAGTACCTAGCAGAACTGTGCAGAACCAATCTCTTAGTTAAAATAATCTAATCCAAACTATTTAATCTAACCAGAACTGCCTCCTAACTGTCACCTGTCATTTGTAAAGCTGTCACCTGTCATTTTCTAGCTGCAAGCTGTAACCTGTCGCTTTGAACTTTTAAAATTTCAAATCTGAAAAACAACCTTCACAAAATTGTTCATAACTCTGTAACCGTTTGGGCTAGGAACTTGGTTTAACTTTCCTCTGAAAGCTTAGAATCCTACTCCTTATACTTTCTCCGCAATCACGATTCACACATTCGCGAATTTTGCCGCCATTTGCGATTTGGCCCGATTTCTTTACTTGTAAAAAGATAGCTGCTTTTGCCTGAACTGATAAATTTCGTTTGCCTCTTAAGAACCATCCCTAGATCATTGCTAAAGTGAGCCTGAACTCATCCCAAGTATATTTCACTCACCCTGAACCTCCTAAAGGGAATTAAAAGCATTTTCAGCATATTTCTCACTGCATTGTCACCATATTCAAAGCATTTTGCCTGTGTTTCAAACTTCTGTAGTCTAAGCTTGCTGGGGTGAACTGAATTACATTTGATTGCATTTCTAAGAACTGTGTGCTCTCCTCTCCATTTCCTTACATTGCATAAGGGGGGTAGTGGATTGCCAGAGAAAAGTGATTAGATTGTTTTGTTGAAATCATATTGAGTATTTTCTGTATTGCATTTTCATTCAACATTGCATCCATCTGAAACTAGATAAAGCATTCTCTACCACCTTATTCTTCTGTTCCTATTCCCAAGCGTGCTACCTCATCCTTTATACTACTCCTGGGTAATCAAATCAGTTTATTAGTAGAACATTACCCATTGTTGTTAACTGCTCATGTTCTGAAGTGTGATATTAATTATTAATTTATTATAAAGTGTGATATATATATATTGTTTACATTCTCAAATAAACCGTTTAAACTTGCAAAACAGAACTACTTCTTGGCTAAGTGGGGTCAGCGGGGGTTCCAAGAGAGGGGTGTTATATAGGGGTAGTCATCCAGAACTCATGAACTGGACATAAAGATATATCAATAAGGGTTTCCATTCAGTATCCCAGACTAGGTATTGACTTAGCTGTAGTGCTGGATTGAATCCTCTTACAACAAGGGGTCAAATTCTATGTCCCACTACATGCAGACCATGTGGAAAAACTGTGTAGTGACATACACGTTCTCAACAGCCTACCATTCCCAAACCAATGGGTTGGTGGAGAGGTTTAATAGAACTATGAAGAGCATGATAAGTACTTTAGAGGAACTCTTTAGAAGAAAGTGGGACCTTCTACTGCCATACCTTCTCTTTGCTTATAGAGAAGTCCCTCAAGCAGGGGTTGGGTTCAGCCCCTTTTTACTGCTCTATGGTCATCCGGTTAGAGGCTCTTTGGTCCTGATCAAGGAAGGGTTGGAGAGTGCTCCTTCCCTGAAGCCAGTGAGAGTCACTGACTATGTGCTAGGTCTCTGGAGGAGAATGGCACTCATGATGACAGAATCTTCTGATAACTTGAAATCAGGTCAGACTATGGTCAAGCATTGTCATGAACAGAAGGCTGACATGGTGCAGTTTACTCCAGACCAGCGTTTACTAGTTATGGTACCTACAAGGCAGAGGACCTTACTGGACACATGGATTGGACCCTTCAAGGTTGTGGGTAAACTTGTACAGGTCAATTATTTAGTGGACTTGGGCAATTCCAATGAGGCCCCTGGGGTTTATCACACTAAAAGTCAGAAGGCTTGTTTCCAGACCAGAGCCTAGGAGCTTTGTTTCTAGCCTCTAATCAAGAGGAGGAGGGCGAGCGTCTCTCTGATCTCCTCAGGGGACAACCCTAAGATGAGAAAATGGAAGGAGTAAACCTCTGTTCAGATCAGACTCTGCAATAACAGGAGTGCAAGGCTCTGATAAATCAGTTTGCCTCCGGGTTTTCATTGACACCAGGCTTGACCCCTTGGGCCCAGCATGATATTCTCACTGGTGACAGTCTCCCTGTCAGAAGCAGGAGTTACAAAATGTCGCACCATGTAAGATCCCACATAATGGAAGAGGTCTAGAATATGCTTGATCTTGGGGTAATAGAGCCATCTTCAAGTCCATGGGCTAGACCAATTGGACTGGTGCCAAAAGCAGGAACCAAGGACTTGAGATTCTGTGTGGACTATAGAGCTCTTAATGCATTCACCACGGCTGATGCCCATCCTGTACCCAGGACAGATGAGCTGGTGGACAAACTTGGTTCAGCCAAGTTCCTCAGTACATTTCACCTGACCTCCGCCTATTGGCAAATAGCTCTGAACGATCATGCCAAGGAGAAAACTGCATTTTCTACCCCAGGAGGCCTCTACCAGTTTAGGTTTATGCCTTCCGTACTCCAAATTGCACCTGCTACATTCCAGAGGATGGTGAATCAAGTTCTGAATGGGATGGAGGACTTCTGCATGGCATACTTGGATGACATTGCAGTGTTCAGCCCCACTTGGGAAGAGCATCTTCTCCACCTTTGATGTATTTTACAGGCTCTTGAACAGGCCCATCTGACGATAAAGGGTAGCAGATGTCAAATTGGTCAGAGTAAAGTGGGCTACCTTGGATATGAGGTAAGAGGAGGTGAAATTAGGCCAATGCCTATCAAAGTATAATCTGTACACGACTGAGCCACACCTACCACTCAGACCCAAGTGAAAGCCATTCTAGGTCTCACTGGGTACTACAGGAACTTGATAGAGAACTATGGGACCTAGCTTCGCCCTTGAATGTGATCTCCTCAGCCAAATTCCCAAAGAAGGTCAGGTGGAATGAGGAGTGCACGAAGGCTTTTGAAGGACTGACGAAAGGCCTTTGTAAAGCTCCAGTCTTGAGAGCTCCTGACTACAACCAATCCTTCATTGTACAGACAGATGCTTCTAATACAGGGATAGGTGCAGTTTTGAGTCAGCTGGATGAGAAAGGCAGGGAACACCCTATCTGCTTCATCAGTAGGAAACTGAAGGGCAGTGAGACAAAGTGGGCAACTATTGAACGTGAGTGTTTTGGCATTGTGTGGTCTCTGAAGAAGTTTAGACCATACTTGTATGGTTCTACTTTTGTTATTCAGACCGACCACCAACCCTTGAGATGATTAATGCAGATGACGGGGGAGGGGGGAGAATCCTAAATTGTTAAAATCAGCCTCCAAGGGTTTGATTTCACCATAGAGCACAGGTCAGGGTGTAATCACCAAAATGCTGATGGTCTCTTCAGAAAGTATGGCCAACTGGATTAGGAAATTCATCCAGGAGTGGATTAAATCCTCCTGTCCCTTAGTCTGGCGGAGACAAGTGTTAGGGAGAATTCACATTTCTGTGCTAATACCCTTCAACCTTAGAGGCCCCTAGCTCTTTTGCTGGACTTTAGGACTTTTTAAATTTTTATCCTGGAGTAAGCAAGACCTTTCTTTCACTCTCATGTATTTTGATCTGATTTGGACTCTGTGTTTATTTGTTTTTGGAGTCTGAAAAACTCCATAAGCATCTACCCTTTGTATTGTGACACACAGCGCCTTCAGTGCACGGTCACAGAGAAGTCCTTTGGATTTCTCATAAGGCTTAAATACTTTCTCTTGGGTAAACTACTGTTCCCAAGAGTAGTAAAGTGCAATTGACATTGCCTAACTTTTTTTATGTAGGCCCCCACACCCCATCTTATGTGGAGTGCTCGGGGGGGGGGGGGGGGGGGTGTTACTTAGTAGCCCCTTTTCCTAATTACTCATGTAACATTATTTATAGTTCCCTCACTACTTTAAATGGCTGGTGGCAGTGGTTTAATTTTCCTACCATTGTGCTTTTCTACTGCAGGCTAAATCCTCAGCTGCAGTATAGCACCCATGGGTGACTATTGTGTCAAAATGGCCCGGTCTTCTTTTTTTTTGCCATTTCTTGGGTTTTAATCTGCGTGCCAAACCAGGTTTAACCCTTTTGTTTGTTTTGCCTTCGGCGGGCTTAAGTACTGAAACCCACCTCTAGCTCCAGTATTTCTGGCAGGGTAGGAAGCAAGGGAGGTGCTTGAAACTCCATGTCTTTAGTCTCCTTGGTAACCTGAATGCACCCAGTGCTGATTGGCTGGCTGGATGGCTGTCCTTTCAGGACAGCAACCCTGCAGTGTGAGTGATAGCTAGGTTGTGCATGAAGGGGAGAACCTGCATAAAAGGCGAGGCTTCTTGAACAGAAGACTGTCGACCACTGAACGAAACATCTGACGAAGCAATCGTGAAGAGAAGCTTGCTGCATGCTCCTGCGCCGTTGAACTGCCCGGTGAAGCCCTGCTGCTGTGCTAAAACTGCTTTTCCGAATCGACTAGAGACGCTCCGGAGAGGACGACTTCCATTGGGTTAGTGGGACAATCTACCCCCAAGACGAACTTTGCTGGAAGACCTTCCCCAAATGTCTGTACTTCTTTGGTCCAGCTTAAAGACTTCTTTCACGCATGTGAGGTACCGTTTTCATCAGGACACCTGTAGGAAAGCAGGAAGGTATGACATCTGTTGTTGGCAACGTGTTTCGGTGAGTGGACAGAGGGAAATGTCTCAGAAATTGGCTGGAAATATACAATTCTCAAACATTTTGCTCCGGCCACCCACCGAAACACACCACCAACAACACATGGCCTACCTTCCCGTATCACCACACGTGTCCCGATGAAAATGTTACCTCACATGTGTGGGTGCACCTACCGGGGCGCAAACGGGAAAGGGTAACCCACTGGTAAACCTAAGCCTTTCGGCACAGCACATTTTGTTCATGTGGGCAACCTACAGATTTGGGCCTAGGGTGTCGAAGCCAGCAAGGAAAACGGGGAACCCCATGCACTTCCGAAAAGGGGACACACGTGGGAATCCACAGAGGTCTGCCTTGCGCAAATTGCCCCAGTTTTTATTAGCTACAATTCCCAACAAAATGTGATATTTGGTGGGGGAAAAAACACAATGTTCACTTTGTCTGGGGTTCTGGGTGACCCAACTCCCCTTGGCGCAGAGGGGCACATTGGTGTGCCAATCTGGCCCCAGGGTGCCCAAAAGGGGGCCAGATTGGCACACCAATGTGCCCTTCTGTACCAAGGCAAGTTTGAAAATGGCAGGCTGCACTTTAAGGGGGGCTGAGGTGCACCCTAAACCGACAGGTAATTTTCTAGTGATATGGATGGGTGACTCTTTCCCCCCCCCCCCCCCCACACCAAATGCAACGGGGGACATCTCATGCAGCCCTCCCTATGGTCAGATGCCCCTTCCTGGGAGCAGATATCTGCCCCTAGTGAGGGCTACAACGGGAGCCCCTATTTCCCCTTGGGGTGAGGGGGAGAGGGCCACCCCCCTTTTCGTAAAATAAATCTCTGGTGGCTAGTGCCCCACTCCCACCCAAATCTTTTTTTTTCCTTTTCTTTTTTCCCACTTCCCTGGGGGCAGATGATCAGCCATCTGCCCCCTGGTGGGCCAAAACCTGCAGGCCCCATCCTTTGGGGGGCCTGCACACTTATTCCTGGTGGCCCTCCCCCCACCTCCAATACGATGGGAGTCCACCTCATGTACTCCTGCCTGGGGGTAGCAATCTGCCCCCAGGGAGGGCTGCAAGGGGTGGCCCCCCTTTCCACTTGGTGTGGGAGGGGGAGGGCCACCACCCTTTCACAGGGGCAAAAAAAAAATCCCTGGTGTCTAGGGCCCCCCATCCCCGTTGGATTTCCTTTTTAATTTTTTATTTTTATTTTGCCCTCTTCCCTGGGGGCAGATGATCAGCCATCTGCCCCCAGGGTCTGCACATATGTGCCCCCATGCTTTGGGGGCCGGCGGGGGGGAGATGGGGGCTGCTTACTGTAAGCAGCCCCCACCTTCCCCCCACACCCCTGCATTCAAAGATATCCCTGGTGTCTAGTGGGCATTGCTGGGCGCGGATCAAGCACTCTGCGCCCTATCCGTGCCCAGCAATGCTTTCACAAAAGGTGTCATTGGAAAGGGTAGAATCTCCCCTTTCCAACGACACCTCCCTCGATCTTCGGCTTGAAATACAGCCGAAGATCGAGGAGGAGAAAGGTGGAGACTCACCTTGTGTTTTCACCGCAGCAGCCCGAAATGGCTGCTGCGGTGAAAATTACTTTAGTTTTCACGTCGACTTGCGTACTGAAGGTAATCCAGCCCCCTGGCAGTGAGGGGGGACTTCCCCTCACAAAGCCCGTGGGTTGGATTACTGTTTTTGAGCGATCCCTGCTGTGCAGGGATCGCTCAAAACAAGAGTGGCAAAAAGGACAAGCTATCACGTCCTTGGCACCCTGGAGGGAATTCCAAGGATGAGATACCTCATCCTTGGCACTTAAGGGCTTAAATGGAGCGGGAACTGCCTGTCAGAGGCTAAGAACCCCCATGTACAGAGATGTGGCTTAAGAAAAGCTCAAATGTCATCTATTCGCAAAAAGTAAAAAAAAAAGTGAATTAGTACAGGATAAGCAAAACTTAATAATGTAGAAATGCTGTCGAGAAATGAACCCAGAAAAGCCTTAGTTCTAACCTGGTTGGGTCAGAAACTGGGAAATGTGCTCATAAGATCGCACAACTTGATATTTTGCCAGAGACTACAGATTGAGGAATGGTGTTCTCAGAATAGAGATTGTATTGTCGTTGCATGCGGTAAAAGTAATCTCCCCCATTTCTTGAGCATTAGTAAAAACTGGGTAAATGGATCATTCTACTTGAGTTGTGGTGAACTAGATTTAATCTGCCCAACTCTACTTTGTCCCCTTCAACTAAACCAGAACAGTTGAATCCCCTTCGACATATCCTTGGCCTCAAGCCCAGGGACTGCATCTCTCCAGCCCTGGTTATTATTGTTTGTATCTGTGCCCGTGTGCCTGTGGGCCCAAGGCGCAATATTAATTATAAAATAAACAGAAGGTTACATCACAGGTTGACTGCATCATAGCTGTATGGATCATGGCTTTGTATTGTCCTGCTGTATGATAATGTTAAGTAATGGCAAAAGGAGTTGTGGGACTTCATGCGTGGTTTACTATCTTGCCTACTTCCATTGGCCCGGGTGTTTGTACATAGCGGTATGTTATACACAACCTCACTGGGCGGTAGAGATCAATATCATCTATGGGTGGAATGTACGATCTAGAATGGTTACCTGAATAAAGAAAGTTATACAAAAAAAAATTCTTATTCATGTGGCACAGTAATCATACATTTAAGTAACGTTGAAGGGAGGTAATGTGAGCATCATAGGAGCTGACAAGTGGCTAGTGTTTCACACTCATCAAAGCTTTAAAAAAAGGGACTGATTGACTGTTGGAAATCATCACCACAATAAACGCCTTAAAGTACTGAAGATTGTGTGGTAGTTATCATTTCGCGTCCCTGCCCAAGGGTATCCAGACAAGCATGAAGTAGTGAAGGGGAGAAGTAATAGGGAAAGATGGGACAATAAAACAAGGCTGGGGAGGGGGGGAGAGGGTTGTTCAAACTGAGTTAGAGTAAGTTAAACAAAAGATGGGGGTTAAAAGCCTGATTCGAGGGGAATGGGTCCTCCGACGTATTCCATATCTATGACAGGTAATGTCCACAGCTGTGCTGCTTTGGAAAATCTTCAGCATCTGCGTCCTGCGTTGATGACGTCGATGCGCCGTCCACAAGGACCTCCTCCAACGGCCGACGTCACCCGATGTGATAAGTAGGACGCACGACGCCCATAGCCTCAGTTCGTTTTTTTCCGCGAACGTGTTCGCTTCGTGAATCTCGGTACGCCTCGACTCTTTGGAGTTTGCTGTTTTCAATTCTTGGTTCGTTGAACCTGTTCGGTTTTTTGTGAAGACCTGTTCGTGGCGATGTCTACTTCGTCTTCAACCCCGCGTCCGGCCTTCAAGAAATGCGGGGACTGTGGGTCCAAGATGTCGGTCACGGACTCGCACAACGCCTGCCTCTGGTGCCTCGGGGAGGCCCACGATACGGACAACTGTGTCGGCTGCCAGTAGCTCACGGCAAAGGCCTTGCGGAAACGCAAGAAGAAGCTGCCGGTAGGTCGGGTGTCTAAGCCCCGGAAGTCGAGGTCTGCGGGGCTTTCGACGGATGACTCGAGGGGCGACTCTCTGCGTCATCGTCGGAAGTCCAGTGGGTCTCCTTCCAGAAGTAGGTCTCGCCACTCCTCCGCCTCTTCGAGGCATTCCCGGAAGCGCCAGCATCGGTCGCCTTCCCCGTCCTCTTCCGAGGATTCCACCCGTCGGCGGGTCGCTTATCCCTCTATGCAAGCGACACCGGAGGAATGGGCTTCCTTCGGGAAGTAGATGCTAGCGATTCTTGAATCGCAGGGCACTGGTCCTTCCGCGCCTTCGAGTGGGGTCGGTCGGCACTGGTCGAGAGAAACCGCTCGTACGCCTTCGGGCTCGGGTGATGGGCACGGCTTGCGGGAGAGGTCCCACTCGGACAAGGGTAGCCGTTCTCGCCATGCCCGTTCCAGATCCCGGTCCTCGACGCGCTCGTGACCGCGTGAGCCTGTGCCCTCTTCGAAGAAGACGTTGGCGCCGAGGTCATCGATGATTTTTCTCTAGGCTCTGCCTCCGAGGGGGTAGTCGACGCTGTCGGCACCTAGGTCGTCGAGACACGCTCCGAGCGCTGGCTTCGAGGCCTGTGCCCTCGACGCCTTTCGAGGCGGTGGTGTCGGAGGGGCCCCGTGGCACGGGGTTAGCCCCTAGAAAGGCTCTGGCTAAGGTTAGGCACTGCTTTTGTCCCCAGATGTCTTCCTCTCCCCACCTGGAGTACATTTTGGAGGGTGATGAAGGCTCTGATGATGGCTTGGTTCCGGTTACGGTACCAGGTGAGCTTATCTCTGGCCATAGCCAGTTTGATGACCTGAGGCAGTCACTGCATGATGCCAGTGGACTGAACACCTCTCCGGAGGTGGAGTTTTGTAGGCCGGAGCCTGGCACTCATGCCGATTCTTCATATCGGCACCTTATGTCTTGGGTCACTGAGTACTTGGGTTGGTCAGCTCCCCCAGGGGAGTTCGTTCAGGATGATCTCACGGACATCCTTGATCTTGGTCCCCCCACTGACCCGGTTTTTGCCGTTTCATATGGCTCTGCAGAGAAGGGTGGCGGCGGCTTGGACTGCTCCGGAGAGTCTCCCGGCAGTGGTCAAGTCTTTGTCGCAAAAATACAGTCCAGCCAGTAGCGACCCCTGCTACTTGTCCAGGCACCCCACTCCGGAGAGTTTGGTGGTGCAGGCGGCTATGGCCCCGGCAAAGCAGGCGTCGTATCCTACCATCCCTCCGGATAGGGATGACAAACGGCTGGGCGAAGAAAGTGTTTTCTTCAGGGGGTATGGCGCTTCAGGTGGCCAACTTCATATGTGCCTTGTCTTGTTTCACACACACTCTGTGGAACTGTTGCATTAGTGGCTGAACGTAGTCCCGAAGGGGATAAACCCCTTGTTTCCTTGCTATGGTTCAGGATGGCAAGGGTGCCATGTGTGAGGCCGTTCAGTCGGGTTTGGACATGGCAGATTGTGTCAGCCGGTCCATGGCGGCGAGCACCGTAATACGCAGGTTTGCGTGGTTGCGGAAGTCTGGGTTCGCTCCTGATGTGCAGTCCCGTCTCCTCAACATGCCCTTTGACAGTGAACACCTTTTTGGCAGCAAGGCTGACGAGAGCCTTGAGAGGTTGCAGACCTCCAAAGCTGCAGCGAAGTCGTTGGGCGCTGCAGTTCGCCAACCTCCGTCTTTTCGTCCTAGGGGACAGCAATGGAGGGGAGGTTCCTTTCGCTATTACTCGTCCTTCAGTAAAGCGAGAGGAGCTAGCAGTCAAAGAGGCCACTGTAAGAGTGCCAGAGGTGGAAACAAGGGTACTCGAGGTGCCAAGGCCGCTCGGGCAGTTGCCTCTTTGCCCTCAGGCAACGGCGCAGCCACTACCACTCAGTCATGAGGCCAGGTCCCATGGTTCGCCAGTTGGGGGAAGGCTGGCGCAGCATCTTGTAGAGTGGCAAGCCATTACTTCAGATGTGTGGGTTCTGGAGATCATAACCCACTGCTACTGTCTTCTTTTTCGGCAGAGGCCTCACGACAATCCACCTGGGAACCTCTTTGAAGAGTCCGGATCTGCTCCTTGCGCAGGAAATTCAAGCCCTACTGGAGAAAGACGCCATAGAACTGGTACCTGTAGCGGAGAGGAACAAGGGATGGCATTCCCCTTATTTTTTGATTTCAAAGAAAGACGGGGGATTGAGGCCCATCATGGACTTGCGCGGTTTGAACAAACTCCTCAGGAAGGACAAGTTCAAGATGGTTACTCTCTCTCAAGTCCTCCAGGCCCTTCAACTTCAGGACTGGTTGATGTCTCTCGACCTCAAGGATGCTTGCTTCCATGTGCCGATCCATCCCAAGCACAAGAAGTACCTGAGGTTCGCGGTTGGCGACTCGCACTTTCAGTTTCAGGTCCTGCCATTCGGATTGACCTCCGCCCCAAGGGTTTTCACCAAGCTCATGGTGGTGGTGGCAGCGCATCTCAGGAAAGGGGGGATTCACGTCTACCCGTACCTGGACGATTGGTTGATCACGGGGAGCTCTCCCGAGCAAGTCCTGGATCATCTGTCCGTCACCTGCCACTCCCTTCACAAGCTGGGCTTCTCCCTCAATTTAAAGAAGTCCCATTTGACACCAACGCGGCGGCACCAGTACATCGGAGCAGTGCTCGACACATCCCTGGGGCAGTGTTTTCCTCCCCAGGTGAGGGCTCTTCACATTCAGCAGATGGTGCACAAGTTTCAACTTGCCCAGAATCTCCCAGCGTCTGAGTTTTTGAGACTGCTCGGCCTCATGGCATCCTGCATTCTTCTGGTGCCAGAGGCTCGTCTGTGGATGAGATCTTTGCAGCTCCAGTGGTCTGTCCTCCGGCCGGCTGTCGGACCCTGTCCAGGTGCCGCCCTCGGTCGCCCAGGACCTTCTGTGGTGGGTCGTCGAAGGCAATCTGATGAAGGAGGCCCCATTTTGGCTGCCCTGGGCGGAGGTGATGATCGTGACGGACGCATCCCTCATTGGATGGGGAGCTCATGCCAACGAGTTGACAGTCAGCGGTCGTTGGTCTCGGTTGGAGTCCAGACTCCATATCAATCTGTTGGAGCTGAGGGCCGTCAGGCTAGCCCTGAAGGCTTTTCTGCCGACTGTGCGAGGAAAGAGTGTCCCGATTCTAACGGACAACACGGTGGCCATGCACTACCCCAACAAAAAAGGGGGGCAGGGTCTCTTCCTCTGTGCAGGGAGGCGATGCAGCTCGAGTTCTGGGACATCCAGCAGGAACTTTCGATCTCGGCTGTTCATCTGGCCTGGGACGACAACGAGACGGCGGACGCTCTGAGCAGGCAGAGCACGGTCTCTCACGAGTGGGAGCTGGCTCAGGAGATTCTCCTTGAGATCTTCGCCCTTTGGGGGACCCCTCAAGTAGATCTCTTTGCCTCCAGTGTCAACCGGAAGTGCAAAAGGTTTTGCTTGCGGGAATTTCCTCCAAAAGGAGCCTTAGGAGACGCGTTCTTGGTGGAGTGGTCATTCCCACTGCTGTACACGTTTCCTCCAGTCCCCGTCATCCCGCAAGTACTGCGGAGGTTACGGAGGTTCAGTTCCCAGATGATCCTCATTGCTCCGGCGTGGGCCCGCAGGACGTGGTACCCGGACCTTCTCGACTTGTTCATCTGCCCTCCACGTCGTCTTCCCTACCGAGACGATCTGCTCTCACAGGAGGGGGGTCAGGTTCTCCAGCCAGAGGTCGGATCCCTCAACCTTCACGCTTGGCTTCTGAAAGGTTGAGGTATACGGATTGGGACCTCCCTGAAGACGTGATGGAGGTGTTGCTCTCGGCCAGGCGGCCGGCAACGAAGTTTCTGTACCATTGCCGTTGGAGAAAGTTCTGCGACTGGTGCAGAGTTAAGAATGTGGATCCTTTTGAATGTGACATTCCCATGGTTCTGTCTTTTTTTGCTTTCTTTGGCCCACAGGGGCTTGCAAGTGGGGACCATTAAAGGTTACCTGGAGGCGCTGTCCATATTTAAGCGCTCGTCTGAAGAGTGTTCCTGTTTTAGAATTCCTTTAATTTCTCAGTTTTTGAAAGGGCTCACTAATGTGTTCCCTCCGTCACCTTTTCTGGTGCCCGGTTGGGATTTGAACCTTGTTCTTAAGTTTCTTATGGGTGCTCCGTTTGAGCCTTTACATTCTTGCCCTTTGAGACTGCTCACTCTTAAAACTGTGTTTTTAGTTGCGGTTACTTCCGCTCGCAGAGTGAGTGAGTTACAGGCACTTTCAGTTAAGCCACCCTTCACTGTGTTTCATAAGGACAGAGTTGTCCTTAGAGTTCGTCCTTCTTTTCTTCCGAAGGTGGTTTCGGATTTTCATTTGGCCAGAAGGTGGTTCTTCCGGCGTTCTATCCTCCTCCACATCCTGGTAAGGAAGGCTTGATCCTAGGAGAGCTTTCAGCTTTTATATTTCGCGCATGTCCCGGGTCAGAGTGGACGATCAACTTTTCATTGGTTACGCTGGAAAGCGCTTGGGACAAGCTGTGACGAAACAGACTTTGTCTCGTTGGATTATTTTAGCTATCTCCGAGTGTTACCGCTTGGCAGGTAAGGACCCTCCGGCTGGCTTGCGGGCCCATTCTACCAGGGGAGTGGCTGCGTCTACTGCCCTGCAGAGGGGAGTTCCTATTCGTCACATCTGTGATGCAGCCACCTGGGCTTCAGTACATACTTTTGTACGTCACTACTCCCTCGATTCCATCAGAGGGCAGGATCTGGCCTTTGGCAAGGCAGTCCTCTATTCTGCAATTTGATTAGGCATGCTAAATTTGTGTTCTAAATTCTTTCCAACCTCCTTGCTTGGTACTGCTTTGGGAGTCTGTCATAGATATGGAATACGTCGGAGGACCCAATACCCTCGAAGAACAAGTTACTTTCTTACCTGGTAACGTTCTTTCGATGGGATGGTCCGACGACGTATTCCATATCGCTCCCTCCCTACCTTCCCCGCTGCAGAATTTCTTTTGCGATTGTAGCTTGCGTTCCGCAAGGCATTGTGTGTCTGACTGTCAGTAAACTGGAGGCACATGTTCTGGGAAAAAACTATAACTGAGGCTATCGGCGGCGTGCGTCCTACTTATCGCATCGGGCGATGTCGGCCGTCGGAGGAGGTTCTCGGGGACGGCGCATCGACGTCATCGATGCAGGACGCAGACGCCGAAGATTTTCCGAAGCAGCACAGCTGTGGACATTGCCTGTCATAGATATGGAATACGTCGTCGGACCATTCCATCGAAAGAACGTTACCAGGTAAGAAAGTAACTTGTTCTTCTCCAGCATGGGGTCTGACATGGATACACATGCTCATGAATATTCCCGCTTATCAAAGCTTGAAAAAAATAAGGGATTCATTGACTTTGTATCTCTGACACAAGCATGTGGAGAGTCGAAAGAATGTCCTGTGACAAATCTCTGTGAGGTGTCAGGGGAGCAGGCTTGCTGGGCCCAGGACCTACGTCGTCGTCCCCATCCCCGTCAGTGTTCTCGCTGTCGTCGCCTCCTTCGGCAACTTCCTCCTCTGCAACGTTCCCGTCATCCCCAATGTCTTCCAGGACCGTGTGAACGGAAACCATGTCCTCTTCGTTGGAAGAAGAAATATCCGTGCCTTGGAGCACTTCCACCCCCTCCCCCTTTTTTTGTCCTGAGGGGTTGGTCTCTGGCTTGGGGGCGGCATCCTCTTTCCTGGGGTCTTTTCCACTTGTTTGGCCGAAGCCTCTCGCCTGGGAGGAACAGCCACTCTGGCTGCCGTCGGGGCACCCTGGACTGGGTCAGCCCCTTTCGACTTTCAAAGGGCGGCCGCCACCAACTTGATAGTTGAAGACGATTTAGCTTGTATCACCGGGGCCTTCACTGGCAGGTCGGACACCTTACCCTGCGGCTTGGCCTTCTCTGGTTTCTCCCGCAGCTCGCCAGGACTAGCTTACTTCCTCTGTGATGAAGAACTGGAGTGATGGCTGGAGGTGGAGGCCGATGCAGAAGATGAGCGTGCCCTGCTTGTTGCGGGACCTGATTGCCCGGCGACCCCGACTGAAACAGACTTGAGATGCTTGGCCTTTTCTTGGGCCCCCACGGATGGAGTGCCCTCAAAGTACTTGGAATTCCTCTCTGACTGGCTGGATCTGTGAGCCACACGGGTTGAGGCCTTGGCATTGAGCCACACCACCAGTCTGCTGTGCCAATCCTTGTTGGTGCGCTTGGTAAAGCCACACCAGAACTCGTGATCCTCCTCCTTGTGCGTCAGGTGAAGACAATAGAGGCACTGGGAATGCTGGTCCTCCACGAACACATTCCTCAAACGGCAGCTGGTGCAGAGCTTGAAGAGGGATCCCCTGTCGTCCTTCTTGTCCGACATTGTCCGGCGTGCAGTTTTGGCATTCTGGAATCTTCGAAAAAAAAACACTCTACGATTCTGCCCTTGAGGGGTGATGAAAGACGCCGACAAATGAATCCCCATTAGTTGGATGAAGAAACGATAAAGCACACTGGTGCTGGTGGACTCGATTGAACATAAATAGGAATTTCCTAGCAAAAAAGCATGAAAAAAGCAGAAGGCTCCAAGCGCGGAACACAAAGACTCCCAACACGTGGACCTGCGCTAAAAATCTGAAGATGGTTGCCAGAGGCGGGGCTTAAAGAGAGGGCAGTCATTGGCTGGGGGTGAAACTGTTTTCTTCTTTTACCATGACTTCCCGGCCTGACAACAGGGAATATTCATGAGCATGTGAATCCATGCCAGATCCATGCTGGAGAACAACAGTTACAGGTAAGTAACTTGTTCCGTACGTGTTGCTCAAGAGTAGATGATCAAGATTTCATATATTGGGAGGGTACATTGTAAGATATTCTGAGGAAAAGGGATTTTTATGTAAGGATAGTAAAAGTTCCACTAAAGGTCTGCCACTATGCCCGAGTGTCATCATTAGTGTGGGTGTGATGAAACTATGCACCAAGCAAAGGAATTGTCTTCCCAATGCCAGGTTCTGTGGGTTGGAAATCTGGCAGAAAACTACCTCTTAAATGTGTGTGTGTGTTTAGTTTAGTTTGCCTAGCTTGTGTGTGTGCGCCTTGAACTGTGAGCACTGCTCTACCAGGCGACCTGGAAGTTGTTGAGACCTGCTAGAGGCTGTATGGAGAAGGTTATAGTGGTAATGAAGGCTGTATTCCTCTTGGGCTTTGTTTTTTGGGACTCATTCTGCTTAATGCAGCGTGATCTACCCTTCTAATTTGGGCTGTAGTTAACATATCCTGTTAAATGTGGTGGGAAATGAGTGATGGGTGGAGAATGTAGTGTTTGCCTGAGCTCGAATTCTGTCTCGAGTGAGTAAAAACCCATGAACCTCTGTAGCATAAAGAGAGGATAATTGCTGTGCTATGCTCAAGGAATTGTAGAGGACCTGGAATCGGACTTGTATTTTTTTGACGGAAGGAATTGACAAAGATGATTGGTCGCTTTCTTGTATATTGATGCCAGCTGCCTGGTAGAGTGCTGCACTTTGCAATGATGGATTGCTGCAATTGCCTGCAACTTGGTATCAAAGCAAAACCGAGGTGAAGAAGGGACACATTTCTTAACACTGTGTGCGGAAAAAAAGTTTAACTACCCGAGTTCATCTGAGGGCAGAGTGCAATTTGGTAAGGATTAACAGTTTTAGGTTTCGCACTTGTCCTAGGGCCTGGCAACTATGCAGAAAACTTGCTTAATCTCTACTGCTGAAGAACCTGACTATTTAAACCCTTGTGTCCCTCCCACCCCCAAATGGTGGTAGTCCATCTTTGTGTTTCGGTCATTTTTGCTATACTTTTTCTTTCATTAATTCCTTGTGTTATGGATTATTTCAGTTGTGGTTGCTGTCTCATGAGCACAGTGTGTTCTCCTGAGCTCAGGGTAAGCCCTTTTTAGCTTGAGCTAACAGATGAGACATGCAATTGCTGCTGTTTTTCTTCCGCGGGAGCATGGCTTGCACCAGCATTCTCCTCACATCTTCCTTTATCTGTACCATGTTTTTTGCCCCCTAGTTGAGCACAGTTCCCCTAGCCATGTCGTATTAGTACGAATTGTGAGAAATCAAAGGGTGTCTCACTTGCTAGTCTCCAGTAATCCCTCCCTCAGGTGACCAGAGCACGTTCATCGCTTTTGGATCAAGACTCTCGGGTGGACCAGTACGGGAGGATAACCTGGGTGCGGGATCTTCAGGGAGTAGGGGTGAGAAAACCGATGGTGAGACGCAGTATCCCACCCTTTCCTATACCCATCCTGCTTGATAGGATTCTCCAACGTTCCAACTCTCCCCCCCACCCCTTTCTACACAAACACTGGGCAGAGGACATGTCCCGTTAATAAGGTCAGGTGAAGTCGGGCACTTGGCCTTAATCACATACATCTGATAACCATAGGCTACCCCCACACAGGCGGAACATGGAGACACACTCTGAGCAAGGTGGAACACGAGAAGGAGCAGGTCTTCCGGGGCGAAGGCGAACCCACTGTAGCATAACGAGGGACCAGATCAAGGGACAGGGAAACCCTGAAGATCACTGCAGGAGGTTGTTGCCTCTGGGAAACCTTGAAAGAACACGCAGATAAAGCCAAATCCTAGAAAAGAAGAAGACAGCATTGTGTTTCAAGGACACCAGCAACCCTCCTCGGTGAACGGCAGAGTTGGAGAAGCAAAACCGGAGAGAACAGAAAGGAATGCACACAACCGGTTAGTTAGCAAAAGACTTGAAAGGCGGGTTTGTGTCAAGGAAACATTGAGGCTGCAACGGTTTATATCCGAATTGAAGGTAGCGTCGGTGCTGATGAGCCATGAAAGAAAGCAAACCTGTAGTGAACTTTAAAGTCAGTGTTAACTGTGAAGCTAGTGATAGAGTAGCGGAGTGGTCTGGTGAAAGGGAACGGCCCACTTGAAAGTCTCTACGAAATGTTTGTTTTGGTATAAAGCGACAAAGTGAGCGAAATCTGCAATGCATAAATGTCAAGATTAACCCAGACGAAAGGGGAAGTTAAAAGGGGATTGCTTTAAGAGAAAGATTTCTTTGAACTTTTCTGATTGTGTTGTGGAACTACCAAGAGAAACTGGGGCAAATACCATAAGGGAGTGCTGAAGTGAAAGCTGAAGTGGTCCTGTGGAGGTCTATGGAAAAAGCCTCGGACATTCGAAAGTCTTTGACATCTGTGAAACCTCTAAGCTTGACTGAAGGAGACCTGGAAAATGAAAGAAGTTGGGGTAAGGGAACCCCAAACTAACGTGAATACAGCTTGGGGAACCCCTGCAAGTACTGTGATTGCGAGGTCCAAGCATGGCTGAGGGAGATCTATGTTGAATCCGGTACTTTTGTTGAGAGGTCCGAGCCCGACCGAGGGAGACTTACTTGAACTGTTGATGCCTTGAGAGGTCCGAACCCGATAGAGAGTGACCTGCGTGAACTTTTGTTGAACTGTGAAAGAACTTTTGGTGAATTTGTGACTTTAACATAGAAGGCCAAGTGAGCCTCGACCCACGTTTTGAACTGCCTTTTTGTTGTTAACCGAAGCCAGAGTGCATCATCCTGTTTACGGGGGCTGCCTTACTCCGTGCTGTCGAACATGGGGAGGAGAGCTGACTCAGCCAGCTTGATCCCTTATGTGTCATGGCCACAGGCCACAGAACACAAAAACCACACCACCCAGGGATGGAGGCAATGGGTCACTTGACTCACTTATGTCCCTTTTGGACCTATAAACACAGGGGCCCTGGTTGGACTCAGTCCTGGCGCCTTTGGCGCCAGGCTCATATTGAGATGTGAGCAGGAACATTTTATTTCAGTGCAGGAGTGCTTTTATTTTACAAGTACTTTTCAGGAGCTGAAAGCCTTTATTCCAGAGAACATCCTCATGTGCTGACTCATCGGGTATGGCTCTCTAGGCCTGGTCTTCATGTGCTGACTCATCAGATGTTGCAGGGTGTGGCAGGCAGGCTGAACCTGGTGGGTGTGGCTTCTGAAGCTCAGCTATATAAGCTGCTCCATCCTTGAGGCCGGTGCTTCGCGTTACTGTGCACTCCTGTGCAACATGACGCTCACCGTCGCTTGGACCAGTTTACTTACCTTTGAAACTAGGCGTTCTCCTGCATACTCAACTCCAGGAAACCGGTGCTTCATCGCTTCATCTGCAGACTCATCTCCTGACATCCAGTGATCTTGATCCCGACGCCGCAGCACTGCACTCCGCATCCACAAACTCGGACCCTGTGAAGAAGAAGAAAGACAAGGTTAGAACATCGTTCTAGGGCCACGCCGCATTTCAACACTGCGTGCCCCCTAGTTAACAATTTACCAGCTACTGTACCGCTGCAGCTTCGTTCCTCATTCCCTCCGGCTATCGCCTCAAGCTCCACAGCTTCTGCCGGGCCGGCAACATCACCCACACGGGAAGAAAGCAAAAGAACAAACATCAAAAGTGGAACGTACAGCAATACAAGACAACGAACTTTACAATAGAAAAAAACAGACGAGGAAAGACAAAGGCAAACAGGAACACTTACCTGAAGTATAGTGGCTTAGGCGCAGCAGGACTGGACTAGCACATGCAAGGGACCAGTGAAGGAACTCGGTCCAGAACATACAAGCCCCCCTGCCAGAAGCAGCAGGATGGCGTGCTCGCCAAAACTAAACAGGTGAGCTTTCTAGGGACAGTGTATCCCTCGTGTACCATGGTTTTTGGAAGGGGTCTGGAAGGGGATCAGGCGCACAAGCTGGCATACTCGCGCCCCCCATTCCCTACACAGGAGCAGTCTCCAGCAGCATCACCTATTACCACCAGTCACCACATAAGCGCAGAGGGCGAATTCAGACCCAAGCGACCTCGCCCCAGGGAGGGCTGCAAACGTGCCCCAACGCCTCCGCAGAGACCAGGTGAGCGTAACATTATAACACTGACTTTCCTTTGCGTACACGTTCGCCTTTACCCACTTTTTGTATAAGAGATAGGGCAGTTTGAGAACCCTGAAGGTATCTCAACCGCTAGTCCCCGGGGGATCTGTCATCCAGGTGGCCAGGACATGGCCATCACTTTTGGATCCAGTTCCTGTGGGAGGATCACCTGGATGAGGCGTCCCGTCCTCAGGGAGTGGAAGTGGGACACCGGAATGTGAGACGTGGTATCACCTTCCAGTTCACCCTGAGCGTCAACGGGCCTAACATGTCCCAACACAAGGGTCAGGCAATTACTGATTACACACACCTGACTTCCATCACTCTTCTCCACACAGATAAGAGGCAGAACACGAAAGCACACTCTGAGAGAGGCAAAACACCAAAGGAAGCAGCAGTTCCGAGATGGCAGTTTAATACGAGGAGAAAGACAGTGAGACCAGAAAGGGTTGCAAGGAGGGAATTGCCCTTGGCCTTTTCAGAGGAAGAAACCTGTTACTTTCACAAGCCCTCCAGGATAAGAAACATGAAACCAGTAATTAAAGCTGAAGAAATGTGCATTGTGTGTCAAAGCTACGTGTGGCTCTCCTGCATCGATGGCTGAGGCAGGGAGGAGCGATTGCCGTTGTGGTACTGTCCTTGGCTCCGACAATAAAGCCGCTCCAGTAAAGTCAGCACAGCCGGTGAGTCTGGGAGACTGATAGCAGACCGCTCTGTGTTATAACAAAGGTTGCAAGCGGCAACCTTGTATAAAGAAATCTGCAAAGAACAGAGGTTAAGGTGTATGTTATGAGCGACGCAAATAGAATTGAATATCCAAGGAGTGAGTGAACCTTTGAACAGTAAACAATGTAAATGACATATACAGAGTGGTCCGGCACCACGTGGGTGATCATTCAAAGGTCTCTGTAGCATAGCCAACTGAGAGTGTGAAAACTGTAAACTGTGAAATCAAAGTGGTCTTTCAATGGGTCAAGCCAAACCCTGTGCCCATTCGAAAGGTCTTCGATAGCAAACGAGAATAGTTATTGGTCCGGGCCCGGCTGAGGGAGCCTAATTGTGAAAAGGGGATCTGAGCCTGGCTGAGGGGTGATCCAGGGTGAAGAGTGAATCGCCCTACTTGAATACTTGGAAAGGAACTCTTTCATTTGTTTGAGACATCAGGCCGTCTGGATCAAGAGCCTTTTGGATAACTAAGGGACTTGGGTATAGAAGGTCTGATGCTTGTGATAGAACTGTGTCCTCGTGCCGAAGAAGCCCAAGAGTGTGCTATGCTCGAGTGAACCGTCTTGTCCTGTGCGGAAAACGTGGGGAAGGGAGGCCAACGGCCTGAAAATTCTGACTTATCATTCAGGGAACACTTCTTTCTATGTCCCCTCAGTATTTGTAACTTAGCCGTAAGGATGGACAATAGGTTTTTTTTTTAGTATAGGCCCTTTTATTTTGATGAGACTCAACTAGGACTGCATTATTATTTTGATGGTCGTAGCTTGCTCCCATCTTAGATTTAGGTTTAGATAGGCGTAGATCACACCCTTGATAAGGTTCAATACACACCCTTGGACTGTGGTCACTTGTGTCAGTCTTACTTTGATACCATGCCTTCCTTTCAGCAGGCATTTGTTTTATTTTAGTTTAGGCCATTTTGATTAGACATAGACTGATGAGGACTGTCTTCTTTATTATTTGATGGGAAATACTACTCCCATCATAGCTATAGGGCAAAGTAGGAGTTTTTCCAAACCCCTAAAATGTAATGAAGGTTTTGAAATGTGTAGCTCTTATGTCGGTGTCATACTTGTGATACCATGCCTCCCTTACATAATCCCTTTATTACTGTGCGCCAACTGTCAATTTTCCACTGGTGAACCATGTTATAAGAGCATTGCCCCTTGATTCTCTGATACATGCTATTAGCTATCCCTCTGCTGTTAGGGTATATTAAAACTAGACATTCCTCAATTGAAGATCATTATATTGAGAGTGCCCCATGTCGTCTCAACATACAGTGACATTCCTGTCAGCAGCGTTTCCTGCTGGTTCTCCCAAAATCATACACCCCCCCCCCCCAAACCCCCTGTACTCCTGTACTATTTTTAATATCTATCCAACTCCCCCAATCAAAGTTATGTCCCGTCTTTCCTGCGCCTTTGAGTCTTATGCTAATGGAGCATAGATTTCCTTCTGATTTGCAGGGGACACACCTTCTGCAGACAATTCGATTTCGACCTGTCTTCTAGTGTCAGTGTTCCCATAGGAATTATACATCCCCATAAACCCTGCCATTACCATTCCATTGCCCTTGAGCCTCTCATCCTTTGGCAGGTGAGAATGTAATTATATCAATAACCAATGACCGGAACAGCACTGTTTTCTGCATTGAAAATACAGAAAATTAAAAACATTATGTATTATTTTTATGTATAAAAAATAAAATGATATGCACAATTTATGTTTGGTGTATAGAAAATGTAGTTAATGTTCCATAACTCAAGTATTTCTGGTTATAAATCTAAAACAGTTTTCCTAGTTACACCATTTGCCATACAGAGGTGCTGCAACCTTCCTATCACTCAGATACCTCGCATACCAATGCCTGGCAATAAAATGGCAAAAGGTCGCAAATGTCCGAGTCCCTGGGCATACATGGTAGTGTCAAGCAAATGTCAGGCATGTGCTTATCTAAAGCCTATAGAAGAGTCTGAACTCTTGAATTTGCCAAAGCTTGTTCCTTATCTACTTGTTGTTCCATGTTAAACCAGGTGAGAAAAGTCGATGCTCCAAAAGATCAAATGGACAAAGAGTGGGACGAGTTTCAGAAGGAGATGAGGCAAGTCAATACGGTAAGTGATACGTTGTTAGCGGGTGTTTCTGAACACTTAGCACAAGTGCAGATGTCCCTTTTTATTTCATTTCTTCATGACCATGTATGATAAAACACTAGTGTCAGTTAAGTGTGGATGCACTTTTCAGTGCAGATTACCTGGCAAAGAAACAACGTCTGAGATTATTTAACTCTGATAAATGAGACGGTTCTTAACATTCAAAGTGAAGAGCACAGAACTCTTTAACTGAGTGTATGATCTTTTTATTCCAGTTCCTTAATTTAGCTCGTTCAGTTTGAGGATCTATTTGTAGGGGAGGTTGAGTTTGTATTAGCGGACATCTATGAAATATAAAGATTGGAAGACTTTCATTAGCTTGTGCATCATAGGTGGTAGAGTCAAAAGATACAGGTGAAGTTTAGATGGCGAATGCAGATACCTAAATTACTTGTGAAGCGCAATCCATTTTATAGTGGTACCAATGTGTCCCTATTTCTATTATGCCAGAAGACGTGGCGCTAACTGTAATTAGCACACTAGATACACAGGAGCCTGCAGTAAAATATATAAAGGCAAAAACTGAGAAAGTAAAATGAAACTCATCTACAGTAACCGATTGGGAACACTACCAATTTAGTTTACAAATCTGACCTTTTCCACTTCCCTGAGGCCTAGTTAGTTACCAAAGCCAGCTCAAAGGGACAATGTCCAATTTGCAAAGAGCAGCACCATTTTAGATCATTTACTGGTGTCATTGCCATGGGTTTGGTGAAGTCATAGCGTCAAAATGAGATGTTTCAAATGAATAAATGCCATGACTTTATTAGTGCACTGACTTCATAACCTATGTTGTGTTGCAGACAGCGTTCCTCCTAATTAAAGGAATTTTGTAATATAAAAAACAGTGGTAATTCCCAACTCAATGGCCCCATGGTAGTCCGTTCACCATGATAAAAGTATTTAGGTTCAGTAAATTAAAGTCATCAACGAGTGTATAATTAATAACGTGTCTTGCAATATTGCCACTTCAGAATGTGATTTGTATGACGATGTGTGACTTCACACCGAATAACTGATGGTCAATATCACACAAACCTTTGTGTAAAAGATCAGAAAAAGAAATGCCTACATCAGCAGTCTCACAGTATTTTCTTATCCATGGTGTGTATACAGTAGGTGGAAAATAAAGCATCAAATAATAATGGCTGCAGAGTAGCAGGGAATATAACTAACAATACATGTTTTTAATGACATTGGGTTGTGCCAAAATGGGGTTATCATTCTGCTATGATGAAAGGATGCCCAAGGATGCCCAAACAAGAGAATATGCAGATCAAGTGACCCTAGCTCATGAGTCATCTCCTCACTTACAATGTGTAATAAACCATAAAGACTCAATATTGGCATGGGCCTCGTTGGCATTCTCCCCTGCCTTTCTGTAGACTGTATGGCAATAGCGAGCAGAGAAAGGGAAATATGCTCCAATAGGGAGAGCATGCTTGCTTAAAGGTCAGCTAGCTTGTATTAGGGCCAAAGCTCTCTTCTCTCAAAATGTGAATTGATTTTACAACACAGCTAATCTCTTTTTGGCACTGCAGGTTTCTGAGGCGATAGTGGCAGAAGAGGATGAGGAAGGGCGATTGGAGCGTCAGATTGAAGAAATTGATGAGCAGATGTAAGTATATCATGTATCCTTGAACCCCCTTCGTATATTACAACCCTTGGCTCATATAAAAAATCCTGTCATTTTATTTCTTGAACTTCGTGACATGCTTCTAAATTATGTTCACAGCTTCTATATTACTTTGGAGTATCAGACCAGGTAAGAATGAATGTTAAAGACGCACATCGATGGGAGCAACATTCAGTCAAATGTAAATGTTTTTGGTTCAAATTTGGATGCAGAGGGAAAGGGCCAGTCTTAATATTATTTAACTGGCTCCCGGTTGCTGCGAGGATTAAGTTCAAGAACCTACATCATCCACAAGGCTTTCTGGGGCCTGTGACCCCGCTACATCCAACTCTCTCTCCCTAAATACCTCCTAGACCCCTTCGGTCTTCGATCGCCAACTCTCTGCAGATCAGATGCTTTTCCAAGCAGAGAGTGGGGGGTTATATCTCTCTTCCGCAGGAGCCTCCCTCTGGAATGGGCTCCCTGCCCCTATCGGACTTGAGCCGGATCTCCTTAGGTTCCTGAAGCTTCTCAAGATCCTCCTTTTCTCTTCTTCCTTCCCTCTGCCCAGCTAATGTCCCCTCTGCTGCATTGACTGGCTGCCCGATTCCTTATGATGCATACTGGGCACCAGGCCCTCCTCGCCCAGTCTACCCTAGCACTTCAGTCACTCCTAATCCCCCCCCCCAACTGCCCTTGCCCGTCTGACATTCTTCCCTCTGCACTAGCCTGCTTGGGCCTGCACCGCTACAGAGCCCACCAAGCCCCTTCCTCGCACTCACCATGTGGACCTTCATTACCCTGTATTCCCCTGGCACTTGTCCACCTTGCCTCCCCTTGGCACTGGCGTAGCCACCTTCTCCCCCCACCGTTCCTGCCCCCCAGCACTTCTGCGCTCCCCACTACCTACCTACACTTCTTTCCCCCTTTACCACAAGCATGTTCTGCTCTGTCTGGAACAAAGCCCTCCCCGTCGCCCCCCCCCCCCCCCCCCAACTCCCCTGCACTTCTTGTTACTGCACTTGCACGATTCGAATGACGCAAGGCTTAGTAGGACCGATTTTTATTAGTCATCCCTGTTCCCCCCCCCCCTTCTGTCTTGTTGCGCCTTGATACACCACTTGCTGTATAAGCGCATTATAATTACCCAATAATAAAAATATTTGAGATTCTCCATTTCCCACAAATGGCAACGCATAATGGAGGAAGGGAAAATGGAAGAGAAAGTGAGGGCATGTCTGTCCTTAGCTAAAGCAGTAAAAAAAACAGGCTGTGCGAATTGTATTACCCTTAATTGACTTTTACAGAGCTAAGATATTGGCGACTATCTTGTATGGAGTCGATTTGACTCGCGGCAAGAGTAGAAGGTTCCTGGACTACCAGGAAGGGAGAAATTTGAAGAGTGCTGGGGGTCCCCGCCTCAGTCCCAGTCGGCCTTATAAGACTGAAAGTGGGGCTAGAGTTTTGGTGCGGGCAGCTGATGAAGCGTAGACATACACTGTTCTTTAAGATGCCAGAGCACAAGGACCACAGATGGACTGACGTCTACCTGAATTCCACCATGGGTAAGGGAGTCAACCCCTTATTTTGTATTTTTAAGAAAAGGTGTGAGGAATTAATGGAACAACTTGATCCCCAGGGATGGTCTCTGACGATTTAATCAAATCAAAGGTTAAGAGATGGGATATTATAGCAGATCTCAGAGACCTGATACTTAGTAACGAGTGGTCTGGTGGAAAGGAGTAGCCCACTTGAAAGTCTCTGTGAAAGGTGCATTGTTTGAGGCGATAAAAGTGAATGAACTGTAAAAGCGAAAGTGAATGAAGTTAACTCCGAGAGAACGGTCTGAGCCCGACAGAGGGGGACTGGTGTTAACTTTTTGTTTCGTTATTTGCGGAAGACTGGAACAAGAGCCTTTAACTTGGAATGCCAGGCAGCCCTCAATCCACTTTCCGAATTGTTTCAGTGTTAAAGACCGTGCCAGTGTGTCATTCTGCCTATAGAGATTGCCTTATTCCGTGCTGTCTAAACGTGGGCAGGAGAGCTGATTCAGCCACATTTTTTCCTTGTAGAACACTGATTTTCCTTTTATATACATACCTACTTACACAATTATTTTTAACAAGAGATGAGCATTAGGTTTTATTAGCATAGGCCATTTTGATTTGACAGACATGACTAAGCTGTTTTCTTTATTATTTAATGGTTGAGATGATTCCCATCCCAGCTATACGGCAAAGTAGGAGTTTTTCCAAACCCCAAAAGTTAATAAAGGTTTTACAAATTGTGTCCGTGTCATACTTGTGATGTCATGCCTCCCTTACACAGCCCATGGACTGACCATGGTCGTGCTAATCCCTGTGGTCATTCCCATCCAGTTCCTGCCCTTCCCCGCCCAAAACACTGCCTCATGGGATCTCTTTCGACCTGCTTTAATCAAGCCTTACCCTCAAACTTTGACTCAAAACATAACTACTAAGACCCACCCAGACCGCAAACAATGTTTGCAACACCATGCTGCCATTATTTGATGCAAACTGGGACAGGCAGCTACTCAGGCTGCACCTGGCCCATCTGATGCAGGACAACCAGGCCAGGCCAGGGCACAGGGAGTACGGGGGGTGTAATGAGGAGGAGAGCAGACTCTGCAAGGCAAGCACCCATCCCCAGGCCATCATCCTGGGCCCTCAGTGACACCCAGTTGGTAACTGAGCATCGCCTGGACAGGGAGACCATTACTGGGCTGCTGGCCACAATACATGACGAAAATGGGAGCAGGATTAACATCCGCACAGCCGTGCCCCTACTGGTGAAGCTGGTGCTAGTCCTGCAGTTCCTTGGGACGGTCACTTTCCAGCATTCGGCCACGATGCATGGCATGGCACGGCACAGTCAACATTCAGCACAGTCCTTGGCCAGGTGCTGGATGCCCTTCTACGCCATGTCAACCAGCAAATCGCACTGCCCACCACCCAGGCCCAGGTGAATGACATGAAGGCGCGCTTTTATGCCACTGCACAACTACCCAACGCGATAGCAGTCAACTGCACCCATGTTGCGTTGGTGGTGCCCCAGGCTCATGAGGCAGTCCACAGTAACCACAAACACGATCACTCCATGAACATGCAGGTGACCTGTGGCCCTGAACTTATTACCCACTGCTATGCCTGCTACCCTGAATCCACCCACGACTCCATGGTCCTACGCAACAGCACAATGCCGGGATACATGTAGAGGCACAGAGGACAACAGACCTGGATAGTGGACGAGTACAAACCCAGCCACAAATGCATGTCGAAGTATAAGTAAAAAAGGGGGAGGGGTTTAGCCGCAGGAAGCATTACATGTCAAGAGGAGGCACTGGCAGCAGCTGTGCGGCACCTGCACCATCGACTGGGGGCACCCAAGGGTGCATGCACATGTCTACCACACCCGGACACACACATGGTGATGGACACACCCCGCTGCCAACACAATGGCACATCAGACCACATCAACCACAATGCACCTTGAATGTGCTGCAGCTCAGATCCACACAGCATGTCCACCCATGCCACAGCCGTCTTCCCATATGCAGTCTGGTTGACTGCAGTCAACCGTCACACAGCAGCCACTACAACAACACAGGGTGCATATACAGGACAAGTAATGCATGGCATGATATACAAAGGATGCATACCCATCACGCATACACATTGCATGGTCTGGATGCACACAAGAATGCCCATGCCTCACAATGGCCAAATACATTGAGACTGCAGACCCATGCATGAGACAGATGACTGATGTTGGTATTCCATCCCATACAAGTGACTCTGGATACCCGCAGCTGAAGTGGCTGATGACCCCTGTGCCTGACCTACGAACACCACATGACCATGCCTACAACCATGCCCACAGCCGGACACGCATATGCATAAAAACGCACTTTCGGACTAAAGGCATGATTCTGGTGCCTAGATCGCACTGGAGGGGCACTGATGTATGCACCAGACAAAGTAGGGAAAATTGTAATGCTTCACAACATTTGCCTCAGGAGTAATGTGCTGCCACCCCCACCGCCCCTCCCGATACTGACGGGCAACACCCAGGGGAAGATGAAGATGACCGTGTGGCCGGAGCCAGAGCAGACGCACAGGGATGAAGTGAGGGAACGGAAACTGGCCTGGCAGGCACTGATACACAATAACTTTGAGCACGTTGACCTGACCCAGTACAGATCCAGCACATATTGAATAAAGGGCACAAGTACACAATCATAATTGTCCTTGCATTTTTCTTTAGTTCAACAGGCTTTAATGTCACTTTTTCTAACCCCATCTGCTCTCCCCCAACCCACCACCAACAACCCAGCACACTATCCCCCTACCACAAACACCCCAGTACGCTATCCCCGTTCTTCGCCCCCACCCACCACTAACACCCCCAGCACACTATCCCCCTTGCCCCTACCCAACGGCGTGTCCATATGGAGCACACTCAGGCCAACAGTGTGCATGGCTGTCATGAAGGCTGTGCCCTCTTTCCCCAAACCCCAGCATCCGGGGAGCGTGAGCGTAGCTTGCGCTGGGACCTCCGCCTAGGTGTTCGCTGTTAGGATTCCTTCGTGGGGGTGGTGGAGAATGAGGTATTTGAGGCTGCCATCGGCAGCTGCTGGTGGTGGAGGGCATTACTTTCCCTCTTCTGCTTCGCAAAGGCAAAGAGCCCCTCACAAAGCTCCTGCACCCTCTGGCTAAACCCAGTCAGGGAGGCTGTGCACGCTTTCACTACAGCCCTGGTTAACGCATTGTCCCAGGCCGTCCTCTTCGTGGCTGCTCTGATGGATCGACTGATGGCCTGCACATGCTCGTTGTGGGCAGTGGCAAGGCCCTCTATGTGGCGCTGGCATGCCTCCATGGCATCGAGGCGTTCCATTACAGCGCCCAAGGCGGCAGTCGGCTGAAGTGGAAAGCTGGGACGTTACTTAGTGGGCCTTCTGTCTGGTGACCCATAGGAACTAGTGTTGGTATCCGGCTGCGGGATGTGTGTGCGTCGGTGCTGTCTGGCCCTGTGGGCTTGGGCTGCGCTTGGTCTCCCGAACTGGGCTCTCGGTGGGGGGTGTGATGGCTGGCGATGTCTGCGGCCTTGAGTCGGGGCTGCAGCTGCATGCTGGCTATCACTGCAGATGCTTCTCGCCCCTCCCTTCTCCTGGGTGCCGGTTATTGGGGCATTGTGGTCAACCAATACCTGGCAACTCACCCGCTGTATTGCCATTTTCTGCTCAAACTTCCAGTGCTACGCAGACGACACTCAACTCATTTTCAGGCTGCCCTCTCCTCCACCTCTCTCATCACTGATTGCCTAACTGCCATTCAAGATTGGTGTGCCGCCAACGATCTTTGTCTTAATGCCAGCAAGACATAGATCCTCCTCATTGGCACACCATCACCTTCCTTTCCCCTCACTCTCTGGCCGGCCTCCCTTGGCCCTCCTCCTATCCCCACCTGCGAAGCCAAGAACCTTGGTGTCACCTTTGATTCCACTCTCCTTCTCCTCCCACATCGCTGATGTATCAAAAAAGTCAAACTTCCTACTGCACCTTTTCAGAGGTATTCTTCCTTTCCTCTCATTCCCCCAGAAGCTCACTGTCTCCCAAGCTCTGGTTCTCTCTAAGTTGGACAATTGCAACAGCCTCTTTCTTAATCTACCTGCCTCTACTCTCTGCCTTTTACACCTTGTCCAGAACAGGACTGCAAGACTTGTCCTTGGCCTCAAGCCCTGGGATCGTATCTTTCCAGCTCTGAAATCTCTCCATTGCCTCCTAGTGGATGCAAGGATTAAATTCAAAACCCTCTGCATTGTCCACAAGGCTTTCTGGGGCCTGGATCCAACATACCTTCAGCTATCCCTCTGCAAATACCTCCCATCTCGAGCACTCCGCTCCTCTACCTCTAACTCCCTCAGGGCCAGTCGTTTCTCAAAGAAACGAGCTGGGGGTAGATCTGTCTTCGGCTGGGGCCTCCCTCTGGAACAGCCTCCCTGCCACTCTAAAACCTGAGGAGAACCATCTCTGGTTCCGGAAGCACCTCAAAACCTTCCTCTTTGCTTCTGCCTTCTCCTCTCCCATGTTGATTCTACTCTCCCTCGGCACCATGCACCTGGCCACCCTCTGTCCTCCGGGCCTAGGTACCTGCTCATCTTGCCACCCTCACACACTGCCTCCGGGCCACCCCTTGCACTGGGGTCTCTATCTGTACCCATACAGCCCTCCCCTTTTCTTCCTGCACTTTCAGACCTACTCGGCCTGCTGCCATAAACCCAGCACTTGCCACTTGCTGGCTGTACTCCCATTGTTTGTTGTCTTTTTATTTATTATTTTATTATTTTTGTTTTTTCCTTCTCGCTCCGCACTCTCCTTTTGTTCCCCCTTCCATGCACTTCTCCCCCTTCCCCCTTTACCCTGCACTTGCACGTTCTCAATGTCACTGGGCCTAGTAAGATCGTTGTTTTTGTTCTCCCCTGTTCCCCTTCCCTTGACTTGTCACGCTCTGAAACACTTGTGTATGAGCGCGACAGAAATAAAATATCAACATCAATATCCACGCTAGCCACTGGTATGCCCCTGTCGGGCTGGCCTTGGGTAGTGGTTGTGCCCTTGCTGTGGTGGGGTGTGCATGGGTGTTGCCTGACGGCCCCTTTGCGGGGTGATGGTGGTGGCGCGGGAGGGCCCACGTGTAGACGGCCCTGCTACGTCCTTTTCCCCTGATGGCTGTGTGCCTGTAGGGGGACATAGGAGATGGCATTAGGACACATCCTGTCACGTGTTTTGGCATGCATGGCAGTCATTTCAGGTTGAGATGTGTGGCACAGGGCTGTTGGACTCATGCATGGGCCTGGCCTGCTTGGATCTGTTAGCAGATTGGCAGAGATGGGGCCACATGCTGGGGAGAGTGGGGGCGGGTGTGGTACTTGGAGATGTGAATTTGCTTTGTTGGCATGGCAGGGGAACATTGCTGGCATAGCCGTTGCTTGTCGTGCAAGCTCTGGATCCCCATTACCAGCTGGACTGTTGCACATGGTGATTGGGGAGGCTGGCACTTGTCACTGACAGCCACCAATGGGGCACTACTGTGCACCCACCAGGGCTGTATGGTGCCTGGATGTGTCCCTTGGCTGCCATCCCCACTACTCTGCCTCACAGGAGTGGCCTTGGGGTGCACTGGCACATAAATGGGTGCTGCTGTATAGGGGCCTGTGGTGGCTCACACCCACTGCCCCCAGTCACAATGCCCGACTCATAGGTATTTCAACTGGGGGATGCTGTGGTGGGCTGTTATTACACTTTGAGGGGGGTGGGAGTGTTTGACTCACCTTCTGCCTCCTGGATGCCAGTGCTAGCCTCAGCTCCTCCAACTCCCTCTATACCCTCCATGTTAATCACAGTGCTGCAGCGTACCTTCCTGGGTGTCGGGTCGAGCTGTGGTGGTGAGCCTCCCCCTGTGGCCATGCTGTCTGTGCGATGGTGCGGCAGCATGACCCGGACCTGCAGGTCATTCCATCTTTTACGACAGTCTTCCCCTTCCCGGGGTACGCAGAAGACTGCAGAGCCCTTCAGGCTCACGGCCAGCCAGACCTGGGTGCTCCGCTGGGAGGTCTTTTTTTGCCTTGCCCTGTATAGCTCTGCATGGTGGGCCACAAACTCATCCACCAGTGCATTCAATTCAGCCTCTGTAAACGTAGTTTCCTGAGCTGATCTGGGGCTGCCTTGCCCTTTGCCCTCTCCTGTGACATTTTTGATGTTTAGGAAGTCTGCATGGCTGCCAGGGGCTCGGATTCGGAGTGGATTGTGATTTCCAAGTTGCAGTCTTTCCCGTTCTGTCGGTGACATGTTTTCCACTGGCGCTATTACTGCGCTCTAATAGCGCGTGCTGATGGCGCTGCCAGTGCTATTTTAACTGTTTTTTTGAGCGGTAGGCCACTCCCCAGCACTGTTTGTGTCGGACGCAGTTAGCGTTACCATCGGGGGCTGTGTGCGTGCCCACATACTTGTGATGCGGCACTATTTGCACCACGGCTCCAGGCGTAATTTGAGTTCCGTTAACGCCCAACTCGTGATGAGGCTGAATGTGCCTGCCTGTGTTTTTTCAAAGCAGTCTTCTGAGAGTTAATGGCTTAATGAGGCGATATATGCTCCGAGATGGCAGGCCGGCACTTTAGGTAATGGCCGGCTGCACAAGTTAAGGGACGCTCACTGCGCTCGGGCCCTTAACGAGGGTGGAGAGATGTGGGGTGCTCATTTTATTTTTTAATAAAAGAAAGAAAACGTACCTTTATCTCACCAACCGACGCCGCACAGTTGTCCGGCTGGAAGTCGGTTTACAATGTCGGGTGGCGGTATATAGGTAAGATTTCTGTTTTTCATACCGGGGGAAAGACACCATTAGCACCCATGTAGAAAGCTACACTGTTGCTAAGGGGGAGCGGGGAAAGGGAAGCTCCTGTCACCATTAGAACTCGTCTGAAGGGTGGATTTCCTTAGTGAATACAGCCCGTGTTCCAAGCATTCTCATTGGTGGACGGCGTCACCCATGGTGCTAATTTGAGTTGTAAACCTGCTACTGGTGTGATAAAAATGTCTTGCCAGGTCTGCCTTCTGCTACTCGATGAAAAAGCACTCTGCATGTCTTTCACTGAAGTCCTGGTAAAACAAGCATTGGCAAAGCCAACAGTTTTGGCTTGTGTATGAGTATTAGGCATTTGCCAGGCACAGCTATTAGATTTCCAGGTACTCGCACCATTTTGCACCTGCTACCATCAATGACCAGTTAATACCACTACGGCTGTGGCTGGCGAGTACCTTTCCCATGCCTACACTAAAGCCCAAACTGTTAGCATTGCCAGTGCTTGTTTTGTGTGTGTTGAGCCATATTTCTCTTTTGGCAACTTTACCGCCATAGATCCTATGTACCCACAATCATTTTTGCATTGTTTCTGAACCTGTTCTGACTTTTTGAAGGGAAGTAAAGCATTCAGCCTCCCTTCCCTTGTCTTGTGCTTATTTGTTATGGGGAAACTGATCAGTCCTTCAGACTATCGGTACTGGGAAACTCTGCATTCTGTGACTTTTTAACATTAAACACAACATCTTACAATGCAGTGCAATGGCTGTACTTTTATATCACCCTAGCTTTTTACACTTGGGATTTTTGGTTACGACAAGCTGGTGGCAGCAGATATATTTTTACTATTTTTGCATTATGTTTGGTGTTCACATTCGCATTTACCGTGTATGGCTACTAAGCGTGGCTAGAGCCCCAAAATGGCGGTGCCATAAGATTTATGCTTGTTCTTTGGACATATTGTTGTTTGGCCTTCTTCCTGCCTGGCCAGGTAGGAAAATACTGTGCAAGGTTGTGCACTTGCCTGGGAAAGCTACTGCTTTCACAGGATGGTGATGTCCTTGTGTGTGTGCGTTGCCCAGGAAGGGAGTAGGACTGTCTAGTCCCATTTTACATCTGTGTTGCTAGAGAGTTTAGGTGTTGGGCATGAGTGTAACCAGTAGTTGAACCTGATTGGACAACTGGCTGTTTGACTGGTGCAGATCCTTACCATTGGCGGGCTTATTCTTGTTTCCAGGCTGGAATGTGGAAAAGAGGACTCCTGCAGCCATTTCTTCAGATCTGCATTAAAGCCATTGGAGAACAAGCTGTTACTGGGCACAAGACTCCATACGGTGCCTTGCCTGGCGTCGCCCTCGGAGGAGAGGATGGCAGCCATTCAAGAAAGGTGCAGCGACTGTCGTCGACAAAGACAGCCATGGTGCGGGTCATCAAGTCATTACTGGGCATGATGTCATCCTCCATTTACCTCGCCCGTCTCTGCAGGTTGCAGATGCGACCCCTACAGGAATTCCTGGACGCCCGCTGTATACAGGTGTCCGGAAACCTCACAGACAAGATGTTAGGTAAGATTTCCACAGAGCTGGTAAATCTTCCTTTCCTGGTTCAACCCCAGAACTTTTTGCTTTTCTAGTGGGATATTTTTCATTAATACCTCAGTGAGTGGGAACCCTTTTCCACACTCACCTAATCTTTAACTTTTTTTATGGGTGTAGTTTTTAAGACTCTCCATAGTGTGTTTTTAAAGTGATCATGTTTAACAACTTGTTGGCAATGCGTGCCTGTTTTTGCTGGGTTGCCCTAGGGGCTCCCCATTTAAATTTCTTGTGCTAACCTTGAGTGAACTACAGTTCCCAAGGGTAGAAAGGATGGGTCTTTGGATCCCTTTTATATTTTGTTAGGTGAAACCAGCACACCCTAAATTGAAATGGAAATTGATGTTTGCTAAGGGTCGATTCAACATATACTTTTAAGAGGAATAGAGAGAGAGGAGGGAGCCTTGCAGGATCCCATATTTAACTGTGTTGGGGTAGCATTGAAAAGGGGGGAGGGGGGCGGAGACCCTGTGTCCTGCCAGTAAGGAAGGAGGTGAACCAATCGAGGACGGGGCCTGAAAGTTTCATCCTGTGGAATAGGATGTTGAGTAGAATGGTTTGGTTGATGGTGTTGAAGGATGCAGAAAGGTAGAGGAGCTCAAGTAGTTCCTTGTCCTTTGCCAGTGTTATTGTGGAGGTCATTGATGATGTGAAGTGTAGCAGCCTTAGTGTTGTGTCTAGGTCAAAAGGCAGATTAGAAGGGGTTGAGCAGGTTGTTTGTGGTTATGTATTGTTGCAGTTGGTAAGTGACAAAGCCTTTTATGATTCTTGTGAGACATGGCATGATAGTGATGCGGTAGTCGTTTTCGCGGGAGTGTGAGGTTGACAATTTTTTTTTTAAGGAGGGTGGTGAGATGTGTCCACATTTGGGAGCAGAGGGAATAGTACCATCTGAGAGACAGGACTTGATTATATTCAACCAGGGGCGTAATGCAGTTGGAAGCAGCTTGAGATGGGCAGACATCATCCAGGATGTGTGCAGGTTGTCTTTTGGCAGTAAAGGCTATGAGGGTATCCGTGTTCAATGTTGAAGGGGTCCCAACTGCCAGATATGTGGTTGTGGAAGAGCTGGGGGGCAGGGGGTGCTTGCCTAATGTTGTGTTTTTTTGGAGTTGAAGTAGTCCATGAAGGAGTTGCATACTGCAGTGGATGTGTGACACACAGTGGTGTGTGGAAGATGTGGATAGTGGTTTGGAGAGGGATTTGACAATGTTGAATAGTGTCTGTGCACAAGTGGTGGCGGAGTGGAGTTCCTGGAGATAATGGGTGGCTTTGGGATTGTGTATGGCTGTTTTGTATTTGTTGCAGCAGAGATGGAGTGGTATTCTGATAATGTGGTATGTGTTCTTTTGTGAGGCTCTTTCTAGGCGTCTGGCTTCTTGCTTGATAAGAGAGGTGTGAGCTGTTTAACCATGGTTTATGGTGGTCGCTGCAATGCTTTTGTGATTTGACAGGGGCAATTTTGTCGAGTGCCTGTGCGATGATGGTGTAATTATTTGGGAAAGTGTATGTGTGTATATATATATATATATATATATATATATATGTGTGTGTGTGTGTGTGTGGGGGTGGTACCGGTGCTGCTAAGGCTGCATCATGAGTTTGGTTTGTCTGGCTGGTGGTGAGGGGGATGTTTGGCATGTGTGTGGGAGGAGGGGGGGCATCTTGTGTGGTAGTCAGTATGATTGGGATTGCAAAGTGGTCTGACCATGACACCTAGATTCGATTTTCCACTTGAAATGAACACATCCATGGTGTTGCCAGCTGTGCGTGTAGGGTAGGTGATGAGCTGTGCGAGGTCATAGCGGGTGAGTGGAGTGAGGATAGTCTTCAGTATGTCATTGCTGTGCTATTGGGAACTACTAGGGCTGAAGTCGCCAAGGTAGATATTGATGCAGGGGGAGCTGGGTTGTTCGTTGTGAAGTCAGTCCAGTCTGTGTGGAATTTGGGAATGTGTGTTTTGGGGTGGTAAATGAGGTGGAGAAGGTTGGGATGTGGATGTGATGGAGGTGAGCAAGTGAGAACAAGTGCTTCAGAAGATGTGTATGGGGGTGTCGGTTTGTGACTGGTGAGTGACTCTTTATATATGTTGGCAATACCACCACTTTGTTTGTGTGGGTGGTCTCTGGTGGATGAGCTTGTGTAATTGGAAGCATGTCATGGATAATAGGTGTGTGGTGGATTTGGTTTGTGCCATGTTTTTGTAAGGAAGAGTATATGTGGGGAATGTGTGCTAATGAGTTAACTGATATCATGTGTCTGAGCAGGGGAAACAGTGGCAGTTGAGGAGAAGGCAGGTGTATGCAATTAGGTGTTTTAGTGGAGTGTTGTGTTTGAGTTTACTTTGAATATTGTTTGTGTGCTTTCTATGAGGCATGTTTTGTGGCAACTAGTTAACAGGGGCAAGAAGGGAAAAGATAATGGCAAGAACACTTTGCTCTGCCCACCGTTTGCCTTGGATGCTCAGGCGAGTGGACGTCCTAAGGAAATCGCTTACATTCCCAAAGTAACCTACAGGTGCTTCAGCAACAGAGAGATATACATCGGAAACAGGAAGTCAGTCCTCTTTTGAAAATGAAAGCTGAAAAAAAAAGCTGCATGATGCTGGACGAAGGATTACCGCGGGAGCTTCAGGCTGCAATATGGCACTCCTAAGGGAGGGTGGCGGGGAGAATCTACCCTACCTTCCACACTTAACTGGCCCTGAGGGGAACGTGACCTGTAAGTGGGGGTCACGTAATCAGCCCGTAGATTGACCCTGGATGATTCTTGTGGGTCCCCTGTCCTCTGCAGCCTCATGCTGCTGGAATAAGTGCCTTTGGTGGTATTTTGTATTTTTTTTGTTGCATTTATTTGGTATTTATATCCCCTAATCCAAAGCGCTTAACATAGCAAAAGTATAAAACGGTACAATAATAAACAAATTAAGCTTGACATTGGGAGCCTGGGATCAGCCCTGCTGGATTAGATGAAGTTTCAGCGATTTGCGGAATAGGGAATAGGTAGTGATAGAGCGTAGAGAAAGAGGAAGAGCATTCCAATATAGAGGGGCAAGGTGAGCAAGTGTTCGAAAGCGTGATTGGGTATTGTACTGAGCTCAGTGTTGCTCTCAACCCAGTTGAAGCCCTTCTGAGGGTGGAAAGTCCTTCAAATATGAGGTTTCTGGTATTGGTGGGCAGGGGGAGGGGGGGGATCATGTGACCAGCCCATAGATCGACCATTGGTGAATCTTGTAGGTCTCTTGATCTCTGCAGGTAGCCTCGGGCTCAGTACTATTATATGCACATTCACTTTGGTGTGCTCTGCTAAGTGATCTAGCGCTTTACTTGTAGAATGCATTTAGATCTGTTTCAGAATACTGTAGAATAGCAAAGCAAGTGAAAAGAAAGAAACCATTCAGATGGATCAACCCTGGGAGTGTATTCTGAGACTACCCCAATGCCCCTATTAGAGTGAACATGGAGGAGACAGATGTTTATCAAACGCAAACGAGGTAGTTAGCAGAGCAGTAAGATTTAGACTCAAAAGGGTGTTAGTTTTCTAGAGCCACCTAGGCACAAACAGAGTACTCCAATAATTCAAGTTTGATGGACTAATCCGTGACCAGGCTATTACCAAGCTTAGCCAGGCATGGGAAAGGTAGAATTAGGACTTTATGCCCATACAACCCTTTGGTGGATGGGGAGGTGTTAGAAATAGGTCTGCAAACAACGGGTCTGGACAGGTTGTTCCCACTGGTCCGGGGGATCAAAGCAAGCACTGACTTCTGGAGATCAGGATAGAGGAGCAGAGCTTCACCAGGACTTGGCTGGAGGCGATGCTGGTCAGCTGGAACAGTCGTCCTCTGGTCTTCAGGAAGATGCCCTTCTTCGTAGCATTCTGAGCTCCAACAAATATCTGTTGAATGACTGCAGGAGTCCTCCTTTCATCAGACCCAGCCCCCACATCCGGACACACGCTCAGATCACCACTTTGCCTGGGAAAGCAGGAGCTTTGCTTGGGAAAGGTCTTTCCATGGTGTCCAGTCATAATGTCGAATGAAATTAGTCGAATTACAAAAAAGTCGAATCCAAAAATGTCGAATTTTTTATTTTTTTATTTATATATATTTTTTGGGTTCCGGTGGTAAAAAAAAAGGGGTAAAACAAAAAAAAAATTAAAAAGTGGAGGTTGGGGGGGAAACCCCCCCCCCCCATTTCGAAAAAAAAAAAGCAACCAAAAAAAAAAAATTCGACATTTTTGTTTTCGACTTTTTGGATTCGACTTTTTGACTTTCGAAATTATTGAATTCGACATTATGACTATGAACCCTTTCCATATAGGGCAATTCTGGAACCGAGAGGGCAGGAAGAACGCCAAGGCACAAAGTGGATAAAAAAACAGGCGAAAATCTCATGGTGAGCTGTTTTAGAATATATGGTACTCAAAGTGGCATTATGTGATAAAATGCAAAAGCACATGATTAAAAGATTTTTTTAAATGGTAGGGAAAAGAAAATGCTACTACCAGCTCATTCTGGACACATTTTGCCTGTAACCACTAAGTTGCAAAAGAAAGTTGTAAGGATACTTTTTATCCTAACTGCACTTCACTTTGATTTGTGTAGCTTTAAAAATGCAAGAATGCTACTAACTTGGACAGTGTCTCACAGTATTGCAGTCTTGGGGACTGATCAGTTTCCTCATAAAAATGAGCAAAAAGCAAGGAAAGTAAAGCTGAGGGCTTTACTTACTGCTAAAATGTCAGGTTAGGAATCGTACAATAGCAAAACGATAGGGTGTCACATATCTATGTGAGGAAAGCAGCAAAAAGAAAATCTTTCTAACAACCTACATCGTGTTTCGGTGGTAATGTTGTGGCCCTTTCTTCATTGTGCCAGGATTGTCTAGCTATCCAGTACCAGGAACCGTCTTGCCAGAGCCTGGAACCGCCCTGGTCATGCCAAAGGTGACCTTTACACCTGTGACCCTTAAGCCCCCTCCACCGTAACTAAGACACAGAGCACAGGGTTCCAACGATTTTAGAAGCCTCTGAAGGGGTCCCTAGTAAATCGGAGTACAAGGGGATAGTAAACTTACCTTTTCATACCACCCCTCTCCCCCACAGCCCCCCTTCGACCCTGATGGGGTTTAATGAGTGCAAGTCCTTGCCCTACCTCTCCCTTGCCAGACCGTGATCGGTGGAGCTCTGGTCAATGATCCTCCCCTGGGCTTCCATTAAAGTGGTGGGCTTGGTAGAGGGTCTCCCAAGAACTTTACTGCTATTCCTCAACTTTAAAACACTTGCCTGCTTGGTTTGCCAATAATTGTTCAGACCAGTTTCAAATCTCCTAGCCTCCTGCAAAATTTGGACTTAAAAAGAAAATACACAGGCTGGGACTAGTTGCTTGGCTATAAGGGCTATCCCTTAACCACTAGACTGTGAATCCCTTTCAACGAGCAAGGCAATCACACCCTTTTAACTAATTAAACAAGGCATGTTTGCTTTTTTAAACACGTTCAAAAACCTTTATAGGCCCTTTTCAGCAGAATGACTTTCGTTATTCATAGGACTGAGCAGTCCTATGAACATTTGTGTTTGAATTCACTGCCTTAACAGCAATAACGAGCAGAAGCTCCCTGGGGTGAGCTTGCGTTTAGTTATTGTCGCCAGGACATCGAATGAAATAAACACTGTGCACACTCTGCAAAATGGATGCCTGCACAATTTTAAAAACACATATGTTGCTCACTTTAGATTGAATTTTTTTTTCAACAGATGTATAACATTTTTCTATGGCCAATAGTTTTAAGGAAATTCTTTTTTTTTTATATAAATGGCTGTTTATTAAGAGTACTGTGTGTTCTTAGCTGAACCCTTCAACACACTACCACATTCTAATTCCAAGCCTTGCTACTTGGTCACACTACCTTGAAAGAGTTTGGCTAGAATTGAGTGCCTGCCTTTCACTGTTCACCAGAATGGAGTGGCTTCTAAGAGTCTGTCCATGGGGCTGATTTTGAAAATCCATTTTAAGAGTACGTAAGAAGAGGTCTACAGCAGCAGTTCCAATCCGAACAAGTACAGATGACTCAAGGGTCGATAATGTGCCTGCCAAATACCTTTCGTAATGCACGTTTGATACAGTCTGATGAGAAAGTACTTTCTGGTACCTCAACCTCAGTCCTGCCAAAATCAGATGAGGTTATCAAGAAACTGAAAGCCTTACAAGATAAGACTCCAGCACTGGGCCAAGTACCAAAAACTTTGAAACATAAACAGGGGTTTGCTAAATATCATGGAAGGGAGTGAAACTATCCGCCCCCGCTTATTTCCTGAGGAATCTGAGTCTGATATTTCTTTAATCTTTGATTGAGGCATAAAATAAATGAAGGTATCGCCACATTTAGATAAGGCAACAACTGCACCTTTAAATTAGGCTCCCATTGACCCGCTTCAGTAGAACCACTCCCTTTGAAGCCTACACTACAGGATGATACTCCAGGCACTGAGGAAGAACAGTGCCTTTGCGGAAAAAACTTCCAGTAAGTTATTTCCAAAGCCGTGCAGGCTTTAGAGCTGCTTCAATCTGACCAGTCTTTGGTAAGATCCATATATGGCTACTGCACTGCTTGCTATTGATGGCGACTTCATTTATAAAACATACTGTTTTCAGCAACGTCGAAACCTCATTTGCAATGCACTTTCATTCTCAAAAGTTCTTCTGGTGAAGTACAAAATTCCCAGCAATTATCTGTATGTGATTGGGAATCTTGATATGATATGTGGCATTTATAACGTGCCTGTACACAAGTGTTTCAAGGCGCGACAAGACAAGGAGGGGGGAAGGGAGGAAAAACCAACAATCTTATTAGGCCTTGTGTCATTCAGATTGCGTAAGTGCGGGGAAGAAGGAAGGGGAGAAGTGCAATTGACTTAATTGCAGCCAGCGGGTGGCTCATAAGTGCAGAGAGAAGGGACTTTAGGGTTGCAGATACAGACCCTTGAGTGCTGGGGAGCGCAGAGGCAGTGCAAAAGCAATTGGACATGAAGGAGCCTGGCCCAGAGTTCAGAGGGTGACCAGTGTGCAGAGCAGACGGGTACATCAGCAGGGGAGAGGGAGAGAAAAAGCGGAAGCAAAAAGAAAGGTCTTGAGTTGCTTCCAGAACCAGCAGTGGTTCTGCTACAGTTTGAGAGGCAGGGAGGCTGTTCCAGGGAGATGCCCCAGCTGAGGATAAAGATCTGCCACAAACCCTTTTCTTGGAGAAGCGTTTGACCATCAGAGAGTTGGAGGTGGATGACCAGAGGGCTCGAGATGGAAGATGTTTTGGAAGAGAAAGTTGTAGGTAGAGCAGTCCCAGGCCCCAGAAATCCTTGTGGACGATGCAGAGGGTCTTGAACTCGATCCTTGCAGCCACAGGGAGCCAGTGAAGAGATTTCAGAGCTGGAGAGATACGATCCCTGGGCTTGAGGCCAAGGACAAATCTTGCAATCCTGTTCTGGATAAGTTGTAAAGGCCGAAGAGTAGAGGCAGGCAGATTTAGAAAGGCTGTTGCAATAGTCCAGCCTAGAGACACCCACAACTCTGGAGATGGCGAGCTTCTGAGGGGAAGTGAGAAAAGGAAGAATACCTCTGAGGAGGTGCAGCTGATAGTTTGACTTTTTAGAGACATCAGAGATGTGAGGAGAGAAGGAGAGGGTGGACTCTAAGATGATGGCAAGGTTCTTGGCCTCACATGAAGGAGCAGGACGAGAGCCCAGATTGGGCGGCCAGAGAGGGAGAGGAAAGCAGGCAGCAGGTGTCCCAATGAAGAGGATCTCGGGCTTACTGGCATTAAGGCAGAGATCATTTGCGGCACACCATTCCTGAATTGCTGCCAGACAGTCTGATATGAGAGAAGGAGCCCAGGTGGCTGAGGGGAGCCTGAAAGCGAGCCGAGTGTTATCTGCACAACATTGAAAGTTGGAGCAGAAAGTAGCGATGCATTGGGCAAGAGGTGCCAGGTAGTGGTTGAAAAGCCATAGCCTGGGAGAGATGTTAGACCTCCGAGGAACACCACAAGTAGAGAGAGAGATAGAAGAGAGAAAATACCCCAGTTGGACCTGAGAGGGTCGGTCCATGAGAAAGGAGGTCAACCAGACCAGGGCCTGATCAGTGATACCAAGGTTGTCATGAAGGCGATTGATCATGATGGCATGGTTGGCCGTTTCAAAAGCAGAGGATAGATCGAGGAGAATGAGGACAGAGGGGAGATTGGAGTCGTGATTGGAGAGCAAGTCTTCAGGAGAGCAGTTTCCATACTTCTTGATACTCTGAAGCCAGACTGGTGGTCATGGAGTCGACCAACAGATTCGGTTTGTAGATTAAGCTGGGAGATGGCCAGCTTTTGCAGGAGTTTGCCCAGGAAAGGAGAGATAGAGATCAGGTGATAGTTAGCCGGAGAGGAAAGATCGCCAGAGGGCTTCTTGAGAAGGGGGTGCACAAGGGAGTGCTTAAGGGAGATGGGGGAAGTTCCAGTGCCAAATGAGTGATTGCAGAAATCGGCTAAGGCTGTCGATGTGGTCCTTTCTGGTTCTAGATGAGCTGGGAAGAACCTGCTTTAATAAGACTTTCATAGATCGGACTTGTCTAGAAACATAGTCCGGGGTGAACAGAGGAAAGGAGATGGAGAGACGGCCTCAGATGGGGCAGAGTGGTAGAGGAGGAGGAAGAGCAAGTAGTGGAAGAGAGGGTGGACAGGATGCACTTTCTGTTCCAATCCTGTGGTTACAGTGACATTTGGTACGAAAGGAAAGGGCCTGATCCTGCCCCTTCTTTCATTAGACCGAAATCCTGAGGCCTGGGAAAATAAGGATCCATTTTGTTTACTGAAGGACTGCACTTGAGACTGATAGAATGTTTCCACAGTTTTGGTGGGATGTAAGCATCTAAATGGGAAAAGGTTTGTCAATTTTCTTCTTACACAAATTATTTAGGAGTATACATTTTGAATTTCGGAAGATAGTGAAGCAGCACTGCAACCATTGTAGGTTAAAAACGACATGACTAATATGGAAGTTGAAGCTCTATGCCTTACCTGAAGTTCAAGATTTGTTAACCCAGAAAAGCGGGACGTTGCTTCACCTCTCCTTCCCATTGCTTAACTTGAAAGTTTGGTACCTGAAAACATAATTTCTGATGCTTGTGAATCTGCTTAGAATCACATGCTGTGCATATAGTCCGACATCTAATGGTAACCGCAGAGTATTGCATCTTGTCTTTCAAGGATCGAAAGGGGACGTCGACATGGGCGTGCCTGTAACACTATCCCTAACGTAACGTATAGTGTACCCAAAATCCCTCGGGCACCGAGGTCCCTCCGATTGTATTTTTTCTGCCGTGAGGGAGCCTTATGACTATCGTGAGTGAGAACAGAAAGAGAAGTAGTAAGATGGGACCTATGTGATTATTGCGACGGCCGAAAATGGTGACTTTTCTTTAACCTTTTACACCACATATATATGCGGGGGAGACCCCCTGCAGCCTCTGCATATTATTATATTCTATACCCCCCCACATATAAATGTGGTGTAAGGGAGGAATAAATAAAATAAAATAGGCATTTTCGGCGGTCGCAATTGTCAGGTCGACATTTTGGTACGATTCCGTAAGATGTTTGTTCCTTCCATCCGAGCGGTGAGGAAGGGTGGGTGCATGTGAATCTAAGCAGATACAATCATCAGAAATGCTATTACGGTAAGTAATGCATGTCTTCTGATGCTTGTGAATCTGCTTAGAATCACATGCTGTGCTTAGACTAGCAAGCAGTACCTGGAGTTGGAGGTGGGATGTGAGAAGGAACAGTAGTGAAAGGATGGCTTACTACTGCTTGTCCCACCTGAGAATCAGACCTAGAGTGAGTGTCCAGGCAATAGTATTTTTTAAAGGTGTGTACAGAACTCCGGGTTGCCACTTTGCAGATGGACTTGAGAGGAACATTTGCAATGAATGCTATGGAAGCCCCAGTGCCCAGAGTAGAGTGTGCTCTAGGCTTGAAGGGCAGATCTCTCTTGGCAAGAGTTTAGCAGAGTGTGATGCAACAGACAATCCACCTTGAGATTGTTGATTTAGAGACAGGGACCCCATCTCTACCAGCCACCACTGAATCGAAAAACTGGTTTGTTTTCCTTAGTGGTTTAGTTCTTTCCGGATAGTACATGACTGTCCTGCGCATATCCAGTGTGTGTAGGCTTCTCTCTGCCATGTTAGTGGGGTTCTGGAAGAATGTGGGTAGTTCTATTGACTGGTTCACATGGAACTAAGAAATACACTTGGGCGCAAACCGTGGGTGAGTGCGCAGATCACCGTATCTCTGAATTATAACAAAAGGGTCTAGGATTGGAAGGGCCTGTAGTTCACCGACTCTTCTTATTGAAGTGACAGCCACTAGGAAGGTACTCTTTAAGTGATTGCTTTGAGGCTTGCCTTGTGCATAGGTTCAAAAGGAGACCCCATAAGTCTGGTTAATACCACATTTAGGTCCCATCCGTGGAGCCGTGTTAGAAATAGGGGGATTAATTCTTTTAAGCCCTTCCATGAAAGCTTTAATTACTGGGATCTTCCACCACAACACCTTTTGATTGTATAGACTGAAAGTGAAGCTAAGTGGACCTTCAGGGAATTAAAAACTAGACCAAAGTCTAGTAGGCGAGTCAGGTATAATACAATATGAGTAGGAGAGAAGCCAATGGGATTGATGATCTTGGAATTGCACCAGATGACAAAGCGTTTCCATTTGTTGGAGTAGCAATGTCTGGTGTTAGGTTTTCTTGCATCTCTAAGCATATCCATGCATTTCAAGTCGATCTATGGGAAGCCCCATTCTGCGAAAATGTTAGAGACAATGTCTTTTTGTAGTCGTCATTCGTACTCCAAGAGCAATGATACCTCTTTGCTGAGCACGTCTGCCAGAAGATTTAGTTCCCCTGAAACGCGTTGAGATAATAGAAACATCTTGTGTTTGAGAGCCCATTTCCAAATGTTCTGTGACAGTTTGAACAGCCCTGGAGACTGAGTGCCCCCTTTGCTTGTTCAGGGAGTACATGACCGTGGTGCTGTCCATGAGGATCAGTACCGTCTTTCCCTGTAACTGTCTGAAAGGCCTTCAGTGCTTTGAATACCACCAACAGGTTTATGTGGTTGGATGCTACTGCCGGGGACCAAACGCTGTGTGCCGTCTGTTGAATGAGGTGAGCCCTCACCCCGTGAGAGATGCATCTGTCGTGAGAGTGGCTTTCACTGTCGAGGTGGTGAATGTTTTCCCCTTCAAGAGGTTTTCCCTCGACCACCACTGCAGAAAGAGAACGAGGGCTGCAGAGACAACCACTAGATCGTCCCATTGTCCGCTGGCCTGAGACCAGTGGCTGTTCAGACACTCTTGCATGGGGCGCATTTGCAAACGTGCGTGAGGAAACAAGTAGTACGAAGCAAGGAAGCACCAAGCAGGATGCTATCATCCCTAACAGTCTCATGGCCTTGTATACCGTCACCTCCCAACTGGCTACATACTGAGGGATCTGAAACAGTATGTTTTGAACCCTCTCGGTGGAGGGGAATACGAGGCAGTCTTCTTTCCGAATAAGAGCCCAAGGAAACTGCTCGACTTGACTGGGTTGAGGCAGGATTTCTTCTAGTTTATGGAGAATCCCATACTGAATAAGAGGTCTATCGTATTTTGAGTGTTTGACAGGCATGTTCCGTAGGAGTCCCCTGTTATGAGCAAGTCATCGAGGTAAGGATAAACTGCAATTGATTTCCTGCGCAGGTGAGCTGCTGCAACTGCTAGTACCTTTATAAATACCCTTGGGGCTGATGCAATGCTGAAGGGAAGGACCTTGAACTGATAGTGTGTCTTCCATCATGACCCTTCGTATTTCCTGTGTGCTGCCAACATTGAAATATGAAAGTATGCATCTTTCATGTCCAATGTTGCCATGTAATCCCCCCTGCGTTAGTAGAGGAATTACTTCTTGCAGCGTTCCCATACGAAACTTATGGGGTTTGACAAATGTGTTTGCAGGGTGCAAGTCCAGCAGCAGGCGCACAATGAGATAATTTTTGGGTACAAAGAAGTACACTGAATAAATACCCTTGTTTACCTGTAGAACGAGGATGACTTCGATTGTGCCCTTTTCCTGCAGGATCTCGACATCTTGCAGCAGGATTTTCAGGTGTTAGACACCTGGACTTTGGAGGTCTGAATCGAGGTGGCTGGTTGAACTCGATGCAATAACCGTGAGTGACTGTCTTAAGCACCCACTGGTCTGTGGTAATCCCCTCCCATGCATGAAGGAATGATGTTATACGTCCCCTGACCGGGGAGGCATGGGAGGGGACCCAAATCTGAGTCATTTCTGACTGGAGGCAGGGGGCCTCTGGGGGTGGCATTGCAACCCCTTCCTTTCCCACAGCATTGTGCTCTGGGCGGATATGGATTAGAGGCAGCAGACCCCTCTGCTGAGGACCAATTGTTAACCGTGCCATATTGATTATGTGGGGAACGAGAACACGACTGTCAGCAAAAGGAGAGGCGAGAACTCTCCCCCCAAGCCCCTCTCTGCTGAAAGGGCCTTTGAGTGATCAGATTCAAAGATTTCAAAGTCTTGTGCTCTTTCTTGGCATTTTCCAGAGCCTCATCAACCGCCTTGCCAAACAGGTTGAAGTCTTTCCACCGGTTTGTTGATTAGCGACGCTTGCGTCTCTGGTTTGAACCCCAAGTTCTTTAACCAGGCGTGACATTTCAAAAGGGTACCCTGGGCTAAGGTTCTTCCTGGTGTCTCAGGAGCATCTAAGGCGTTTTTGAGGATGTTATGGTTTACCTGCTTACCCTCTGACACAATTGTAAGCTGGCGAGAACGCACTGGTCGGGGAACCTTCTGCAGGCCCTCCTGCAGCAGGTTCCACTGGACAGCAGAAAAGCTTGCCGACAGCGTGGTATTGTTGGCTATTCAGGTGGAATACGCTGCCGCAGTAGTGATTGTCTTCCCAAAAGCATACAATTTTTTTACATTCCTTGTCCGGCGGCGCCTCGTCTGTGGACAAGGGGACCTCTGCCCTTTTCCCTGTTGTCGTGACCCCAGGAGATTCAGGGGTGGCATGACCCCTAATAATAGAGGGTGTCAGAAAGGGAGGGACGAAAAAGTTTTTCCAGCCGTGGGTTTACAAGCCCTATTTTGTGAAGGCTGTGCCTTTTGATGGAGCTAAGTAAAGGGATAGGCTGGCTGGCAGGAGGCTTCACCTTTAAAATGTCCTCGATGAAATCTGAATCTAGCACTGCATCTTGCGTGGCTATCTGGAAGTGTTCAGCTGTTTTTTTCAGAATGGCATTAAACGCCAACTGATCATCTACAGGATATGCCCGACGCAGAGGTGGGGACGAGGGGGTGTCCATGCATAAGGTATCAGGATCCAGGATATGGGTAGAAGACAGCCAAGGCGGGTTATCCACCGGCTGTTCATCCCCCCGATCCAGGGTCTGATCATTGGGATCCTCAAAGGAATCATCCTCCTGTGAATAAGGGTCAAGAGGAAATTCTTCTAGATCTGTAAGGTCAAACACCTCCTCATGAAGAGGGCAAGATGTTCTTTGGAATTTGGCCACTGTGGGATACGGGTCTTCTTCACTAGGCCTTTTAAGAGAGAATTTCTCAGAAGTCCACAAATTTAGCCAGCCTGTCCATACATCCTTCAAATTTCTCCCTGGTGGAGATGAGCCAGACTGGTTCAGAGGGGGAAAGGGCTCCTCCTGGGGATCCCTTTGCCTAGAACGCAGAGATTTGTCAAGGAGAGTCTTAGATAAGGACTGGGTACTCTCAAAATACTCCTCCTGCCCTTCCGGGATTTTAGACGTGTCTTTCGATGTGTCTTTCGACTTGTCCTTTTATTTCTCCAGCATGGGGTCTGGCATGGATTCACATGCTCATGAATATTCCCCGTCAGGCTGGGAATCCTCGGTAAAGAAAAAACCAGTATCAGTTTCGTTTCTGATCTGTCTTTCGTAGTAATAACCAATCACTGGTCTCTGCGTCATACTGACCACAGCCAATGACTGCCCTCTGCCTAAGCACCGCCTTCTGCAGCCATCTTCAGATTTTTACCGCACGTTCATGTGTTGGGATCCTCGTGCTATTGCTCTCGAGCGTTAGTGCTATTTTTTCACGTTCTTTCTCAAAAACTTCGGTTTTTTCGGTCAAAAGAGCCTCAAGCTCCACCGACTCTCCATCCGATCAATGGGGACCCGTGTCGGATTCGTCTGCGCCCCTCAAGGGTGAAGAATTCGTCGAGCTACGCTTTTGGAAGACTCCAGAAGCTTCTCAGGCCCGGACATGGCCCAGGAGAAGGGAAGCTCGACGCCCGTAAAGCTGTTCAGGGTCTGCCCTGGATGCCAGCTGCAGAACGTCTTTGAGGACGAACACTCCTTTTGTCTCTACTGCTTACATGAGGACAAGACGCACGTGGAGAAGGACTGTGCGTTTTGCGGCAATATGTCGGAGCGGACCATGAAGGACCGCCATCAACGTCTCGCCAACTGGCTGGAAGGGAAGAGCCCGTCAGGCGAGAAGAAGAAGAAATCCGAGCGGTCTTCTAAGACCTTTGAGGACGCCCCGGCGACGGGGGTCCAACACAAGGCCAAGCACCGCGAGTCCGCTGGCACCGGGAGCGCCGAACGGTCGGTCTCTACGGGCGCCAGGCAGGGCGCACCCTCCCCGGCACCTTCAGCCACGAGCCAACGCTCTGGGTCGGGTAAGAGGAAGGGCGAGCACCCGGCGAAGCTCCTGGAGAGGCCTCGGTCGAGCTCGAAGGCCCCATCGGAGGGGGAGCGAGGCAGTGTCCCCCCCCCTCAAGGATAAGGCGGTGAGCGCACCTAAGGTGGTGAAGGCCTTAATCCATCCGGCCAAGCCCTCTATCGAAGCTGTCACGGCGGCCCTGGCTCAGCCTGTGGAGGCTACACCAGTGGTGGCGACCTCGGGGCTCAGAGTCTCCCTGCCACCTCGGAGGGAGTCCTCTTTTGTACCCATCGATAGGACCCCCGTGAAATCCCCGGCGGGGAAGAAAACGGGGGTGCAGGGCGTCGTCGTAGATTCGGCTTCAACCTCGGAGGAAGAGCTGATCGAGGTCTTAAGCCAGGGCCTTGGCGTGGAAGAAGACCGGCCCGTCGGGATGGATCTCAACGCAGGTGACGACGACATCGTCGAGGGTGCCGACGGGGCCCCTGATCGCCCGTCGGATTCCCCTCTGCCAGCGCCGCAAGACAACTCGGCGGCCATTTTGTTGGCTATACAGTCCTTATGCTCAGAGATAAGGACGAGACTACCGTTGCCGACGGAGGAACCTCGCCCGTCGGGGGATCCTGAACCGGGACCTTCTGGTGTTCCCCCGCCCAAGAAAAGAAGGATTCACCCTCCACCTCCTTTTCAGCCGTCGCGCCCCGTCCAGCCCTCCTCCCCGTCCACCCGAGGGGATGATACAGGGACTGACACGGCAGCAACGGGCACGGACGACGAGGTATACGACGAGGATCTACCGCCGTCACCTCCCACCAGGGCTTCTCCGCCCGACGAGATTGGATCGTTCCACTCCATGATCGCCAGGGCATCCGAGCTTTTCCAACTCTGCCCTGAGGAGAAGAAAAAGGAAGGATTCCTTTATCAACGGCGCGAGGCCAAGAGGAAGACGGTCCTCGCGGTGCCTCTACTGGACGACATTTGGGATGAGGGCCTCGTCCTCCTCAAGAACCCTTCCACGACGCCAGCTAGAAGAGACCGGTACGAGAAGAAGTACCGGGTCCCGGACGCGGCCCCCCTGTGCCTCCGGGCGCTGCCTACCCCGGACTCCGTCGTCTCCGCGGCGGCCAGGAAGAAAGCGGGGGGGGTGCGGCCTCCACATCGACTTCCCCACCAGAAGGCGAGGGAAAGAAATGGGACGCAGGGTCATCTCGTCTGCAGCGACGACGATTAAAGCGGCCAACGCCTTGGCTATCGTGGCCCGCTACGACAGGGAGCTATGGTACAAACTGGCTCCCCTGCTGGACTTCCTACCGGACGACAAGAGGGCGGATGCCCTGGAGATCCTACAGGAAGGTGAGGTGGCGTCGGACCACGCCATCACTATTGCGACGGACATCGCCGACACTGGGTTTCGCCAGTTGGGCAACGGCGTGTGCCTTAGGCGGCGTGGATGGCTCAAGGCTACGGACTTCCGTCAAGACGTACAGACCAGAGTCCTGGACATGCCGTTCGATGGGAACAACCTGTTTGGGAAAACAGTGGACGATTCCCTTCAGGCCATTAAAGCGGACACTGAGACGGCCCGGGCTCTTGGGGTTCTGCAGCAATGACGGACGCCCTTTCGGAGCAGCGGGGGCAAGGGCGCCTCCAAAGGTTCCAGCGGCGGTTTCTCCACCTACCGTCAGGCGGCCCGCTCGTCGTCTCAGGAGGCCTACAGAGGACGAGGCAAGTCTGGCGGACCCCGCCGTCGTCGCCAAGGAGGTCAAGGCGGCAAAGCCTCGTCGAAACAGGATTGAACCGGCCGTGGGGTCGGGCCCCCACAGAAGCACCCCGGTGGGAGGCCGGCTGGCGCGCTTCGTCAGCGTGTGGGAGTCCATCTCCACCGACCGTTGGGTGCTGGACGCCTTAGCCCGGGGCCACGCGCTCTAGTTTCAAAGCAGGTGCCCGCGCGTCCCCCCCGTGGCCAGGAAAGAGCTTCACGTCCCTCAGCTTCTCCTGGAGGTAAGGGCGATGCTCAGGAAGGGCGCCATCGAACTCGTCCCAAAGAGGCTTCGGGGCTCCGGAGTTTACTCGAGATACTTCCTCGTGAAGAAGAAGACGGGAGGATGGCGCCCCATCCTAGACCTGCGACGTCTGAACAAGTTCATCAAGGCGCAGAAGTTCCGGATGGTCACCCTCCAGCACGTCCTGGGTCAGCTGGAGGAAGGAGACTTCCTGTCGTCGTTGGATTTGGAGGATGCCTACTTCCATATTCCCATCCTAAAGGGGCACCGAAAATTCCTCAGGTTTGTGGTCCTAGGGCGTCACTACCAGTTCAAAGCCCTCCTCTTCGGACTACGGTCGGCACCCAGGGTATTCACCAAGTGCCTTGCACCGGTGGCGGCGCAGCTGCGCCGCGAGGGGATCCACGTCTACCCCTACCTGGACGACTGGCTCATCCGAGCCAAGACGAGGGAGCTCGCCGTGGAGCACACGGCAAGGACCGTCCAACTTCTCACGGACCTGGGATTCTCCGTGAACTACGCCAAGTCCCACCTGGTACCCGCGCAAAACGCACTGTTTCTGGGAGCGAAGCTCGACACAGTGTCCCTTCTGGCCTCCCCGTCGGAGGAAAGGACCAGGTCCATCCTGGGCAAGGTACAGCGGATGTTGGTTTCCGACGCGGCCAAGGTGAGGTCCATCAAGTCCCTCCTCGGAATGATGTCGTCGTGCATCTACCTCATTCCCATGTGCAGGCTCCGGATGCGCCCGTTGCAGGAGTTCCTGGACGCGCGCTGGATCCAAACGACGGGCGGCTTCGAGGAGAGGATCACACTCGATGAGAGTTTCCGCCGAGCGGTCCGGTGGTGGGGCACCCGCGCGCATCTGACGGCGGGCATGGACTTCCAGACCACCAGGAGACAGTGACCACGGATGCCTCCCTGGAAGGGTGGGGAGCGCACACCGAAAATCTGCACGCGAGATGCCTTTGGCTCCCGACGGAGAAGTCCCTCCATATCAACGTCCTGGAGCTCCGTGCAGTGTTCTGGGCCCTCAGGTCCTTCCTTCCGTCCCTCAAGGGCAAGGTGGTGAGGATCTTCACCGACAACACCACCACCATGTTTTACATCAGGAAACAGGGCGGAACCAGGTCCCCAGCACTGTCCAAAGAGGCGCAGGACCTGTGGCATTGGGCCGTCGCCCAAAGGATGTTTCTGGTGCCGTTTCATCTGGCAGGGATAAAAAACACCATCGCCGACTCACTCAGCAGGGAGCTGCGCTCGTGCCACGAGTGGGAACTACGGCAGGATCTAGTGGATCGCCTCTTCCGACGGTGGGGCACACCCCAGATCGACCTGTTCGCGACGGCGACGAACTCCAAGTGCCGGAGGTTCGCCAGCAGGTTTCCCCAGGCGAGGAGCATGGGCGATGCTTTCTCGTTCCCCTGGGAGGGCCTGTTCCTCTACGCGTTCCCTCCTTTGCCACTGCTAATCCGGCTCGTCAACCAGCTCAAGAGGTCACGGTGCAGGATGATCCTCGTCGCACCTGCGTGGCCGAGGCAGATATGGTTCCCGGACCTTCTGGCCTTGTCAGCGTCCCCGCCAATCAAGCTGCCGGTGGACGCGGATCTACTCTCCAGGGAAGGAGGTGCCATCCTCAACCACGACCCGAAATCGCTGAACTTGCAGGCCTGGCTCCTGCAGCACTAGAGTTTGGGGGATACGACATACCGGCCGACTGCAGAGAGGTTCTTGCAAAGGCCAGGGCGTCCTCGACTCTTAAATGCTACGGACACAAATGGAAGAGGTTCTCTGTCTGGTGCCACGCACAGAAGATTAACCCTCTACGGATTACGGCTCCCCAGGTACTGCCGTACCTGCTGACGCTGGCCAAAGCTGGTCCGGCACACGCGTCCATCAAGATTCATCTTGCTGCGATCTCCCGATACACCAGAACCACGGGGCGGACGTCCTTGTGGTCTCATCGTCTGGTGAAAGAGTTCATGAAGGGACTGTTCAGATCGTTCCCGCCGGTGAAGGCTCCGGCCCCGGCGTGGGAGCTCAACGTGGTGCTGACCAAGCTCATGGGACCTCCGTTCGAGCCTCTGCACTCGGCCCCGTTGAAGTTTCTGTCGTGGAAAACAGCGTTTCTTGTGGCCATCACCTCCGCACGACGGGTGGGAGAGATCCAGGCCCTTTCCTGCAAGGCCCCGTACTTGACTTTTCACGACACGAGGGTAGTGCTTAGGACGCACCCCTCCTTCATGCCCAAGGTACCGTCGGACTTTCATCTCAACGAACCCTTGGTGTTGCCTGTGTTCTTCCCGTCGCCTTCGTCGCCGGCTGAGAGGACTTTGCACTCGCTGGATGTGGCTAGAGCGCTGAAGTTCTACGTGGACCGCACGAAGTGTTTTCGGAAGACGTCACAACTCTTTGTGAACTTTGGACCTGTCAATCAGGGGAAGGCTCTCTCGAAAGCTTCCATTTCCAGATGGCTCTCCGGCTGTATCATGTACTGTCATCGGTTGGCAAACCGACCGCTGCCTGGCCGTCCGAGAGCCCATTCCACCAGAGCGATCGCAGCTACCACGGCGTTCCTTTCTGGTGTGCCCCTGCTGGACATATGTAGGGCTGCTACGTGGAGGTCGACGCACACCTTCACGAAATTCTACTGCGTCGATCGGGATTCCAGGGAGGAGTCCAGGGTCGGCCAAGCAGTGCTGCGCAACCTGTTCGCCTGAGGTGAGCCTGGTGAGGAGGTAAGATGCTTAATGTTGAGTTTGATGTAATTCTTAATGTTGAGCCTTTGCCACCTCCCGTGGTTGTGCATGTGTGTACTGCTATGTATTCTTTATTCATGAGCATGTGAATCCATGCCAGACCCCATGCTGGAGAAGGAACAAGTTACTTACCTGTAACTGTTGTTCTCCAGCATGGGTCTGGCATGGATTCACATGCGAACCCTCCCGCCTACCCCTCTGCGGCTCTTCACTTGGTCATACAGCCACTTCACGTGCTTCCAAATCTGAAGATGGCTGCCAGAGGTGGTGCTTAGGTAGAGGGCAGTCATTGGCTGTGGTCAGTATGACGCAGAGACCAGTGATTGGTTATTACTACGAAAGACAGATCAGAAACGAAACTGATACTGGTTTTTTCTTTACCGAGGATTCCCAGTCTGACGACGGGGAATATTCATGAGCATGTGAATCCATGCCAGACCCATGCTGGAGAACAACAGTTACAGGTAAGTAACTTGTTCCTTACTGGCATCCAAAACGATCTTAGCGAGACTCTCGATGTTCGGCGTCAACGAGAGGGGTTTAGGCTGTTTAGATGGTTGTGCCGTAGATTTTGGCCCAATCAGGGCTTTATGCGTCGGCGCGCTCTTAGGAGGCGTCTCGACGGCCTTGTGGCTTTTGGTGATGGCACCCTTGCTTGCAGAATGCCCAGATGCATGCTGCGGTTGCAGGATGCCGATCAGGTGAATGGGAAGGTGCTGTCGAGAAACTCGACGTACCCGTTGGTGCCTTGGACCGCTTCGACTGATCCGTCGAGGTGGAAGGAGGGGTTGTGTGCTTTGTCCTATGAGTAGCGGGTGCGTCCCTGTCACCGGGGTGTACATGCCCCACAGCAGGACTATCATCGTGCCTGGTGGGGCCAGGGACGGACATCGTGGAGCGCAAGCGCTCCAATGAGAGCTCAATGGCATCCGGATCAGAGCCACGGCCGTCGCTTGGATCCTCATCACTTTCTGCGACGGGGGAGCTAGCCTCGGCCAGCGACATGGCATAGGCCGTCCACGGTCTCACTTAAGACGCAGGAGCTGATAGTACAGACAGGACGCCTCGTCGTGATTGAGAGGGAGACACTTATTTCACCGCCAATGCTGGTATTTCCAGGGGTATTTTCTCTTACAGTAAGGGCAAAATTGTGTACTGTCCATAGCTCAGGTGTTTTAAAGCGACGACAAAACCAAAAGGGCAAAGAGAGGGGAGAAGGAAAGACATTCTTGAAAAGAATAGCAACCGCCAGGATCCCACTCTCCCTACTATATAGGCCAGACAGAAGGCCCGGCCACACGGTTGACGGCGTCGACCAGAGCACCAGCTGTCGAAGTCTATTCTTTCGCTGTCTTCGGCGGCAGTAATGAAGTAATCATCGAAGAGGGGACGAATAATATATAAAAGACCGGAGGTCGGGAAGTATAGCAATTTTGCAATAAGAGCTCTGCATAAGGCGACTAGGGATCCACGTTCTAAGCAGATATCATCAGAAATTCTATTATGGTAAGTAATGCATGTCATACGGGCTCCATGTTTCAGAAGAGAATCTCATGTTTGCTGGTAGAAGCACATCTAACAAGAAGGGGTACAAGAGTAAATGATTTGAGGTTCTGCCATTGGGCAATGGTGAAAGTCTTTTACCCCATCAAGAACTCTTCTGAGGACATTATATTGTCTTCTGGCATCAACTATTCTTTACGTCGATACTTGTTAACACTATTTGTAAACTATTGGTGCATACTTGAATAAGAATGCTTTCTTATTTTCTTTATAGAGCGAATTTTAATGGTTTGTTGATGCTTCACAATCCCTTTAGACAGCTAACCCTAGACCTGAACTTTGTCGTTTCTTCTGTAATTAACAAGCTTGTTGAACCAAATGCTTCTTGCAAATAGAGCTTCTCACATAGGACACTGCCTTCCTGGTGGTTGTCACTTACGCAAGGGGCACTAGAAAATGTCATGCTCTCTCTTAAAAGCAGCCTTCCCTGACTGCACAAAAGGATAATAAGGTAGTGTTGCAACCTCTTGCATCTTTACTTCCCAAATTGGTTACATAGTATCACCCCAACCAGCAGACTAATCTTCAATTGGTTCTTTCCAAGACCACACTAGAGTAGAGCAGAGGAACCAATGCATAACCTAGATATGCAGAGACACTCAGCCTGCATAGAACCTACAAAGTCATTTAGTTGTTACCTATGGTGTACTTTATTTCCATTGGCAATAATGCTTACACGGCTTTGCTAGAAGTTAGTGTGGGAGCCCCTCTACTGAGAACAAACATGGGTCAAATGCCCTGTTCTATGGAATGTCTTCGAGTATTTTTTCTTGGTGGTCTTGTTTGGCCTCCTCATTGAGGTAAAGCTGAGCATCTCTAAGGCACAGTGAGCAAGGGGTTGCAGACCCTCCTGAGTGGACGAAATTCCACAGAACAGTATTTTGCACAGGTTTGTCCTCAGTAGAGGGGCTCCCACATCTTTGCTTCTTTTGATAGGTCGATTTGTTTTGTGCAACTCCATAATATCATTTGCTAAGAGGGGAGCATAATCTTTTTGGTATTAGGGCACATTTGATCCTCTCTTTGGCATTATTGGTGGCTTTCCTATGGCCCATTTCAATTACTACAATTCGAAGGGATTGTATCCTCCGACGTATTTCTCATCTTAGATATCTCCTTCCAGCTCTGCTGGCCTCGGAAATTTTTTTCCTAGAGGGCGCTGCGCGTCGACGTCCTCCGAGTCGATGTCCCTCGACAGCCGCCGTATCGACGTCGATGTCATCCTACCTATAAAGGCTGCGCGCAGCGTCCGTTGCTCAGTTCCGTTTTTCCACGCTTACTCAGTGCCTCGGAATACCGTTGCTCAGTTTTGGCAGGATTTACCTATTTACCTCGAGTTATTCGATCCGTACTCGATGGCTTCTTCGTCGGAACCGACAACTCCTCGATCCGGCTTCAAAAAATGCCGAGATTGTGGGAAAAAGATGTCGCTGACTGACCCTCACAGAGTTTGTCTGTGGTGTTTGGGAGCTGAACACCATTGTTCGGAATGCGAGGACTGTATGTCCATGACAGCTAAGGCCCTGAAGGAGCGTAGGGGGAAGCTGGAGAAAGGTAAGACTTTTAAAGCTTCTTCTTCGTCGACGAAGTCGAGACATTCGTCTCCTCGTCACCATTCGCGCTCCAGGTCTCGAAGTGGGGTCCCATCACTCGAGATCGAAGCACTCGAAGAGGAGACGTCGAAGATCCCCTTCTCCGTCTTCCTCTTCCTCTGTTTCGCCAAAGAGAATCCCTTGCCCCACGAAACATAGTTCCCGGGCTGAATGGGAGGAATTCCGCAAAAATATGATGAGCGTCTTCGAGAAAGCGGCCTCGACCCCCTCAAAGACTGCTGAGAGCGATGCTCTGGTCGAAAGACCTGAAGGTCAAAAACGCCGCGAGTCGCAGTACCCAGCAAAGGAAACCTCTCGAGCGCGTCCCGAACCCTCGAGTAGGATTATGACCTCCAAACCTTCCTCGAAGGTTCCGTCGACGCCGAGGTCGGTGTCTTCGACGCCGTTGTCGAAGGGACCTTCGACACACGGGCCTGTCGACTCGACGCCAGCTTCGACACCGGCGTCGACGCCAAGAAAAGTCACGGTTACGACACACCCAGTGACTATCCCCAGGTCCTCGATGACGATGGCTTCGAGATTGTCGGGCAGAATTCCAATTCTGTCGAGGTCATCGAGGCCTCCGCCTTTGTTTTCGACACCACGCTCGAAGCCTTCGACGTCGACGACATCGACGTTTTCGAGGCCGATTATGACAAGTTCGGCACCCTCTGCCTTGGAAATGGGGTTTACACCCTTTATGAGTTCAGAACAATTGAGAACTATGTCCTCAATTATGGAAGAGGGTGAATTGTCTGAACAGGAAGACACATTTGAGTTCCAGGGACCTGTAACCCCAATTAGAGAGGAAATTTCCTCTGAAGAACGCAGATTAAAGGATCTTCATGATTCCTTACATGAGGCAAGTGGGTTAGACACTTCCCCTGAGGTGGAGTTTGCTAGGCCAGACCTGGGGGAGCCTGCTGAAACCCCCTATAAAGCCTTAATGGCCAGGATCACAGAGTTTATGGGGTGGTCTGCACCTTCACAATCTTTCCAGCAAGATGACCTCACCGATATTCTTGACAAAGGCCCACAGGAGGATCCTGTGGTGCCTTTTCATAAAGCTCTTCAGAGGAAGATTATGACGAACTGGGAAACCCCAGATGTCGTCCCGGCAGTGAATAAAAAACTGTCTACAAAATACAGGGTATCTTCTACAGATCCCGAGTTTTTGTCAAAACACTCATCCCCAGAAAGTCTGGTGGTACAGGCAGCATCTTCTACCGATGTCAAGACGGCTTATCCTACCGTCCCGCAGGACAGGGACGATAAAAAATATGATGCTATGGCAAAGAAAGTTTTTTCGGCATGTAGCATGGCGTTAAAATCTGTTAATGCTACTTGCACCCTTGCTAGATTCAGCCATACACTTTGGAAGTGTGCTTCTACAGCGGCTGACTTCATCCCGGAGGGAGAAGAAAGGGAGGCATTCCTGAATATCATACAGGACGGTAAAGACGCTATGTGCGAATCCCTCCAGACATGCATTGATTCGGCTGACAGTATCAGCAGAGCAATGGCGGCAAGTACAACAACCAGGAGATTCGCTTGGTTGAGAAAGTCTGGTTTTGCCCCAGATGTGCAGGCCAGGCTCTTGAACATGCCATTCGATGGCTCTTCTTTGTTCGGGAAAAAGGCGGATGACAGTTTAGAGAAACTGCAAACTTCAAAAGCAGCAGCAAAATCCCTAGGCGCTGCAATCCGTCAGACACCTTTTCGTCCCACAGGGACCTCTGCGAGGGGTAAGTCCTTTCGCTTCTACTCCGCATTCGGAAGAGGTAGAGGACGACCGGCTCAAAGGGGACAAAGAAGAACTACCCGAGGTGGACGGGGTAGATATTCAAAAGCCGCAGCAACAGCAGGTGCCTCTTTACCATCGGCATCTGCATCAGCCGCCCCAAAACCACTCTGAGGACTTCCCTCACAGGACACCTTTAGGAGGCAGGTTGACTCAACATCTGGCGGTATGGCAGGCTATCACGTCAGATGCTTGGGCATTGGAAACTGTTGCCCAAGGTTACTGCCTGCCTTTCCTACGCATACCTCAGTCATCCACCGGGGATCAACTCTCAGAAAGCTCCAGATCCGCTCCTCTTGCAGGAAGTTTTGGACCTGCTAGAGAAAGGTGCCATAGAACCGGTACCTGTAGCAGAGAGGAACAAGGGCTGGTACTCCCCTTACTTTCTCATTCCAAAGAAAGACGGAGGGCTGAGACCCATCTTGGACTTGCGAGAATTGAACAAATTCCTCAGGAAAGACAAATTCAAGATGGTCACTCTTTCTCAGATCCTCCAGGCCCTTCAGTTCCAGGACTGGTTGGTATCTCTGGACCTTCAGGACGCTTACTTCCATGTGCCTATCCATCTCAAACACAGGAAATACCTGAGGTTCGCAATTGGCAACTCTCACTATCAATTTCGAGTGCTGCCATTTGGGCTGACCTCCGCCCCGAGGGTCCTTCACCAAGTTAATGTCGGTAGTGGCGGCAAGTCTAAGGAGGAAAGGGATTCACGTCTACCCCTACCTGGACGATTGGTTGATCAGGGCTGTTTCTTCGGAACAAGCTCAGATCCAGCTAAATCACGTGTGCCACTTCCTTCACAAACTGGGCTTCTCCCTCAATTTAAAGAAGTCACAAATGATACCATCGCAGAGACTCCAGTTCATAGGAGCGATCCTGGACACTTCCCTGGGAAAAGCCTCGCCACCAGAGGTGAGGGCTCAAGATATTCTACAGATGGTTACCAAGTTCCAAGATGCCCAACGTCTCCCAGCCTTCGACTTTTTGAGGTTGCTAGGCCTCATGGCATCCTGCATTTTCCTAGTGCCAGAGGCTCGCCTGAGAATGAGATCCCTCCAGTGGCCACTGAGCACTCAGTGGTCACAATTCTCAGGGAGAATGACAGATCTTCTTCAGGTTCCCGACAGGGTGGCTCGAGACCTTCAGTGGTGGGCCTGTCAGGAGAACATTCTGAAAGGAGAACATTTTTGGCAACCCTGGCCGGAGATAACAGTAGTCACAGATGCCTCACTCACGGGGTGGGGAGCCCACGCCAACGACTTGACCATCAGCGGTCGTTGGTCTCCATCGGAGACCAGACTACATATCAACCTGTTAGAGCTGAGAGCCATCAGACTTGCGCTGAAGGCGTTCCTGCCAGCTGTACAAGGGGAAAAACGTCCTGATAATGACGGACAACACGGTGGCCATGCATTACCTCAACAAAAGAGGAGGCTTAGGATCACTACCCCTGTGCAGAGAGGCCATGCAGCTCTGGTTTTGGGCACTCCAACAAGGAATCTCTCTATCGGCAGCTCACCTAGCCGGAGAGAAGAACTTGACAGCGGACGCTCTGAGCAGGCAGAGCACAGTCTCCCACGAGTGGGAGCTAGCTCAGGAAGTCATTCAAGAGATCTTCGCCCTTTGGGGAACCCCTCAGGTGGATCTGTTCGCCACCAGCCTCAACAGAAAATGCGATCTGTTCTGCTCAAGGGAATTTCCCCCGAGAGGAGCTCTGGGAGACGCGTTCATAGTGGACTTGGAGTTTCCGCTTCTGTACGCGTTCCCACCGGTCCCTGTCATTCCTCAAATGATCAGGAGGTTGAGAAGATTCCGGAGAACCATGATCCTAATTGCCCCGGATTGGGCCAGGAGAACGTGGTACCCGGACCTTCTAGACTTGTCCATCTGCCCTCCAATTCGACTTCCACTCGGAGAGAACCTGCTCTCACAGAAGGGAGGTCAGGTTCTCCATCCAGACATCAAAACCCTCAACCTTCACGCCTGGCTTCTGAAAGGCTAAGGTACAAGGATTGGGACCTCCCTGATGATGTTATGGAGGTGTTGCTTTCGGCAAGGAGGCCAGCAACAAAGTCTTTATACCGCTGCCGTTGGAACAGATTTTGCAGCTGGTGTAGAGAACAGAATATCAACCCTTTTTCATGTGGTACTCCAATGGTTTTGTCCTTCCTACTATATTTGGCGAATTCAGGCCTTCAAGTTGGCACCATTAAGGGCTATCTCGCAGCGCTATCCATCTTTAAACCCACTGCGGAAGAACCATCCTATTTCAAGTTACCCTTGGTTATACAGTTTCTAAAGGGGTTAACCATTGTTTATCCCCCAAGACCATTCCAAGTTACCCTATGGGATTTGAACTTAGTCCTAACTTTTCTGATGGGCACACCTTTCGAACCACTCCATTCTTGTCTGTTAAGATTCCTTACCCTTAAAACTGTTTTATTAATAGCACTTACATCTGCTAGAAGGGTGAGCGAATTACAAGCTTTCTTGTAAACCCCCTCACACAATCTTTCACAAAGACAAAGTTGTCCTGCAAGTGAAGCCTAATTTCCTCCCAAAGGTGGTTTCTGAATTCTATATCACTCAGAAGATTACCCTACCATCTTTCTATCCTCCTCCTCATCCGGGGAAAAAGGAAGAGAGGTTACACAGGCTAGACCCTAGAAGGGCTTTAAGTTTTTACATCAGTAGACTAGCCAGGATAAGACAGGCAGACCAGCTGTTGGTAGGTTACACAGGTCACAAGCTCGGGTTACCAATAACTAAGCAGACCATTTCCAAATGGATCATTCTGGAATGTTATAAACTGGCAGGGAAAGAGCCCCCTCAAAACCTTACGGCTCATTCGACCAGAGGTATTGCAGCTTCATCGGCCCTCAAAAGAGGTGTGCCGGTTAAAGACATCTGTGCGGCCGCTACATGGTCGTCTGTCCATACCTTTACACGATTTTACAACTTGGATTCCTCCTCCAGTCAAGAGACTAGGTTTGGAAGGGCTGTACTGCATTCTATTCATCAGTAGAAGACAGCGTGAAGTCAGTACTCCCTCCTCCAATAATAGACTACTGCTATGGGAGCCCATCTAAGATGAGGAATACGTCGGACACAATCCCTTCGAAGAACAAGTTACTTCTTACCTTGTAACGTTCTTTCAACGGGATGTTCCTCCGACGTATTCCTTATCGACCCTCCCATCCATCCCCGCAGTTCTACTTCCCTTGTTGTTGCAGCTTACGCTCCTTCAGGGTGATTAGTCTAGTCCAGAAAGAATTATTGTGGGCTACAAAACGGAACTGAGCAACGGACGCTGCGTGCTGTCTTTATAGGCAGGATGACATCGACTCGGAGAACGTTGACGCGCAGCGCCCTCTAGGAAAACATTTTCTGAGGCCAGCAGAGCTGGAAGGAGATATCTAAGATGAGGAATATGTCGGAGGAACATCCCGTCGAAAGAACGTTACAAGGTAAGAAGTAACTTGTTCTTTGCAAGGCTTCCCCTTCGGCCGCCACTCTATCTTTCTCTAAACATTCTCTCGATACTTCATCTAGGACGGATGCTACTTTCAGCCAAGAAGTACTTTGCAACCTCTTTGCTTGGGGTCTGGTCAGGTGTATGCTGACACCTCCACCCATACGCTCTAATACCTTCCTTCATAGTCTAGCCCCCAACCAGTTGGGAAGGAGGGTGAGGGTGGGCAGCAGGAGAACAAACATTGAAAAATTACCTTTGCAGTGATTGACGTTCTCTTGGTCCTTTCTGTCTCTCCTTCACAACACCCACCCTGTTAATTCCTTTGGTATATAGGGATGACTAAATGCGATCTGTTCTGCTCAAGGGAATTTCCCCCGAGAGGAGCTCTGGGAGACGCGTTCATAGTGGACTGGGAGTTTCCGCTTCTGTACGCGTTCCCACTGGTCCCTGTCATTCCTCAAATGATCAGGAGGTTGAGAAGATTCCGGAGAACCATGATCCTAATTGCCCCGGATTAAACTGGAGTGGACACGGCCAACTCCCAGAACCGACTGGGAAGCTCCCACGGCACCTGGACGGGTGACGCCGGGTAAAATGTAACACAGGCGACGCCCATGGAGACAGAGAAAACAACCCCAACCTAGTCCCACCCAACACCCACACTCGCCCCTTAGTTGCCACCAGGTACCACAGTGTTGTGGAATTGTCGGAATACTGGTAATCACCATACTAGCTGAGTTGTGGACATTGGCAGGTGCACTGGCTGTATGAGTGGGAAGGGAAGACATGTAGGGCTGCGAGGGAGGATGGTGAAGGAAGGGCCAGATGTGAAAGGGACCTTGAAGGCCGAACGGGCCCAGGTCAGGACAGAGGCGCAGGGCTGCTTCCGAACCCCATCTGGGGAAATTATACAAACCCAGCGCCTCAATTCAGGATAGAGATGCCAACTAACCAATTGCACTAACAATTTCCCCCTCTGCATACACCTCTCAAACTCTAAACCAAACACATCCACAAACCTACAGCACAACAAACCGCACAAACTTCACTACATGGCAAAAACAAAACAAAAACACACATAGACTCACACAACAGCACACGCCGACTGCCGGCCGCAAACACCCCAGGCACAGCCAACGGACCCACAGGACTGAGGCTGCCAACAGGACATCACTGCTCTCTTGCATCTTTCCACCTTCCTCCCACTAACACCCCCTTCCCTTCCTCTTTAGAGCCGCCAGAGCGCCAGCAGACCACTCCAGTGGTGATAGTGCGCGGTACAAATGTCCTTCAACATTAACATATATCATGCCACAACCAGGGGACAAATTCATGGAACTGGCGTGTGCTGTATGCTGATGTACTGGTAGAGGGAGCATGGTTCGCGCACACAGGGATGGAATCATGTGCAAACCCAGCGTTTTGTAAATAACTTTATTCAAGTGGCAGTGTCTTTTGGAGCCAGCTTTATTGACCCACCTGCAGATGCAGGTGATCCTAACTAGTTGTGAAGGAGCTATGGCAAGAACTAAGAGAACCTGAATCGCCAAGAACATCATTTTTCACATGTGAACTGTTATAGGAATGTATTAATTGGTAATGGAAATATTAATTTCTAAATGTTTCAATATTGTGGGTATGCAGACAGGCCCAGGAGTGAAACAGAATATGCATTTCTCACATCCTGGCTGCAGAGGTCCTCTGCCCTGCATTACGCAACATGTATTCAATCTGCTCACATTTCATATAGATTGTACTATAAGAAAATGCAAGATAAGTAGTCTGGAGGAAAAAGAGCATTTAATTGTAATTTTACAAGGTGTGCTTTTCTTAGATGTTTTTTTTTTAGTTGAAAAATAGTACTAATTATATGGTTAATAGAAATACAAATACTTCTCCAGTACCAAATATGAATACTGCCACTTAATAATTATCCATTAAATAGAGATGAGCCAAATGAAATATCTGTGTACATGTATTCTGGACAACCCATGTTACAATTGCATTGAGCACAATCAAGGGCACACATGACAACAGAAGGCTTTAGTTGCATGTCCCTGCTGTTACATGAACATAGACCATGAACGTTATGCCCTTGAATCATGGAGAGACCATGGACCATGGTCAAAGCCAAAGAGGGATGACAATGTATATACATGGACAGCTCTGTTTATTTTTGACTATTGACCACAGAAGAACAGGGTTGTTGTTGCTTCCTTGGTTTGTATGGCTTACGTTTCATCACCGTCTTTAGCTGCACCAGCTCTCATAATAGGAAACTCTAGTACGCAAGCAGCTTTGTAGATGGACTCGGCTATGACTCTCATGATCTCTTACCATTGAATATGCTGACTGGAGGCAAGTGCAACAACAGTACACTTGGAGAAGGTGGTAACTGTCGGCCAAAAGGATCAAACTATCAGGGGTTGGTGCCTGCATTCCAAAGATTCTTATTGGCTGACATTAGACTCTGGGTGTTCATTCGGAAATTGTCCTTTAACGTGTTATTGGAAAAAAACTCTTACTTTACGCACCTAATGACCCGCAGGCTTACGGGCACGGACAGCATGTAACATGTAATACAAACAATGGGGCTTTCAAAAAAACGAAATAACCAAGCCGAACATGGAGAGAACAGTCCCATCAACATCACCTAAACAGCCAGGTCTTCAATTTTTTTCCTAAATATTGTGGTGAATCTGATTGCCCTAAGATCAGGCGGGATCATGTTCCCAGCTCTCGGAGCGTCGAGAAGGAAAGTGCATTTCTTCACCTGCTTACGTTTACATGTAGGTATCTTAATTTGTTTCAAGGTGTTGGATCTAAGAGCCTTAGTGCTGTCATTATTAACCAGCACTTCACTCAGGTATATGGGACTTCACCTGGTCAGGCATTTTCGCGTGATCATGAGCAGACTGAATTGAATTCTGGCCTCAATTGGTAGCCAGTGCAGACTACGTCTGGCTTCTGACACATGGTCCCTCCTCCTGAGTCCCATAATCACTCTAACAGTGCTATTTTGCACAGTTTGCAATCTGGCGCAGCCTGACTTAGCATTGCCCACAAGCAGGCTACTGCAATAGTCCATTTTTGACACTGATGGCTCTGGCTAATGTGTCACAACTAGTTTGGGAAATGTAGGGACGAATCTGCGCTAACAGTTTAATGTGATTGGCAGTAGCTTAGGCTAGGCTTCCCACATAGGAGCGCATATTCAAGTTCTTGTCCAAATAGACTCTCAATGTCTTCACTTTTTTTTAATTTTAATGTTGCAGTTTACTACTATAAAATAGGTATATTCATTGCCCATCTTTCGTAGTTTGGCCTCTGTGCCCATCATCATCAGTTCATTCTGCTCTTTACTTCAAGCCAGGCAGTTACTTACCATCGAGATTTGAATAATATTGTATATTCTGTTAAGACTCTTCATCCTCTCTGTAATGGCCAGACAGTGGGATGACGCACTGTGTGTCATCCGCATAGTTCGTGAAGCCAATTTTCTTTTCTTCCACGAGTTTGAAGAAAAGAACCGTAAAAATATTATAAAGGGAGGGGGACAAACAAGCTCCTTGCATTACTGCATACTCTACACCAGCGGTTGTTCAATAAAGAGCTAATCCAAAGGGCAGCATTGTTATGTTATGCCATTTATATGGCACCAAAGCCCGAGGGCGTCCAGGCGCTGATCTCTAGAGAAAGGAAAGAGGATGAGAGAAAGATCTTGGATCTGGGGTTCCAAAAGTTTTACTCAAACAGCCTGGTTTTCAAAAGTCTACTGAAAGCAATGCGACTACTTTCTTTTATATGGATTCAGGTAATTCATTCCTTGCTTGGGATGCTATAACCTGGAAGGAGCAACCTCTTCCCTGGGCTCTTTTCACGCGGTCGACCTTAAAGAGGAGTGCTTTTGAAGATCTTAAGTTCCTCATATGATTATGTAGTGTCAGCCTCTGTCTGAGATATATGGGGGCAGACCCCAGGATGCATTTAAAAAAAAATGTATTTGAATTTATAAAGCGCTCAGCGGCCCAAAGGCATGTGGCGCTGTTACAGAAGATTCACTTGAATGGAGATTTCACGTAACATTACAAGGTTATTCAATGCAATAATACAGGTGAGTATGTTCCATGGTTACAGAGGAGCTACTTAATGTATAATCTCGTTAAAACAGCTTAGTTTTCAATGCTTTTCTGAACATGGTGAAAAAAGTTTCCTTTCTAAGGCTGAGCGGTAGTGATATGATATGGCATTTGTAACGCGCCTATACACAGGTGTTTCAAGGCGCGACGAGGCGGGGAGGGGGGAACAAGGGGAAGACAGACAACGATCCTACTAGGCCAGGTGTCATTCAGATCGCGCAAGTGTAGGGGTAGGGGGAAGGGAAAAGTGCAAGGGGGGCGGAGTGCAGAACAGGGTAAGTAGAATAAAAAATAAATAAATAGGGCCAGCTGGTGGCAAGTGCAAGGTAAGTGCAGACAAGTGCAGGGAGGGGGGGGCTGTAGGGATACAGAGACAGTCCCGCAGTGCAAGTGGAGAGTGGCTGGGCCAAGGACCGAGGTCGGTGAGAGTGACCCAGGTGCAGGTTCAGTGCAGTTTCCGTGAAGAATTTAGCAGGGGAGAGGGAGAGAGAAAGCAGAAGCAAAGAGGAAGGTTTTGAGGTGCTTCCGGAACCAGAGATGGTTCTCCTCAAGTTTCAGGGAGGCAGGAAGGCTGTTCCAGAGGGAGGCCCCTACCGCAGAGAGAGATCGACCCCCAGCTCGTTGCTTCGAGAAGCGGCTGACCCTGAGGGAGTTGGAGACAGATGAGCGAAGGGCTCGGGAAGGAAGATATTTAGGAAGAGAGTTTGAAGGTATTTAGGCCCCAGAAGGCCTTGTGGACAATGCAGAGGGTTATGAACTTAATCCTCGCAGCCACTGGGAGCCAGTGTAGAGATTTCAGTCCTGGTGAGATACGGTCCCTGGGCTTGAGGCCAAGGACAAGTCTCGCAGTCCTGTTCTGGATGAGTTGCAGAGGGCGGAGAGTGGAGGCAGGCAGATTAAGATAGAGGCTGTTACAGTAGTCCAGCTTCGAGAGAACCAGGGCTCTGGAGACCGTGAGCTTCTGGGGGAAGGAGAGGAAGGGAAGAATACCTCTGAGGAGGTGCAGCTGGTAGTGTGACTTCTTAGAGATATCAGATATATGAGGAGAGAAGGAGAGTGTGGAGTCGAAGATGACCCCGAGGTTTTTTGCCTTGCAAGTAGGAGCAGGAAGTGGGCCAGGAGAGGCTGGCCAGAGAGCTGCAGGGAAGGAGGGAGTGGGTGTGCCGATGAGTAGAATCTCAGTCTTACTGGCATTAAGGCAGAGGTTACCAGTTTCTTGGTGCTAGCACAGAGAAACTGACACCACCAGCTTTGGCTCTTTTGAAGGTCGGTACTGATAGTTGGTTTGAGTATTTTTCCCGTTTAGGTCTGTTTCCGGGCACCTGGTGAATTTGTTCTGACGGGTAGGTGGGGGGGCGGACTGAGGTAGGCATCTGTGGGTGATGGTGAGGGTCTTAAACAGTATGCACTCCTTGACCGGGAGCCAGTGGGCATCGCGTCTAGCCTGCGAAATGTGCTCCCTCCTAGGAATGCTGAGAGCCGCTCTGAGCGCGTTGTTTTGTGTTTGTTAATGTTTTTGGATGAGGTGCCTAAGAGAAGGAGACATTGCAGTAGTCCAGCCTTGCACCTGTGGTGGATCTGGCTATATTAAGGGTATTATTGTCGGAGAGGTATGGTTTAACTGCATTACTGCTTTTGATTGTGAGAGCTGATGAGGATGAGATGGCGCTGACTTAATGTTTAATTTATAGGGTGGAGTCAAGGTATACACCCAAGATTTTAACTGCAGTAGATACCGTGATTACAGTATTCTCTATGCTGAAGCAGCTGTATTGGCTGTCCAGTCTGTTCAGTTTCCTTGGGGCCTACCAATGGGCTCTGTTTTGTCCCTATTGAGGCATAAACAGTTAGCCGCCATCCAAGCCTGGATGAGTGCATACGTCTCCCTAAAAGTGTTGAGGTCTTGCTCGTAAGAGCCGGAGAGAGGGAGGAACATTTGCATATCATCGGCGTAGTTCGTAAAGGCAATGCCGTTTTCGTCTAAGTAATTGAAGTTGAGTTAGAGTGAAGAGATTGTAGATGGTGGGGGAGGTGCATGAGCCCCTTGGGGGACTGAGCAGTCAATGGGGGAGGGAGAGGCCAAGGTCTGATGAGAAAAGACCCTCATGGCTCGACCTTGAAGAAGGAGTTGATCCAGGCTGTAGCTTCCTGGGAGAAATGGCCAGTCTCTGTGAGATATCTGCATAGGATCTTGTGGTCGACCAGGTCAAAGGCGGCAGACAGATCCATGAGAAGGGCAGGCTTACCTCTATCCATTGTTTCCAATAGCTGATTCTTTGGGTCTAGCAAGACCGACTGTACCATGACGTGGACGGAAGCCAGATTGCCTTTTGCCCAGAATGTTGTGTGATTCCAGGTAGGACTGAATTTGAAGATATGCTGCTTTATCTAAGATTTTTAGCAAGAGCCAGTATCTTAAAGGCAACTCTTTCTGCCACTGGCAGCCAGTGTAACTCTTGCCTAGCTATAGAGACTGGGTCTTTTCGTGTTAGTTGGTACACAATACGTACAATACGTACTGCTGTATTCTGTATTTTCTGAAGGATGTAAATAGATTTTTTATTTGATGCCCCTAAAAGGGAATTGCAGTAGTCCAACCGTGAGAGGATGTAGCCCTTGCTAGCTTAGAACAATTCTCCTTAGAGATCATTGGTCTAACCAGCCTTAATATTCTCAGATAGTAGTTCTTAACGAGCAATTGAACATGTTCGTCCATATTAAGGTTTGCTTTCATGTAGACTCCCAAGGTTTTGACCTTGGGCACAACCACTGATTTCCATCCATCCAAAAGCTCTCATAGACTGGGCTCAGATTTTTTGTTGCTAGCCTCGAGCCATAAATCATTAGCTCGGTTATGGTTGCATTCAAGCATAACCAGTTTGTGGACATCCATTTCTTAACTTCCTGGTATATGTTAGCGAGCTTCTCCTGATCCTCTTTGAAGTTTCCACACAATTCCATTGTGAGTTGGAAATCATTGGCATAGTTGGAGAAAAAATAATCCTAATCTCTCCAACATTAGACATAACGGCTGAATATAAATATTCAACAGGGGCGAGAGACAAGCCCCCCGCGGAACTTCACAAGTCAGCAGTATTTCCTCTGGTGCATTGTCTCCACAGTACACCTTAGGTCGACGCCCTTCTAAGAATGATCTCACCGACATTATCGCCTCATCATTATCGCCTCATCATAGAGTCCCCCTATCTCTGTCAGTTTTACCAATAGAATCTGGTGGTCCAAGGCTGCTGAAAGATCTAAAAGGGTCAGCAGCCCAAGTCCACTTCTTTCCAAGGTATCCAGCATTTGTCTCTGCAGGTCCACCAGAGCACTCTGTGCCATGAGCACATCTGAAGCCTGATTGCTGCGTATGAAATATACCAGCTTTTCCCAAAATGTGTCTCGAGTTGCAAAGCCGCAACTTTGTCCACTAATTTCAAAAGGAAAAGAGTGTTCGTAATTGGTTGCAAGTTAGATGGGTCTCTTGGGTCAAGCCCTTGTTTCTTAAGTAACGGCTTAACTGCCACATCTTTTACCATTTACGAGAAACTCTTGTACTTGAAAGAGGCATTAACGAATCTACTGAGGAACGGGATAAAAATATCCAAATGTTCCAAAAAATGTTTGAAGGTAAGAGGTCTCCCGGGCAAATTAGTATGATGCATGTTTTTGAAAATCTTTGATTTCCTGTCCTCTTACCTCCTTGAAGCTAATCTTACTAGCAGGCATATCTTTGTTTAATATCCTTGCTCAGCAGTAAGCCTTTCCCCTAATCCATTATGATGTTCTTCGCCAGAATATTCACTTATCGTATCTATTTTCCTCCCGGCCAATTCTTTCTTTCTTTCTTCGCCAGAATATTCACTTATCGTATCTATTTTCCTCCAGGCCAATTCTTTCCTGATCATGTTCTGTGCCAGGAGGAGTTTGTTTGCAAATTCTTTGTGCCTGTTCACAGTCCTCCTTAGAGGGATTAATACTCTGCTTCAGAGCTCTGGGTTTTTCCCAGGATTTGAAAACCCTAAAGAGTTATTTTGTTTGGTTCCCCGCTTTATTTATTAAGTCATTGTAATAGTTACATTTGGTTTCTGTGACTTTTTCTTTATATTTATTCTCTTTATTTTTCCACACTGTCTTATTAGTGGGATTTTGATATTTTTGCCAAATATGCTCAGCTTGTCCCTTTTTTGCCTTCAGCTGGGCTAACTCCGCTGAAAACCATTCATGATGGTTTGGCTAGTCTTTGATATTTCACAGTTTAATGGGAGTTTATGTATCCAATAGCTGGCTCATCTCCAAAGATGTTCACAATCCTTAGTTTTCAAACCTGCAGCATTCATACATTCCTCCAATTTAATTGCTGTGATTTTGCTAGAATTTCTGCCCAATATCTTCCTAGATTTTTTGTGTTGATGTTTTATCGGAGCAGGGATCCTAATTTGACATCTTATAGCGGCATGGTCGAACCGTACGCATTGAGTAGTTTTGATCTGCGTCAGTGGTATAATGTCACTGGTGAGCCAAACTAAAATCTGACCTTTAATTTGAGTTGATTCTGAGTTGTTGAATGATATTTTCATTTTTCAAAAGGGTTTCCAATTCGATGGCTTTTTTATCTTTATCCCACCTCTACATATTCAAGTCTCCTAACATAACCAATGTAGAGTTTAGTGACTGCGTAGGTGTCAATAGATTAATCGGATCTTCATTAAAAGTTGACGATTCAACCGGGGGCCTATATAGCAGTATAAAATGTATGCTGTGATTATTATCTGGAATAACCTTTGTATATGGAGTACATCACAGCCCTCGCAGCCAATTTTCGTTTCATACGTCCCGAATTCTTCTTTGCAAATTATTGAACACCTCCTCCTTGGCTCTCCTGTCTGTGCTTGCCAAAAAATAAATAACCAGGTGGCGTTACCTGCTCAATTACCAGGCCACGTGCTTCTTACAGCCAAGTTTCTGTAATGCACATAATATCGACTTTATGATCTAATATATAGTCGTGTACATCTATGGAGTGCTACACTAAGGATCTTGTATTCAATAGTACAAGATTCATCTGTTGCTCCCTAAGGGACTATGAGAGAGGTTTATTTCCCTGATGCGTTCCTTGCTCCCCCTTGTTCGTGATTTCCCGTTGGTTCACCATCTTGTCTCTACATGAGTCTATGATACTTAGGGCTTGAAGTCGCTGAATTCGTAGTCGTATAAGACTTACTGTCCCTTCTGTTTGGGTCATCGGCCGACACGCACATCTCCTTCTCGGGTACGTGCTGTGTGTTGTCGGAAGGCAACTGCTCCACAGAGGCCAATTCCATGGGGCACTGCGTCCCAGTCTTTAGCTGACTTTACTTATTTATAGCATAATCAGTTTTAAGTACTTGAACATCCCCAGGAACTTCATCTGAGATGGAGTCCCAGTTGTATCTATCCTTGGTGTTTTCCCAGGGTCCTCCTCTGAGTTTCCAGTTCTAAGTGACTGATTTGCTTCCCCCTAAGGCAGAGGTCTTCAAACTGTGGGGCGCCCCAGGGGGGCGCGGCCGCATCCCGGGGGGGGGGCGCCAGAGCCCAGCATTTTTTAGATTGGAGGAAATGGGAAGGGGCAGCTCACATGGTCCGACTGGACCATAAAACGGTCTTAGGCACCAATGAAAAAAATTTTCAGCAGTTGCAAATGGATATTCAATCCTTTAGTCACACACTGTTTGAATAGACCCAAGGGGTTGTTTTTTGTTCAAATGTAAACAAATTGTGATATTTAAAGAATATTTATTCAGCAACAATGGTCAAAACTACTAGCTGCATAGTGAAGTAACTCCTCAAACTGGCCCACATTGGCCAAAAAAAGTGGCCCATTTTGACTGGCCTACACTAGCATTTTGCATTTTGGTACGGTCATCGCCCTATAGGCCAGTCCAAGCCTGCCGACTCATCCATAATGGGTGAGGGGGCGTCCACCCACTGGCCACCTCACCCATTATGGAGGAGCTGAGGAGCCAGCCCAGGGAAACACTGAGCACTCCCTCAGCTGCTTTTTCCAGCTGAGGGAGTGCTCCTGGGCTGGCTGAACTGTCAAAGGGAAACACTGTTTGCCTTTGACAGTTCATTTCTCCAGCCGCACATGATCACTGAGCCATGCAACGCTGGGCGTGTTTTGCTTCGTCAGCCTTGCATAGCTCATTGGAAATGCTGGCTGGGGCACTGCATGTATGTATGTGCGAGGGGGTGCTCCTGTGCCTCCTCGCACATACGGGCAGAGCAACCTGGAGCGGGGCATTTTAGCAACCACGCGCAGGCCCTTGCAGAAGGTACGTTTATGGTGATTTATTTTTTATTCAAATGTGTATGGATGTTTCTATGCTTGTGTTATGGGACTGTTTTGGGTGCAGGATGGGTGGCAGCACTGGAATAGTGGTGGGAGTAGGGTGGGGAGTGCCCAGGGTCTGTAAAGGGAGTAGGGTGCGGTGACGGCACGCAAAAGTTCATAGCAATTTCTACATACTGTCCATCTGGCACTTTTGGGGGGGCCCGGCCTCCCCAAACTTTGCTCAGGGGGGGGGGGGGGGGCAGGCCAAAAAAGTTTGAAGACCACTGCCCTAAGGCATAAGCTGTCTCGTCTTATTTCAAAAGGTTTATAGCTTAACTTACCTTTAGCTGCTGCTGTTGCAGCCAGGACCTCTACCACACCCATATCCTAAGGCAGCAGTCGACCCCACAGACCACACGGACTAGCACAGACTAGCCTGTCCTGCGTGTGCCGGCACGTTCGTGCCAGGTTTGAGGGGAAATACGCATCAGGAACTGCAACCCCTCCTGGGTAATTGGCAGAGAACCCCACCGCATCCTTTTGCCGGGTGACAAACAGCCTGTGGGCCACCAGGTCAAAAGCCGGTGTTAAATCAAGGATCATGAGTATGGCAGTTTGCCCTCTGTCCATGATCTTGCGCCATCTGTACTTTAGGTCGAGCACGGGCGATTCCATCCCATGCCCCTGCCTGAACGCAGATTGCCATTTAAGGATACCATGGTCCTCAGATGCGTCGAGACCTGCTCATAGGCAACCAGGTCTACATTCGTTCAGCACAAGTGTTTGTGATCGGCCGATAGGTATGTCTCTGGACATAAACCTGGCTTTTTTAGCAGCAGGGTAATCCATGCTTTTTTCAAATTTATCGTAACATAATTGTCCCTAAATGAAGCGTTAACACATTTGCAGAGAATACCTTTCAATGTAACGGACCACGCCTTAATAACCATAGGAGGACATGCATCCCCTTACAGTTAGTCGGTTTAAGCTGTTCAATGATTACGGTGAGTTCTGCTTCTGACATAGGTTTGAAATTGTATTGATTAGGTAGTCTCTTGGATGTACAAACATCTAAATCCGATATCAAGATAGCTGCTTTGCTGGTCATCTGTCTGATCTCTGTTGTGTTTGATACCCTTCAGCTTACCTAACATGGCTTCCTGCATGGAAGTACACCAGGCCACATCTTTCATGACTGTGTCTGCTTTATTGGAACATGGAAGTTCTAATTATCTCAATCTTAAAAACTTCTTTTGATTCTGATTGAGCTTTGTTAATCCTTACATTATATGATATTTTTGTTGTTTTAAAAACAGCTAGTTTGTGTTTTGGCAGCCCTTTTATACGCCTCCCTTACTTGAATCTCCTGGCAGAACCTTCAGGTATAAAAGCACTTGGTTTTTAATGATTTGAGTTTTTGGAGATTGGAGAAAACCAGGAATTGCCCATTCTTTCCACAACCTGCTTCATGTTTGTTGCTTCTTGGTATGTTGACATGATTCCTTAATACCTTGTGACTGTGGAAGATGTTTCAGCTGCTCCACCAGCGTCAAGAGCCAGGGTTCCAAAGCCTCTTGTGTCAATTTCTTCCCATTCATGGACACTATGCAAACTTTATTCACTTCACTTCCCTTATCTTGAATTGTTTTTCACACACTATGATGGTGAATGAAGAAATGGTCTGACCATGGTCATGGACATCAGTTGTGATAGCCTTATGCATGGCCACCCAATCTAATATATTTCCCCTATTGTGTGTAGGAGATTTGATAAGCTGCTCAAAGCCCAGATTTGCTAGTGGTTCTACAAGAAACCTATCCTGAGTCGTTCTTGTTCCCCAACCTGTAATGAAAGTCTCCTAGGACAAACGCTCTGGTGTTGGGTTTGAGAAGTGGTAGTAGGATTTCTGATGCTTGTTAATCTGTTTAGAATCACATGCTGTGCATATGGTCCGACAAACAGTGGTAACCGCAGAGTATTACATCTTGTCTTTCGGGGACCGAAAGGGGACGTCAGCATAGGCCTGTCTATAACCTAGCGTGATGTGTAGTGTACCCAAATTCCCTCACGTGCCAAGGTCCATCAGATTGTTTTTTTTCCGCCCAGATAACTGGTCGCCCTATAGAGGAGCTCTTACATAAGAGATATTGTTCATCTTTAATCGACTTGTCGGTTTCCCCGTTAAGTCACTTCCACAAGAACAACTTCAACCAAGACGGCAGGGGAATTGTCTACGGCAGTGGATTTCGGCACCTAAGATCCGGTGGCCGCAACCTCCACGTGGTCAGGCCCTCCGCTGACCTTCACAGTAGGGCGAGTGGGGTCGGGGTGGCCATATTTTCGCTATGTCTTTCCTCTTTACCCCTCTTTACCCTTCAGTTCTGGTCCCCTTTTGCTATGGAAAGGACTCCTTTTAGGTTCTGCCCTAAGTGTAGGGTCAGATATCATTGGAAAGATGAGCACAGTACATGCAACGCCTGTCTCCCCTTAGATCACGACGAGAAGCGGTGTGCGGCGTGTAAACTCCTTCGGCCTAAGACCCTTAAGGAGCGCCGGGTAAAGCGGTGGGCTGTGCACAGTATGTTGTGAGTGGAGCCCTCTTCCCCCACGGCCACACCTGCCGAAAGTGACGGGGGGACTTCTGATGACCAAGCATCCGTTGCGGATGTGATAGACCTTGAGGAGGACTATTCTAGATCTGCCACGCCCGTCCCCGACCCTTCAAGGCCTGACTCTGGTCTCGCTTCAGGGACAACACCCGGCGACAGGGGTGTACAATGGCATCTCACTAAGCACACAATCCCTACACCTATTTCGACGGGTACGTTGAAAAAGGTGAAAGCGCTAACAGGACCGGCGAAAATTTCAGGGGATTCCTCAGTTCGTACAGATCCAAAGCCTTCCCTGCAGCCTCAGCAGCGTCTTGCGACTGGGCATTTTAAATCAAACAAGGGCGCAACCCCTAAATCAGATGCATAGGTCGAGCGCGGAAATCCGACGCTACAATGGTCCCGAAGGCCACGGTAGGCTGAAAAATCACAACTAGGCCTCATGTCGAAAAAGCGACTGCTAGGCCCTCTAGTGCCGCAGAAGGCAATAAATCTACCGCTATAAATCTACCGCTAGTCCTTCGGAACTTTTGTCTTGCGCGGATTCAGCGATTATCGAAGAAAGCAGCAAGAGAATTACTTCGGCGGTTGGGCTTATTCCGAGTCCGCCGAAAAGCATGGGACAGGCAGTGGATATGCCATGGATTCCGATTATCACGATTACGGAGGACAGTCAAGAGCCTCTTTCTAACACCCTAAGAGACAATTTTCAACGCCATAGGGCGGAAGACAACGTTTTTCCACCCGAAGGCCCTTCTGCGTTCTTTAAATGGACAAGGGAGACATTTGAAAGGTGTATGGACCGCCTGAAAAGAATTTAGTTTTTCTGAGCATCCTTCCCCCGAAAAGATCTTGTGGAGAGCCTAATCTTAAAGCAACACCTCTACAAGAGGATCAGCCTTCTGTTCCCGTCCAGCATGAAGACATTATCCAGATGGACACTTATAGAGACATTTATAACGAAGAGGAAGAAACTTCCTTTCTACAGAATTATGAGGAGGACCAGGCAGATGCCATGGACAATTGGGAAGAAACCCAGCAGGTGGAGACGGACCCATGGACGCTCCCGCATCAAGATCGGGACACTGATGTATTGTGCCTGGATTCCACCCTGGCTCGCCAGGCCTCACCTGTAGACGACCAGATGGCCTTCAATACCATGTTAAAGAAGGCAGCTGAGCATTTTCAGATCTCTACAGAAGAGGCTGTGCCATTTTGTAGAGGATATTCTTAAGAAGAAACCTCCCTCTAGCCAGGCCATTCCCCTCCTTAATTCTATTAAGAGACGGTTGGCTCCCTCTCTTGTGTCACCAGCGCAAACTCGGGCAGTGAACCCAAGAGTTGAAAAGTTATTTCGGGCAGCTCCTTCGGACCCACTATACATTTAAGGGCATGCTACCCCCAATTCTCTGGTAGTGACTACCACCCGGAAACAGGCAGGAGTACCCCTTGCCACAGGGGAAGCACCTCCGCATAGGGAATCCAAGAGGCTGTATGCATTGGGCAAGCGAGTCACCTCGGCTGCTGCGTATTCCAAGCGTATAGCAAATAATAATACGCTGTTGGCGAGTTATGCTGACGCTCAGTGGAACCTACTCCAGGAATGCCTCCAAGAGGTCCAGAACCCGTCAAGTCCAAACTTCTCTTTATAGTGGCCAAAGGAAGGCAGACGAACCAGAATGTGATGAAAAACACTCTGGACACGGCCGAAACAGCAGGCAGGCCCCTGGCCCAAGGAACCTTGCTCAAAAGACACGCTTGGCTGCGCACCTCAGGGTTTAAGCCCGAAACACAGGCTTCGCTCATCAATAAGCCGATTGAAGAAGCTAACCTCTTCAGAAAGGCGATCGATGAGGCCCTAGAAATAGCCAAAAAAGAGCATGAAACTCTTAAGTCCCTGCAGCAAATCACTCAGAGACCGTCCCCAGAGAGGAAGTAACTCTCTGCGGTCTTTTCGAGGGCCGTCCTGTGCAAGCCAGAAAAACTTTGGCACAGGAAATTTCAATACCAGACAAGCATCAGGAAGCCCCGCTTACTACCCTCCAAGGGGTCAGCGACACGGCAAAGCCAGAGGTAGAGGCCCACAATCCTAAAGGAGCTACGGCCTCCGGTCAGAAATGACCATCAGATCCAGGTCCCCTCCCATGCCACCCCGGTCGGGGGGCGATTGACATCTTTCCTCACGGCATGGGAGGGGATAACTTCAGACCAGTGGGTCATAAAGACGGTCGCCCACGGGTACTTCGTGGAATTCGCCTGACCTCCACAATTCAGACCACTGCGCTCACAGCGCCTTTAACCAGACCATCTGGAGATCCTGAATTAAGCGGTGGAAGCGTTGCTGGGAAAGGACACCATAGAAGCAGTCCCTATTCTTCAGGTAAACAAGGGTATTTATTCAGTGTACTTCCTTGTAACCAAAAAGGACCTAACCATGCGCCCTGTTCTAGACCTGCGCCCAGCGAACAAGTTCATAAAACCTCAAGTTTCGCATGGTAACGGTACAGGAGGTGATCCCACTGTTGAAACAGGGGGGACTACATGACAACATTGGACATGAAAGATGCATACTTTCATATTTCAATGTTGCCAGCGCACAGAAAATAAGGTTCATGATAGAGGACAGGCATTACCAATTCAAAGTACTCCCCTTTCGCATCGCCTCAGCGCCAAGGGTGTTTACGAAGGTCCTGGCAGTAGCTGCAGCACACCTGTGCAGGTTATCCGTCCTGGGGGTTACCCTTACCTCGACGACTGGCTCATAACAGGGGGCTCGTACGACACATGTTTTTTGAATAACCCAAAGAACCGTGGACCTTCTCTTCAGTCTGGGGTTCTCTATCAACGAGAAGAAATCCAGTTTAGTCCCGAGTCAAATAAAACAATTTCTGGGAGCTCTGATCAGGACGAAAGACGGCCTCGTCTTCCCCTCCTACAAGAGGGTTCAGAACATTCTTTTTCAGATCCCTCAATATGTAGCCGGCCGAGAGGTGACGGTGCGCAAAGCCATGCGCTTGCTAGGAATGATGGCGTCATGCATATACTTAGTTCACCACGCACGGCTGTGCATGCGTCCCATGCAAGAGTGGCTCAACAGCCAGTGGTGTCAGGCCAGTGGACAATGGGAAGATCTGGTAGTTGTCTCGCCAGCCCTCGTTCTCTCTGCAGTGGTGGTCAAGGGAAAACCTCTTGAAGGGGGGGAAGACCGTCACCACACCTGCAGTGGAAGCCACTCTCACATCAGATGCATCTCTCACGGGGTGGGGGGCTCACCTGCTTCAACAGACAGCACATGGAGTGTGGTACACTCAGATAGCGTCCAACCATATAAATTTACTGGAGCTATTAGCTGTTTTCAAGGCACTAAAGGCTTTTCAGACGCAATTACAAGGGAAGACAGTGCTGATTCTAACGGACAGCACTACCGCCATTTATTACCTGAACAAACAGGGGGCACTCACTCTCAACGGCTAGCCAAGCTGTCCCAAAACATTTGGATATGGGCTCTCAAACACAAGATGTTTCTGTTGTCCCAACATGTTCAAGGGGAACTCAATGTTCTGGCAGACGTGCTTAGCAGAGATTTTCCTCTGCCCAAAGAATACAAATGGCGTCTGCACGCAGACATCGTGTCCAACGTCTTCGCAGAATGGGGCTTCCCAGAGATCGACCTGTTCGTGACTCAGGAGAACGCCCAATGCCAAGAGTACGCCTCCATGTACCCCCAGAACCGCTCCAAGGGGAACGGTCTCTGGATAACATGGTCCGGGAAATTTGTCTATGCTTCCCCCCCCCCCCCCCCCGACTCCCCTTCTCAACAAGATAGTGCACAAGATACACCAGGAACCAGTTACCATGATACTGGTGGCCCCCATGTGGGCCCGCCAACCCTGGTTCGCTCATCTGATGGAAATGTCCCTCTTCCCGCCAGTAAAACTACCCTGCCCATACAACATGTTGTCTCAGAGCAGGGGGGAGACCCTGCACTTTTGCCCACAAACTGAATTGAGCAGCCTGGCTCCTGAAGGGAGAGAGTTTGGACACCTACAGCTCCCTCAGAGGTGCATGGACATACTCAGGGAAGCTAGAAAACCTAACGCACGTTATTGCTATGCCAGCAAATGGAAATGTTTTGTCATCTGGTGTAATTCCAAGGGCGTCCATCCCATCGATTGGTCACCCACACACATTGTGCTGTACCTTACCCATCTGTTAGACACTGGGTTGGTCTTCAATTCCCTAAAGGTTCAACTGGCTGCGCTCACAGCCTACACCACATCACAACAAAAGGTGTTGTGGTGGAACATATCAGTGATCAAGGCCTTTATGGAAGGGGTTAAGAAGATTTATTCTCCCATTTCTCACCAAGACCTAAATGTGGTTTTGACCAGGCTCATGGGCGCTCCCTTTGAGCCAATGGATAAAGCAAGTCTAAAAGACCTGACCTATAAAACGGCCTTCCTAGTGGCTATTACTTCTATTAGAAGGGTTGGCGAACTAAAGGCTCTTTCTGTTCTAGACCCTTTTGTTACAGTCCACAGGGATAAGGTAGTTCTGCGCACTGTTAGGCAGAATTATAAGCAGTACCCTTTGGGAACACTACACACAATTAAGACTGCAACTGACAGTACAATTTCACCTTTGGTACAAGCCTGTACTACAGTTATAGTGGTAGCAGTAGCGGAGCAGCCAGACTTATCTCAAGAGTAAGTGAGCAGTACAAATAGTTGCACAAAGTACAGCAATTACTATGATTCAGGCAAACACTGACTCAAGGTTTCTAAGTAAAAGAATGTATATTTATTTACTCAACAGTTGTGTAACATTTCACTATTCTAAGCAAGTCAAAATCACAATCATAAATACACCACACCACTTCCCTTAAATTCTAGACAAGTTAAGCTCACAAAATGAAGTGGGAGCAACATGGCACTCCAGCATTTTAGAAGGGAGGGAAAGACAAAGTTATCAACAATTAGGCAAAACCAACAGGTATGTTTTCTGAGCACTTGAACAGGAGAGACTACAGTGAGGAGATCAGCTGGAAAAGGCTTAGGGCCAAAGTCAATAGGTCAAAAAGTCTTTTGCTCAAGATCACACAGTTCAGGGTAGATCGCGGTAATGTTCGTGGCACAGATTCCGGACGAGGTTGGTTGGTAGGAAAGTTAGTTCAAAGGGAAGAGAAGGACGAGCCCTCGGATTGGAGAAAGATTTCAAACACTTTCCCCGCAGCTGAGCGAAACGCACAACCGGATTTGCACAGTACCTTGAAACAGAGAGGGCTGTAGCTGAGGCAGACGTTCCTGGTAGTTCTTGCAGGCTCACGGTTCCTAAAGCGACTGTCATACGGATTAGAAGTAGGAAGACTGGAGGGTCCTGCACTACCCAGGGAAGAAACCAGCAGCAGCGCCAAACAATGAATAAAAGGTGCGCTCCTTAAAACCCGAGCAGGGTCCGACCTTCCTGGCTATCCGGCCCACTGTAGCTCTGTACAGCGAATTCGACCAGAGGAGGGCTCCTGGCTTGTAGTTTGGGTGAACTGGTTGGTTCCACCAGCTCAAGGGAAGAAGTTTCCTGGAGGATCTTCTATCGTCGGATTTGGAGATTCGGACCTGCAGCAGGGCTTCACCGGGCGGTTCAGTCGTTCTAGGGGTCCTTTTCTTTCAGTTCCTAGTTGGTTCATTCGTTCCAGTGGCGACTGTCTTTCTAGTCCCAGAGACCTGCTTTTTATGCAGTTTTCCCCCATTCATACAGCCTGGCTGTCAATCACACAGCAGGGTGGCTGGCTTGGCAAGGCCAGTCCCCTTAGCCAATCAGACAAGAGTGCGACTTGGGTTATCAAGGGAACCCATGGCAGGGGTCCGAAGATCCCTCCATCACATCCTGCCTACCTAGACTATCAGGTGCCTTAAGGAGGGCTTCTGTGCAGAAACCCGCAAAAAGACAGCGAGCAAAGGAGTCATCCCCGGTTTGGCACGCGAGAAAAACATGTAAGACTTTAACAAAAATAAATGGCGACTAAACCCAGCCGGAACCAAAATAAAATGTATTTGGTCAAGCGGATTTATGTTTGAGGCTAATATAATAGCCTAAACAGTAGGTGAGGCTCCAGTGCCCAAGGTCAAACAGAAAGTAGAAATACACATAGCAAAACGCATGTAAGAGTGGGAAAAAAGGCTCACACTCTTACCAGGTGAAAAAAAAATCCTAGAAATCCAGCAAAGCTGCTGGGGGACTCCTTAGGTAAGGGAAATCAACCATTTATGAGAATTCTCCCTAACACGCACTAACCCCAGATTTGCGCCTAAATTCATCTCAAAGTTCCATGTGAACTAATCGATTGAACTACCTACTTTCTTCCAGAATCCCACTAGCATGGCCGAAAGAAGCCTACACACACTAGATGTGCGCAGGGCAGTCATGTTCTATCTGGAAAGAACTAAACTATTGAGGGAAACAAACCAATTTGTCATTTCAGTGGCAGCTGGTAGAGAAGGGGATCCTGTCTCTAAATCTGCTATCTCAAGGTGGATTGTCAAATGCATCACACTGTTACACTCTTGCTAAGAGAGAACTGCCCTTCAAGCCTAGAGCACATTCTACTCGAGGCACTGGGGCATCAATAGCATTCATTGCATATGTTCCCCTTGAGTCCATTTGCAAAGCGGCAACATGAAGTTCTGTACACACCTTTACAAAACACTATTGCCTAGACAGAGACACTCATTCTAGGTCCGATTCTCAGGTGGGACAAGCAGTACTAAGACATATTTTCTCTACTGTTCCTTCTCACAACCCACCTCCAACTCCGGGTACTGCTCGCTAGTCTATGCACAGCATGTGATTCTAAGCAGATTAACCAGCATCAGAAGACGTGCATTACTTTCCGTAATAGCATTTCTGATGATTGTATCTGCTTAGATTCACATACTCCCTCGCTACCTCCCCGGTCGGGGTGGAACGCACATAGACATCTTACTACTTATCTCTTTTTCATGTACTCACTCGCGATAGCCTTGGTCTCCCTCATGGCAGAAAAATACAATCGGGGGGACCTTGGCGCATGAGGGATTTTGGGTACACTACACGTCACGATAGGGATAGTGTTACAGACAAGCCTATGCCGACGTCCCCTTTCGGTCCCCTAAAGACAAGATGCAATTACCACTGAATGTCGGACCATATTCGCAGCATGTGAATCTAAGCAGATGCAATCATCAGAAATGCTATTATTGTAAGTAATGCATGTCATTACACAGTTGATTAGTAAACTCGGGCATAGTAGACGTGGGTCTAGACTAGTACCAGATTGTTGGTAGTTTCTCCATCTATCCTGATGTTTAATATTGTAATTTCACACCCCAACACACCCAGTGTTTCCATTTGCCATACATCAATATTTGTTTTGAAAATGAAGGCAATCCCCACACCTTTCACGTCCTGTCTGTCTTAGCTTTAAATGTATTTCCTATCAAGTACATATGGAGTCTGTATGAACATTGTGACAACAATACAGGAAATATTTTTACTGAATCCACTTTGTATATACATTAAGTTCGCGTGGACAATACACCATGTTTGAAATGAAAGTTGTTCACATCTTATGCTTTGGAAATAAAGATCTGCTTCGAAAGTGTTGTAGCGTCAGCAAAGTTACTTGGCTAACAGTTGAAAATGGGTGGCATGTAAGCATGACCCAATTTGTGGATAACCATTAGATGATTATTCCTATTTTAAATTATTTACAAGTTCGAATTTGGCAAAAGTGCTTTGTTTTTTTAAAAAAAATCTCTATGCATGTCATTAAATTCAATCACAGAAGAATCAAATACAGAAAGGAATAGTGAACCAGAGAACACAAATCAAAATTATTAAATTGAAGAACATATCAATAAACATAATCAAATGATCCCTCCGACATACTAAGAACATTTTCATTTTTGTAAACCATAAAAGACCAAAATACAACAGTCAATAAAAACAATTAACACAGAACATACACACAAACACCAACACCAACACACAGACACCAAACCAAATCCCCCAAAAACCATAATAGTGAAAAGAAAAATATATATATATCTTTCCCCTTTCCTAACTCTTTTCCTTTCCTCTTCCTTTTCCCACTACACCATTTCTACACACTCCTCATACTAATCCGCAGCCTATATAGTCAATTAGGCATTGAATGGACCCCAAAACAGATTGTTCACCTCTTCATTGTCTTTCACTCTAAATGAGAACTTTTCAAAATTCGATAAGGTGCGCAAATCAACTAACCAAACTAAAGTGCTTGTTTGATTGCTCCACAAATGAGCGTGAGGGGCTCGGAAGACGACCGATAACATGAGCATTTGCAAAAATTCCAGGACTTTGAAACCACAAATTGTTCACTGTCTTCGGCCATGCATGGTCGAGCAAGTCCCCAAGACAGTTAAAAGGTGGTGCTAATGAACTGCCTCTTTGCTAGTGTTAAACTATAATTTGCACACGATCAGGTCAGACATCTAATTGTTCCAGATTTGGGGTCAGTGGCAATGGTTGTTGCTTTATCATTATCCAGTGCTTCCCGATGTGCAACCTTTGACCATGAAATGTCTTTACAGTTTGCTCAAATGCTGTTTGCCTATCAAATAAAGAATTTGATCATCAGGGGTGCGGGGGGACTATGGGAAGTCTCTAGGCCTGCTAAAATCTGCCAAACAAGTGATTCTTGTTTTTCTTTTCCTGCCATCAAATCTGCCTCATTAAGAGTTTGGTGGTAATGCCATCAGTTTTGCCACCAAACTCTATTACCAGTACCACCACTTTGTCCAGTGGAATTGTTGCCAGATTGCGAGTGGTGGTATGGACGGGTTAGTCTCCATTCCTGGAGTCTAGTGGACTACATTGGGGATTTGGAGGCATTGCCACAGCACCACACTCTGCCTGTTGTAATTTCTCCTAATGCTGGTATTAAAATGGAGGATTGACTTCCAGCACTTAACGACTCCAGTTGAATACAAATTTGGAACTCAGTGTTGCAATAAAAAAAAGTTGCATTAATGGAAAAACTGCCAAATATATTTAATGCACACCAAAATTCATGAGCCCCTAGGTCTTTGAGACATTGGAGGAGGAGTTTATATATACACACACACCCTGTTATTAATGACTTACTCAACTTCCAGACAAGCCTTGGTGCTCTGAGAACACTACAGTGGTGGTTTGTAACATAACGAGCTAGGAACATATTTTAACTCCTAGACGATGTGGATTTTCACGTTCATGGACTGCGGGCAACCGATTAAATGCACATGTGCATTGTAGGCAACATCAGACTTTAAACTATTTACTTGGATACTACGCCACCCACCTGAAATCCCATGTGTGTGTATGTATATATATACATATATATTTTTCCTTCCCCCTAGATGGAGGCAGCCCCTACTCCACAAGATAGAGGGAGCGCCCTTAACACTCAGAATGTTACAGGTTCTCCCTGAACGCCAGGCATATGCTGACTCATGCCATGGCACAGTTGCCATTTCCCGCCAGATGAAGAGAGCTGGGCCTATACGATGGTTGCAGCTCCCAGACTGCCGCAGCTCTCTTACGGCTGCAAGGCAGGTGGCACTCCACGGCCACACAAGTACATGTAGTTAAATCAGTTTGCTATAGACCTAAACCATGTTTGAAACCGAATAATACATACGCATTACTCTTTTTCTTGTATGCAGGGAGTGTTACCGTCGGATTGAAGAACTGCGTAACCGCCAGGACTTGATGAAAGGCGCATTTCTGAATGCCATGAGTTCCATGGCATCTGAAGGACAAGACGATCAGGATAGTGGAAGTGATGACGGGGAACTGCAGGTCCTGTTGTCCCAAGACTGGAGAGTTAAAGGGGCTTTGTTGTAGCATTGCACCCTTCAGACTGATTTTGCAGCAGCACTTGAAAAGGCATCTCTTTGATTGGATCCCTCATCAGCCCTGCATCAGCATGCAGAGCAAAGGGAATAATTCTGTGCTCGTGGGTGAAATACACTGCTCTGCCAAATCTTTACTAATAAAAAAGATGCTTTTTGTACTGCTCTGTCCATGACTCTTTCCCAGCGTTGTGATGCTTGCCTTTCACTTAATCAATGAAAGCATACCCACTGAAACCCAGGTCTTGCCAGAGCACTAACTCTGTCACCAACTTGGTGCCCTATTTCTATTTAACCCCTTAAGTGCAAAGGACGAGATTGCTCGTCCTAGGTGCACGTGGAATCCCATTGGGCTCGAAGCCAGTGGCAGGATGTGGGATGGAGATTGCCTTGCTGAGACCACTTTCTTTTGTGTTCATGTAGATGTGTTCAAATATGATGAAAGTTTAAATGCATAACAATATTTTAAAATCCAAATATGGAAAGTGTTTAAGCAAGATTAGTGTTTCCATAGGCGCAGAGACGTTTTTCAAGTTGGTACATGCAATTTTATTTTTGAGTGCGACATAGAAACTACATTTATAACATTTGCTAGTTTTTATACTGCCGTAAATTAAAGGTGTCAACACCTAACTTAATTGGTACTCATTTTATTTCCAATAGAAAGATAAACAGCTTAGCTGCCCTTTGCTCTATTTGAACATGTTCCCTTCTGTTATTTACAGATCACAGCAGCAATAGCTTAATTGTAGGAGGCATTGTATGGTTAGATGTGCTATGTTTGGTCTGTAACTCAAAAAGATGTCCTTCAAACCTTCATCTTTTGATAGAATTCGAGCATAGTGATGACCGACAAACAGAAGGTGGTGGAAGCTTACTGGCCTGTTTGTCTGAGGTACTTTTAAGGTGAGGTATGCTAAGTTATGTGTGGGGAACCTTAATTTTGAACGGGCGAGTTACACAATGGGGCGGCCAAGACCGTGAAATAGTATTTAACCCAGCACAAACATCTTGAGACCTGCTAAATAGTGGGCAATGGAGTTCATTTGATTCTATTCTACAGACTTGAAAAATGTTCTGTAGTAATGACTTCCTCATAAAAACTACTGCTAGCCAAAGTTTGGGAAGTTGTTAGTTTTTTTTTAAATGTATTTAATGTGTTATAGTTAAACATGTTACACATGTCATAGAAGTAATACATTCTAAAGACGTACATAGAACAGGTACATACAAATATATGCAAAAAAAAGCTCCTATCCTTTTAAACGAAAAAGGATGTGTAAATATAGGAGTATGAAATGTCTAACAGATTTCTTAAATTACTTCATGGTGGTTTGTTCAGTCAATCACATAAAACCCCATTAACAGACAAGTGTGCTAAAATCGTAAGGGCAATGACAAACCCATACCACCAAGATTCACCAATTAATCGGAATTAGCACCCTGGCGGGAGGAGCCAGACAATCAGGTGGTTAGGAGCGCTGGCTTGAACCGCTGGTGAAAACCTGTGTTCCATCCCACCTGACGGCTGGCTCCCCCGCCGCCATCTTCCCCCCACTTAACTTATTTCTACAGCGGCGGCACTCCCTACCCCCGCCACTGCTTCCTCTCTGCTCCTGCATGCCGACATGGAAAGGGAAGAGGGGCTCTGTATGGAGACCCACTTCTGTTTCCATGGCGTGCCCATCTTGGATACGTATTTTTCTTTGTGTTAGGGAGATTAAACATTGTTATGCTTCGCCCCCTCTCCTATTGAGACCCCCAGTACTTTTGCTGGACTTCTGGACCTTTTTCTATCTATCCTGAATGAGAGGAGCCTTTTTCCTCTCATTCATTCTTGGTGGCCTTGTGTTTTGGAGCTCTATTCTTTGTATTCTATCTGTACTATGGAGTCTGTCTGCTCCATAACTCTTAAAAGCATCTGGCTTTTTACTGCTGCAGCACACAGCTCCGTATAGGCTGTGTTGCTGGGGACCCCTAGGGTCCTCCTTTAAGATTCACTTTCTATATCTTCAAGTAACTACCGTTTTTAAGGCTAGAGAGATACTTGGTATCTCTCCCAAAACTCTATAGTCGGAGGGATTGGCACACACCACCTTCAGTGGAGTGCCAAAGGGATACATAGTATCCCCCCTTTCTCTCTGCTCATGTGACTTTTTAGTCACATAGACAATCACTTAGTTATGGCTGGTGGCAGTGGACGTGTTCTACCAACTATTTTGTATTTTTTCTACCACAGGCTATGTCCATAGTCTCGGTAGCAAAAACAAAGAGGTGATGGCTGGAAGGTTTAGAATTAATCTTAACCACTGGCAATGCTCTGGGCAACCCTCCAGACCACCGTTCTTCGCCTGCCAAGCCATTACAGAAGGGGAAAGACCATATGCAAATCAGGCTTGGCCCCACCCCAAATGGGGCAGTCCAGCCCGAACTGCTAGGCCACATCCCTTCTGCACGAGACCACAAGCATCCCCAAACATGTTTCGCCCTTGTTGGGGCTCATCAGTGAGGAGTAGCTTGGGTCTCTAGGCCCAGCAGGCACGGGACACACGTCTGGGCATACCCGTCCCACTCGGGGTGACAAAGCAAAAACAAAGAGGTGATGGCTGGAAGGTTTTCAATTAATCATAACCACTGGCAATGCTCTGGGCAACCCTCCAGACCACCGTTCTTCGCCTGCCAAGCCATTACAGAAGGGGAAAGACCATATGCAAATCAGGCTTGGCCCCACCCCAAATGGGGCAGTCCAGCCGAACTGCTAGGCCACATCCCTTCTGCACGAGACCACAAGCATCCCCAAACATGTTTCGCCCTTGTTGGGGCTCATCAGTGAGGAGTAGCTTGGGTCTCTAGGCCCAGCAGGCACGGGACACACGTCTAGGCATACCCGTCCCACTCGGGGTGACAAAGCAAAAACAAAGAGGTGATGGCTGGAAGGTTTTCAATTAATCATAACCACTGGCAATGCTCTGGGCAACCCTCCAGACCACCGTTCTTCGCCTGCCAAGCCATTACAGAAGGGGAAAGACCATATGCAAATCAGGCTTGGCCCCACCCCAAAAGGGGCAGCCCAGCCCGAACTGCTAGGCCACATCCCTTCTGCACGAGACCACAAGCATCCCCAAACATGTTTCGCCCTTGTTGGGGCTCATCAGTGAGGAGTAGCTTGGGTATCTAGGCCCAGCAGGCACGGGACCCACGTCTTGGCATACCCGTCCCACTCGGGGTGACAAAGCAAAAACAAAGAGGTGATGGCTGGAAGGTTTAGAATTAATCTTAACCACTGGCAATGCTCTGGGCAACCCTCCAGACCACCGTTCTTCGCCTGCCAAGCCATTACAGAAGGGGAAAGACCATATGCAAATCAGGCTTGGCCCCACCCCAAAAGGGGCAGTCCAGCCCGAACTGCTAGGCCACATCCCTTCTGCACGAGACCACAAGCATCCCCAAACATGTTTCGCCCTTGTTGGGGCTCATCAGTGAGGAGTAGTTTGGGTCTCTAGGCCCAGCAGGCACGGGACCCACGTCTGGGCATACCCGTCCCACTCGGGCTGACAAAGCAAAAACAAAGAGGTGATGGCTGGAAGGTTTAGAATTAATCTTAACCACTGGCAATGCTCTGGGCAACCCTCCAGACCACCGTTCTTCGCCTGCCAAGCCATTACAGAAGAGGAAAGACCATATGCAAATCAGGCTTGGCCCCACCCCAAAAGGGGCAGTCCAGCCTGAACTGCTAGGCCACATCCCTTCTGCTTGAGACCACAAGCATCCCCAAACATGTTTCGCCCTTGTTGGGGCTCATCAGTGAGGAGTAGCTTGGGTCTCTAGGCCCAGCAGGCACGGGACCCATGTCTGGGCATACCCGTCCCACTCGGGGTGACAAAGCAAAAACAAAGAGGTGATGGCTGGAAGGTTTAGAATTAATTTGTTAATTTGCATATTTAAGTAACTTTGGGTCTCACCCTAAGTTACTAGGGTAATCCAGACGTGGACCCCTTGCTCACTATTCTTAGAGAGGCGCAGATCCACCCTACTGATGAGGTCCAACCAGACCGAAACACGTGTCTGGGGTTTCTGGTGGTACTCTTGTTCAGAGGAGAATTGCCTAGCATTTCGGTGCTGGACTGCCCCAGGGCAGGACAAAGACTGATATGTTTGGGATATTTCTTCTCTGTGTAAGATAGTGAGCTAAAGACTCTGGGTAAGTCTCTCGTAACCAGGACTAATGTCTGGCAGAGGGACTCCCAGGACCCCCCTTGTTAATTTGCATAGTCTCGGTAGTGCACAATAGGCGCACCCAAGTACCAACTTAGTGGCTACCTTCTTTTTTTGCCATTACTAGCGTGGTTGTTCTTTTTTAGCCCTTCTACCATTCTGGGAGGAGGTCAGGGGGGGGTTGTGTGTGTTTTGCCTTTGGCAGGAACCAGTAGGCATCCCTGCCTAGGCTCCAGAGTGTCTGAGCAGGCAGGAAGTAGGGGAGGTGTTTTCCACACCCCCCCCCTGTCCTTTGTCTGCCAGGGTGCTTGAATAGGTCCAGCTCCCACAGGAGGTCTGGCTATCCTGCTTGCACAGCCAAACGCCCCTTTCTGTAAAATGCTGAGAGAGATTGCAGAGGAGTGTGTGCTGGAACTGTATAAAAGGTGAGGCTTCTGGAGCAAAAAGCAAGTCGACCACTGGAAACAGAAGTGACCGACGAAGACTACCAGAGACTCCTGCAGACCCTTCGCAACACTGTGAAGTGACCACTCCTGTCCTGCCCCCATTTTCTATGTGACAGAGGAGCTCCAAAGGGGACTCCACCTTCCCTTTGGCTGGTGGGAACAACCAGTCCCAAGACTAACTTTGAAACAAGCCATATCTCAAGGTCATAGGAGCTTACAGAGCTGCGGAACCCCAATACCATGAGACCTGCTGCCCATTTTGAGTGCATCATTATGGAAAGGCCAAATACATCTAAATCTTTGCTGAACCCGTAAAGACACTCCAGAGATCAGATCCAACTCGCCCAGACCCCCTCACCAGAGTGAGGGACGGCAGGAAGCTAAGAAAATTGACTGGGCGATCCGTGTCCTTTGTTGGTGCTGCAGAAAAGGCTCCAAAACCACAGAGTGAACAAAGAAGTTGCTAAAAGTTGTGCCACAGGTCCTGCCTCGAGACTGCTGCTAAGCGATCCTGTCTATTGTCCTGCCTTCAGTCACCAGACCAAGGAATCCAGAGGTCAAGTCCAGAGCTGCAACATCATGGAGCATCCAGCACGAAAATGCTATTCTAACCTGAGGCACTGTGGGGGAAAAAGGTATTGCTTACCTGATTCCAAGAAGACGCTCCAGAGTGTTGGAGTACATGTTCAGGTGTCCAGGGCAACCCCCTTTTATCTCTGACCCAAGCCGCTGCTTGTGTCCCCTTCTCAAGTCCGTTTTAAGGTCTCCCATGTTAGTTAACTTGCTGCTTCGACAACTCTAGACACTGGAAGAAATCCACAGGAATTCTTTGTAATTTGCTGCTTCCCAAGACTTCAAGTCCTCTCCGAAATACCTTTAGCTAGGGTTGTGTGTTAGGTTTTAAAAAAACTTACTAGGCAAAGAAACCGTCTCTAGAACCTTGAACTAAACTTACGTTGCACTAACTAACCATTTTCCCCCCTTTGAGTGACTGTGTTTGCAGAGTAAATGTACTACCGTATAACCTGTTGAAAACCGTGTGAGTGCGCAATAACCGATAATACGATAACATTGTCTTTACCCGTTAACGTTTCTACAAATGTAACCGCAAACAAGCACAAAAGTGGAAGTGCCCTTTGAAGTGTATTTTCAAGTAATCCGAAGTGTTCTAGTATAAACGTCTGAAGTATTTAAGGTGATTCTGGTGTAAATATAATATATACTTTTTATATAACTATATGTGTAAGTGCTTATTTGTTGTGCCTGTCTAGCTAAGATTCAGTGTACATAGCTACAACTCACATCTTCCTCTTAAGATAAGCCTGACTGCTCTGCCACTCTACCAAGGTCCTGAGATGTACAGACTGATACTAAGAGTTGGGGGATCTACAAACCACTGGGATAACTTCCTACAGTCTTACTGCTGGTAGGACTTTAGGAAAACTCCCTTAACACTTTGTACAGTGGGACGCGTGCAGCGTCCCATTGTACAAAGGAAAATACGTTGTTTTTTAGTTTTATAGAGTGCCAGATTATGACCTTTGCCCTAAATGGTAAAGAGCCTTGTACAGATTCAGGAATCTAGCACCACAGCTATTCTTATATAAAAGTGTCATAAAGAAGCACCAGATAGCTTCAGTCTCTGTACTCCACGCTCCTCTTATCCCTGAATGCATGATCTCCCCGATCTATTTATGTTGCCCTGGGCCTTTCCCTGTATCTGCCTCTTCCTTGTAGGGGCTGCTTGGTCCCATGTGCACTCACAGAGCAACCTTGCATTGGTAAAGTAACCTGGCAGTCTGAACTACATCAGGTGATCACAAAGACTTTCACTTCCACTATTCAAAAGAGTGTGAATTGCTGGTATTAGTTACCATGGAGAATGTGATCCTGTGAATTGCTACACTCGGGGAAACTGTTGGTTTTGTAAGGATGTAACTGGCACAAATGTGCATATGTTTTTGGACTAAGATGTTAGCACTGTTTTGCATGGTTCGACCTAATCCTGGTGCTGTTATCCAAAGAACACCCATTACTTCCATTTTGGTTCTGCTTCCCTTCAACCTGGACGTCCCTGTTGTGAAGAAGTGGGCTTATAAGGCTTTCGTTGTAACTATAAAACAGCTACTTAGAAATTGGAAGAGTCCCCCCTCTGAAGACTGGCTGCAGAGAATGGATATCCCGTCAGACAGAAAGAGGCTGGCTTTTGGGAGGATGGATTAACTCGATTATGAACTGCTGTATGCAGCCATTAATGATCTTTGCAACAAGGTTGGCAAGGGTCAGTCTTGCCCCCTGATTCAACACACCTTTTATTGACTGTCATATCCTCCTATTTCACCCAGTTCTCCAGAGAAGTGTTGTACCAGACCTTTTTGCACATTGAAATCTTGCAAATACAACGCCTTTTATCTTTGAATGCGGACCATTTACACATCAGTTGAGAGCAGTGGTCACTGCAAAGGGCAGGTAACTTGACATAAGCCCGAATACATGCTTCGATTCTTATCAGCATGGATGAAACTGCAGAACATGAAGGAGCGGTGTAGACATTTTTCTCTGAGCCTGTCGGAGCACAAAGTAAGATGATCAATTGTTTATTTCTGTTTACCTGCTGTTGTGTTTTGCGTCTGGAGGGGCATTTTGCATTCACATTTATTTTTTCCCAGCATTTTAGGATTGTTGAAATAAGATGGAAAGCAAATGTTAAGTATCCTTTTTAAAAACAAATGTTGCTTCATAGAAGGCACAAAAGTATTTTTCAGAGCTTCTATGTTGTGTGTGCATTTTTCATAAAGTTGCATCTATTTGGTGTGTTCAACAAAATATGTAGAAGAACATTTGCTACACATGTAATTTTCTTTGAAGCAAGACATCTCTGCTATACAACTGTTTATGGTTATGTGTTCAATTTTACGTTAAGTAATGCTTGTCGCACTTGCTGAGTCAAATTATTTTTACTCTTAGAATTTCATTTTGTTAAAACAGTGTGTTTAATACTCCCCACCTAAAACCGGTACAACGTCCTTTCGTTGCCTGCCTGTTTATCCCCAGGCTTTTTAGCGTGCACATTCCATCGAATGTGCTCATCGAATTTTTTAGGGGGGTCGGGGGGTAGGAAAGGGCAGATAAGGGTTTGGGCGGGTGGGCAATAGCAAAAAATAAGTGTGGGAGCGGGTCTGGGGGGTACCCCCCAAACAAAACAAAAAATACAATGAGCACATTCGATGGAATGTGCACATTAAAAAGCCTGGGGATGAACAGGCAGGTGATGAAATGACATGGAACACTAAAACCTTACCTGGGGCATGGATTAGTATTCCATGTCTAGTTTAAAAATCCATTTGTGGAAGCATTCGTTATCGTTACATGGGGCATATTTACATATTTGCGTATCTTACGCCCCCGGACAGTGAGGCCAGGAAACAGGACACGTTTGGGAAGCTGGTCCTGACGGTGGGGGCTACGACTGTGAAGGCTGCAAATTCCTTGCAATTATGGCCAGATATGATTGGGAAATGTGGCACAAGATAGCCCGATTCTTGATCATCTTCCGGAGCAACACTGTAAGGAGGTAATGCTGTTGGTTCGAGAGGGGGAGGAGGCCTCCAACCACAGCATCAATATTGCAGTGGACCTGGCAGAGTTGGGGTTTAACCAAATTAATTATGGGGTGGTGTTCCGACAGAAGGCCTGGTTGAAGTGTACGGATTTTCACCCAGAAGTCCAGTATAAGGTCATCGATATGCCCTGTGAGTGTGAACACTTGTTCGACGAAAAGATTGATGAGGCCGTGAAAGGTATGAAAGAGGATACCGAGACGGCAAAGTCTTTGGGTTCCCTGCAAGGTGGTCGCTCTTTTCACAGTGCTATAAATTGTCAGCAGCTGCGGGGATCTTGATAAAGGGAGAATGATTGTCATTACACCAATTACAGGGGGTCACAGCCTCTTTCAGATCTTCAAGACTACACTCAAAACATTCAAACTCTGACTCTCCAGTCAGCGTAACCACTGTTGCAAAACAACAATGAAATGGTTGCATTTGCAAATGAAATGGAAACTCTGCAAAACATGACTCTGTACTGGTAATCCAGTTGGGCATTCTAACTTCTATGTAGCGCTTCATGCCGGATTCCTCCAACTTCTAAGCTCTGTGATTATTATTAGCTCCGTTAATAGTCAATTTACTGTCTTCTGAAGGATGTAAGGCTAACTCGGGACAGTCAACATTTGACCATGAGATTAGATGTAGATTTTAGCATTGAGCATTGTATTCCAGTACATGAGGGCTTTTATCAATCATCAACAAGCAATTCTGCTATCAAACCTCAAAAAACTTAATGCAGGTCATGTTTGCTGCAATGTGTAAGATTTGTTTTGTCTTTAAAATTAAAATCTGTGCGGTTGAATTCCTTTTAATTACGGTTTACTAAATTCTTACTATGTGGAGTTTTTCTGATATCTGAAGCAGAGTTACCCTATGCCCTTATCCATGCTATATTAGTTCTATCTAGAAAGAGCTTGCACTGCAGAGGCAATTAACTGTTCCTTTTCTATGTGGGTGGTACTCCCACTGCTGTTATGCTATTCCTATTCTATGTGAGGAGAGCTTGGATCATTTAACCCCTGCTGGGTAGGTTCTTTGTGAGGAGACTTTGGACTGCTCAGCCTATGCTGTTCACGTTCTATGCAAATATAGCTTTGTTTTCTGAAGCCATTTATTTACCTGTTCAGTGTGGGGGGTGCTTGCACTGCTCCATCCCATGCAGTTTGTTCTCAGAGTGGAACTTCTACTTCTGTGACCGACTTTACTGTGGTAATCTTGTACTGTTTAGATCCATAATGTTCCTGTTACATGTGAGGAAAGCATGATCTATCGAGGTCCATGGCATACCTTTTCTATATTAGGAGTGAGTGTGCACTCCTGAAGCCGATGTTTCACCGGTTCTATAGACCCTTTCGTTATCTGTTCTTTGTGTGGCTATTGTCAACCCTTGCTTAACTTGCACAGATCCTCTCCACCTGTTGTACATGTCGACAGCTTGCATTGCTGTTAACCTGATTAGTCTTTTCGAGGGGATTGGGTCCTCCGACGTATTCCATACCTATGACAGGTAATGTCCACAGCTGTCCTGCTTCAGAAAATCTTCGGCATCTGCATCCTGCGTCGATGACGTCGATGCGCCATCCCCGAGGACGACGGCCGACGTCACCCGATGTGATGAGTAGGACGCACGACGCCCATAGCCTCAGTTCCCTTTTTTCCTCGAACGTGTTCGCTTCGTGAATCTCGGTACGCCTCGACTCTTTGGAGTTTGCTGTATTCTTCTCGGTTCGTTGAACCTGTTCGGTTTTTGTGAAAACCTGTTCGTGACGATGTCTACTTCGTCTTCAACCCCGCGTCCGGGCTTCAAGAAATGCGGGGTCTGTGGGTCCAAGATGTCGGTCACAGACTCACACGACGCCTGCCTCTGGTGCCTCGGGGAGGCCCACGATAAGGACGACTGTGTCGACTGCCAGTCACTCGCAGCCAAGGCCTTGTGGGAGCGCAAGAAGAAGTTGTCGGTAGGTCGGGTGTCTAAGCCCCGGAAGTCGAGGTCTACGGGGCTTTCGATGGATGACTCGAGAGGCGAATCTCTGCGTCGTTGGAAGTCCAGTGGGTCTCCTTCCAGGAGTCGGTCTTGCCACTCCTCCACCTCTTCGAGGCATTCCCGGAAGCGCCGGCATCGGTCGCCTTCCCCGTCCTCTTCCGAGGACTCCTCCCGTCAGCGGGTCGCTTATCCCACCATGCAGTGACACCGGAGGAATGGGCTTCCTTCGGGAAGCAGATGTTAGCGATTCTTGAATCGCAGGGCACCGGTCCGTCCGAGCCTCAGAGTGGGTTCGGTCGGCACCGGTCGAGAGACACCGCTCGTATGCCTTTGGGCTCGGGTGGTCGGCACGGCTCGCGGCAAAGGTCCCGCTCGGACAAGGGTAGCCGTTCTTGCCATGCCCGTTCCAGGTCCTCGACGCGCTTGAGACCGCGTGATCCTGTGCCGTCTTCAAGGAAGACATCGATGCCTGTGGCGCCGAGGTCATCGACGATTTCTCTCGAGGCTCTGCCTCCGAGGGGGTCGTCGGCGCCTAGGTCGTCGAGAGACACACTTGGAGCTCCAGCTTCGAGGCCTGTGTCGACGCCGTTGACGCTGGCGGCGCTGCAGCTGACGTCGACGCCGATTCTCTCAGCGCCGCCCTCGACGCCTTTCGAGGCGGTGGTGACGGAGGGGCCCCATGGCACGGGGTTAGCCCCTAGAAAGGCTCTGGCTAAGGTCAGGCATAGCTTTGGTCCCCAGGTGTCTTCCTCTCACCGCCTGGAGTACATTTCAGAGGGTGATGAAGGCTCTGATGAAGGCTTGGTTCTGGTTACGGTACCAGCTGAGCTTCTCTCGGGCCATAGCCAGTTTGACCTGAGGCAGTCACTGCATGATGCCAGTGGACTGGACACCTCTCCGGAGGTGGAGTTTTATAGGCCGGAGCCTGGCACTCATGCCGATTCTTCGTACCGGCGCCTTATGTCTTTGGTCACTGAGTACTTGGGATGGTCGGCTCCCCCAGGGGAGTTCGTTCAGGATGATCTCACGGACATCCTTGATCTTGGTCCCCCTCACTGACCCGGTACTGCTGTTTCATATGGCTCTGCAGAGAAGGGTGGCGGCGGCTTGGACTGCTCCGGAGAGTCTCCCGGCAGTGGGCAAGTCTTTGTCGTGAAAATACCGTCCAGCCAGTAGCGATCCCTGCTACTTGTCTAGGCACCCCACCCCGGAGAGTTTGGTGGTGCAGGAGGCTACGGCCCCGGCAAAGCAGGCGTCGTATCCTACCATCCCTCCGGATAGGGACGACAAACGTTTTGACGGCTGGGCGAAGAAAGTGTTTTCTTCAGGGGGTATGGCGCTTCAGGCGGCCAACTCCATATGTGTCTTGTCTCGTTTCACACACACTATGTGGAACTTTGTTGCTTTAGCGGCTGAACATATTCCCGAAGGGGACGAACGGGATGGTTTCCTTGCTATGGTTGAGGATGGCAAGGATGCCATGTGTGAGGCCGTTCAGTCGGGTTTGGACATGGCAGATTGTGTCAGCCGGTCTATGGCGGCGAGCACCATAATACGCAGGTTTGCGCGGTTGCGGAAGTCTGGGTTCGCTTCTGATGTGCAGTCCCGGCTCCTCAACATGCCCTTTGACGGTGAACATCTTTTTGGCAGCAAGGCTGACGAGAGCCTTGAGAGGGTGCAGACCTCCAAAGCTGCAGCAAAGTCGTTGGGCGCTGCAGTTTGACGACCTCTGTCTTTTCGTCCTAGGGGAGTTGGAGGGGGAGTTCCTTTCGCTATTACTCGTCCTTCAGTAAAGCAATAGGAGCTGTCAGTCAAAGAGGCCACCGTAAGAGTGCCAGAGGTGGAAAACAGGGTACTCGAGGTGCCAAGGCCGCTCGGGCAGTTGCCTCTTTGCCCTCAGGCAACGGCGCAGCCGTTATCACTCAGTCATGAGGCCAGGTCCCATGGTTTGCCGGTTGGGGGAAGGCTGGCGCAGCATCTTGTAGAGTGGCGTGCCATTACTTCAGATGTGTGGGTTCTGGAGATCATAACCCACTGCTACTGTCTTCCTTTTTGGCAGAGGCCTCACGACAATCCACCTGGGAACCTCTCTTTGAAGAGTCCGGATCCGCTCCTTCCGCAGGAAATTCAAGCCCTGCTGGAGAAAGGCGCCATAGAACTGGTGCCTGTAGCGGAGAGGAACAAGGGATGGTATTCCCCTTATTTTTTGATTTCAAAGAAAGACGGGGGATAGAGACCCATCATGGACTTGCGCGGTTTGAACAAACTCCTCAGGAAGGACAAGTTCAAGATGGTTATTCTCTCTCATGTCCTCCAGGCCCTTCAACTTCAGGATTGGTTGGTGTCTCTCGACCTCAAGGATGCTTACTTCCATGTGCCGATCCATCCCAAGCACAAGAAGTACCTGAGGTTCGCGGTTGGCGACTCACACTTTCAGTTTCAGGTCCTGCCGTTCGGATTGACCTCTGCCCCAAGGGTTTTTACCAAGCTCATGGTGGTGGTGGCAGCGCATCTCAGGCAAGGGGGGGATTCACGTCTACCCCTACCTGGACGATTGGTTGATCAGGGGGAGCTCTCCCGAGCAAGTCCTGGATCATCTGTCCGTCACCTGCCACTCCCTTCACAAGCTGGGCTTCTCCCTCAATTTAAAGAAGTCCCATTTGACGCCAACACAGCGGCTCCAGTATATCGGAGCAGTGCTCGACACATCTCTGGGGCTGTGTTTTCCTCCTCAGGTGAGGGCTCTTCGCATTCAGCAGAAGGTGCACAAGTTTCAGCTTGCCCAGGCTCTCCCAGCGTCCGAGTTCTTGAGACTGCTCGGCCTCATGGCATCCTGCATTCTTCTGGTGCCAGAGGCCAGGTTGCGGATGAGATCTTTGCAATGGGCACTCAAGCTCCAGTGGTCTGTCCTCCGGCACGATGTCGGACCCTGTTCAGGTGCCGCCCTCGGTCGCCCAGGACCACCTGTGGTGGGCCGTCAAAGGCAATCTGATGAAGGGGGCCCCATTTTGGCTGCCCTGGCCAGGGGTGATGATCGTGACGGACGCATCCCTCACGAGATGGGGAGCTCATGCCAACGAGTTGACAGTAAGCGGTCGTTGGTCTCCGTTGGAGTCCAGACTCCATATCAATCTGTTGGAGCTGAGGGCCGTCAGGCTAGCCCTGAAGGCTTTTCTGCCGACTGTGCGAGGAAAGAGTGTCCTGATTCTAACGGACAACACGGTGGCCATGCACTACCTCAACAAAAAGGGGGGCAGGGTCACTTCCTCTGTGCAGGGAGGCGATGGAGCTAGAGTTCTGGGCCATCCAGCAGGAAGTTTCGATCTCGGCTGTTCATCTGGCCGGAGACGACAACGAGACGGCGGACGCTCTGAGCAGGCAGAGCGCGATCTCTCATGAGTGGGAGCTGGCTCAGGAGATTCTCCTGGAGATCTTTGCCCTTTGAGGGACCCCTCAAATGGATCTCTTCGCCTCCAGTGTCAACCGGAAGGGCAAAAGGTTCTGCTTGCGGGAATTTCCTTCAAAATGAGGCTTGGGAGACGCGTTTGTGGTGGAGTGGTCATTCCCACTGCTGTACGTGTTTCCTCCAGGCCCCGTCATCCCGCAAGTACTGCATAGGTTATGGAGGTTCGGTTCCCGGATGATCCTCATTGCTCCAGCGTGGGCCCGGAGGACGTGGTACCCGGTACTCAACTTTTCCATCTGCCCGCCACGTCATCTTCCCTACCGAGGCGATCTGCTCTCACGGGAGGGGGGTCAGGTTCTCCATCCAGAGGTCAGATCCCTCAACCTTCACGTTTGGCTTCTGAAGGGTTGAGGTATAAGGATTGGGACCTCCCTGAAGACGTGATGGAGGTGTTGCTCTCGGCCAGGCGGCCGGCAACAAAGTCTCTGTACCGTTGCCGTTGGAGAAAGTTCTGCGACTGGTGCAGAGTTAAGAATGTGGATCCTTTTGAGTGTGACATTCCCATGTTTGTCTTTTTTTGCTTTCCTTGGGCCACAGGGGCTTGCAAGTGGGGACCAATAAAGGTTACCTGGCGGCGCTGTCCATATTTAAGCGCTCGTCTGAAGAATGTTCCTATTTTAAGATTCCTTTAATTTCTCAGTTTTTGAAAGGGCTCACTAATGTGTTCCCTCCGTCACCTTTTCTGGTGCCCGGTTGGGATTTGAACCTTGTTCTTAAGTTTCTTATGGGTGCTCCGTTTGAGCCTTTGCATTCTTGCCCTTTGAGACTGTTAACTCTGAAAACTGTGTTTTTGGTTGCGGTTACTTCTGCTCGCATAGTGAGTGAGTTAAAGGCACTTTCAGTTAAGCCACCCTTCACTGTGTTTCATAAGGACAGGATTGTCCTTGGAGTTCGTCCTTCTTTTCTTCCGAAGGTGGTTTTGGAATTTCATTTGAGCCAGAAGATGGTTCTTCCGGCGTTCTATCCTCCTCCACATCCTGGTAAGGAAGAGGAGAGGCTCCATAGGCTTGATCCTAGGAGAGCTTTGAGCTTTTATATTTCGCGCATGTCCCGGGTCAGAGTGGACGATCAACTTTTCGTTGGTTACGCTGGGAAGCGCTTGGGACAAGCTGTGATGAAACAGACTTTGTCTCGGATTATTTTAGCTATCTCTGTGTGTTACCGCTTGGCGGGTAAGGACCCTCCGGCTGGCTTGCGGGCCGTTCTACCAGAGGAGTGGCTGCGTCGACTGCCCTGCAGAGGGGAGTTCCTATTCGTCACATCTGTGATGCAGCCACCTGGGCTTCAGTGCATACTTTTGTACGTCACTATCCCCTTGATTCCATCAGAGGGCAAGATCTGGCCTTTGGCAAGGCAGTTCTCTATTCCGCAATTTGATTGGGCATGCTAAATTTGTATTCTAAATTCTTTCCCACCTCCTTGCTTGGTACTGCTTTGGGAGTCTGTCATAGATATGGAATACGTCGGAGGACCCAATCCCCTCGAAGAACAAGTTACTTTCTTACCTGGTAACGTTCTTTCGATGGGATGGTCCGACGACGTATTCCATATCGCTGCCTTCCCCGCTGCAGAATTTCTTTTGCGATTGCAGCTTGCGTTCCGCAAGGCATTGTGTGTCTGACTGGCAGAAAACTGGTGGCACACGTTCATGGAAAAAACTATAACTGAGGCTATGGGCGTCGTGCGTCCTACTTATCACATCGGGTGACGTCGGAGGAGGTCCTCGGGGACGGCGCATCGACGTCATCGACGCAGACGCCAAAGATTTTCCGAAGCAGCACAGCTGTGGACATTACCTGTCATAGATATGGAATACGTCGTCGGACCATCCCATCGAAAGAACGTTACCAGGTATGAAAGTAACTTGTTCTTCTGTTTGTTTGAGGGAAGCCTAATCCGCTCCTACTCAAGATTACTTGATCTATGTATTAATGAATCGTTAAAAGGTATATGCTGCTGTTGTACCTATTCTTTGCATGCAGGGGAAGTCCACAGTGTTAGTGCTCATCTGCTTCCTTTGTGAGGGGTGTTTGTTCTACTGCACACTGATTTATATGTTAATTTGAGAGAAAGATGCTTTTATGTCATACAGTTTTAACTTTTTGGATTCGTTGGCTAGTTTTTCACACTTTTTAATCTTTTATGGATGCCAAAACTCATTTTTACTCCTTTGAAATAACGTAATCTCAAAAGTTTAAAAATAGCGAGTAAAATACTCCCACCTCAAAATCTTATCTGCAGCACTGATTATTTTTATTTTTTATTTTTTTACCCCCCTCCTAATTTGATCCCTTCCTCATTTGTCTCCAGCCATCCTGCTTTCCTTGTGTCCCTGTTTATAAGGCATTTTATGGCAGTTTTGTACAACCCCCTTTTTAGGGCTGTACTACCACTAACATTGGAGTTGAGGATGGATTCCTAGCATCGGGCCTGGTGGACAGATCTTAGGAGACTACCCTAGTTATTGTGAACTGGGAACTCAGAGGTAAGCCAAAACCCAATCCATGTAAACGTTGTGAGAAGTCAAGTATTCTCAGGAGAGTGATTGGGGTCAGGGGTCCACAATCAGTCCGCACAGTGAAGTACACACTAATACAATTTAGACAGGTATGTACAAAAATACAAATATTTATTCTTGGCCTTTACAAATACTAAAAAATGAAACTAGCAGGTGATAATATTGCACAATACTCAATAATAAACATTCACCATTGGTTCTTAAAATGCATTTAAATGACTCAATATAAAAGTTAAGTCAATTAATGCAGTAAAGATGGAACCAAGTCACAAGTGATTTTCCCTAACTTCAGCAGTCCAATCCCTAAGAAGAATGTTTAGGGAGTTGTCCATATAGGTGATACAATCATGCTTGATGAATAGGTTCTTCTTTGTCAATCCTTTATTTTGTTAAATGAAGCTTAAACATCACCTTGGATTTCCTTTCTTTTGGGCTTTGCGTACCCCGCTCATCACTTCCAGCCATGAGTTTGCTTATCTCTTAATTATTCTCATGTGTGTATGGTGTCTTTGAGTATTTCAAACCTAGGTTGTATGATGTCCGAGTATTTCAAACCTCTATACGTGTTTCACCACTTACCAGTGGCTATTCAGGAGGATTTACATGAAGTACTACGGAAGCTGCCAAAAACAGAATAATGTTAATTTAATTAACCTGAAATGTTTAGTTAAGTTCATCTATGGTGAAATGTCACAAGACCTTAAAGGTCAGAAACGTCTCCATTCACCTACCTGTTGGTAGTTTTAGAATGAGTCTTGACTGGTCTTCAAAGAAAGTTAATTGAAAAAGAACCAGACAAATTAAATGTCTGTGTTTCTAGTGTATATTGCGGGGAGCCAGGAATGAGGACTCATGGTTTTGGTTACAATATTTTATACTCGGTTGGGAAAATGCCTAACTATCCCTAGTCCAGGATGTGTTTCCCTACCTCACCTGAAAACCTAGGGTCTGTCCTTTGTCAAGATTTCCAAATGAAAGATACGCCATGTGTGCAAAATCCTAGCCTGTCCTTCACACTCGGTGCAAAGGGTATAGTCTCTGGTTTTCAAGGTGCACAAAACGTTCAGATCCAGAACAAAGGTATACATCCAACCAAAACGCTCCAAGTGGACAAAGGTCAGAATTTCCAGGGAATGGCTTGCTTCGCCAGGTTCCTTTTTAGTGATTGGAAAAGTTGAACCAAAGAATAATGAATTTTCCTACAACTCCAAGAGGATATCGCCCTCACCCTCCTCCCGTTGTGTTCACAGTTCTCTGGGAAATGCCTCCCTTCCCCAGGTTTCTCTTTGCATTCAAAACAATTAAATATTCCAAGGGCATGTGTCCCTTTTAGGATTCACTGTCACTGTGTTATAATTTGGATGCGGGTCCCAGACTCGCAGGTCACCTGGTATACTCCCCTGCCAGGCTTTAAGTGCCTCTCACATTTCTCTGCTTCCTTTCCCTTGTTGACTTGGTGTCCGGTTACCCACTGTATCTTCGCCGCGTCTCTCTCTGCTGTGCCCAGCTCCGGCTGTCTCGCGTTCTCGGGCATCGGGCTTCTGTTTTCGCTGCCTGAATTTGCCTCCATGTCACTACACCTAGCATGCTTTCTCTGTGTTCTGACAGTTTTCAGCACAGGTCGTGGCAGAACTCGCTCTCTGAAGCTCACACACTGGTCTTTCAGCTGTGGTCGATTTAAGTTTCCTGACATGATTGAGCAACTTCAAAAGACTAGGCCGCTGTTTTGGTTTCTTGGTCTTAGTAATCTTCTTTGCTCCTTCCCTCTTATTCATCTCAGTTGTTACCATGCTGATCCTTGTGTGATGTAGGGGAATATTTGCAGTAGATGTAATAAGTGGGTGAGGAAGAGGGGGTAACCATATGGCATCAGTGCACTACGAATGATAGGAACATCCCTAAAAGGGAATGGAGGTATGTGACTTCCTCCTACGATGGTATGTCCTGCCCCTGAGGGTCACCTCCACCCATGTGGTTCTCTAACTGCCCCCAGAGTTGGGATCAGTTAGCGGCTGCCTTCCCCCTGGCTACATGGCGAGAGACAATCCCAGGGAAAGGAGTGACGACGCATCAGATTCCTCATCATTTATAAAATTGATTTGCATGTCAAGGGTTTGGTGTTCCAAAATGGCATCTATTTACGTTGATGGCATCATCGTGCTCCATTTCCACGTAATGATGTCCTCCAGTATCTACACAATTGCGGCCATATTTGATATTCGTTCAAAGTGGCGTGTGAAGAATGTTTATATTGTTCACACCATACGCAGATTAAAAAATGAAAATCTAAGTGCTATAGCTAATCTTGATTATGAACCGTTTCAATTGAATATATTTTTGTAGTAAGAACATGTAGAAGAACATGTATTTTTAAACTTTTTGAAACACTGAGTGATAGTCCTAATTCTGCCAATGGATATTATATGAAGACCTCTTAGTTTGTAAAATGTCGTCTTTTTGATAGATACAACATATACATTATATAACTTATGTTGACAATTTTAAAAATATTGTACACAGAGAATAGCCATTACAGGTAGGTAAAAAACTAATTGAGTTCTGTTTGGCATTTGTCCATTATGTGAATCCATCTGGCTTCCTGTTGTCTCAACTCCAATTCCCTGTTGCCACCTCTCAAGAGGGTCTACTGTTGCTAAACCCATACACTTGAGTGTCTCAGTGGGCATGCCCGGATATTCCTATTGGTAATGTATGGCCATTCTATACTTAACGTCACCATTTGTTTTATTGTTTGCAGATTTTCAAAGTTACAATTGACGTATGGTGCTACCAATGTACACTTTTTCACAATGGCATATATCACAAATGTAGTGTTGCAGTTAATAAATGTACTGGTTTTATGTTTGTAACCATTATTATAGTATCCACTTTCTCCATCATTTGTGGGTATACCTTGCAATTGCAACATTTGTAATTCCCTATTGGTAAGGGTCATTTACAAAATTATTTCTTTTTAGGTTGTAATAAACTTGGACTGATTGTTTTTGATTGTTTTAGACTTATGACAAATCATGGATGGTTGTTCATCAAGATATTTAGTGATGCCTTTGTCCAAATGCAGGATGTGGCAATTTGTCTTAAAGATGTGCATGCTCCTCTGATGATCTGTACTGAATGTTATTCATTTAATTTTGTTTTCAAAATCTATTGTGGATGATTTCCTCTCCATGTGTTGCAGTAGCACAGATCTTGGTTTTGTGTTGGCTCTAGACATGACTTGATTTAAAGTGTGTTGGTTATAAACTCTTTCCCTGAATTTGTTATAGTGCTGTCCAAATGTTTTTCATATTCTTCGGTATTGCTTCAATTCCTTTTAATTCTGAGCCTTTCTCCATGTGGAATGCTTTTGATTATGTGGGCAGGATGGTTACTTTTTGCATGTATAATACGGTTTCCTGCGGTTAGTGTCCGATAGTGTTGTATGAATCTCATTTTTATCCACATATAATTCCAGATCCAGAAAGCTGATTTTCTCTCCACCTTGATTCATTGTCATCTTAATGTTGTACTTTTTTTTTTTTCTTTTTTTTTTCTTCTGTCGATATAATTGATGTATTCTAACTTGACATTACTATGACGTGAGAAAAGGCTATTTGAAGCAGTTATTCAGAGCGAGAAACATCAGAACAACTGAACTGGAGGTTGCAGGGTGTGTAAATGTGAATGAAGATCTGGCTGTACACTCACTAGCTTACTATTTAACTTGGGCCTAGAGGAAAAGACAAAGCTTTATACATTGATATTTGTATATTTTATAATCGGATTTAGAAGTGACAGCAATACCAGTAATACCAGTTGTATTTTTTTACCCTACTATGTTTGTTTTTAGGCCCGTTCAAGTGCACTGCATCTAAGCTGTATTTATTAACTGTTATCATTTTAAGAATGTTTTTAAGAATGTATGTCATATTGTTATGAATCTATTATCGTATCATATTCTAACACTGATTTCACATCTCCATGCCAAATAATTGTCGTCTATGAAGTGAACCAAAGACACGGTTATTGAATGTCGTACATGCTGGATGTATCCATGCGTGTTCAAGCTCAAAATGTCCCCTGAAAAGGTTGGCATATGGCAAGGCATACTTCGCACCCATTGCTGTTCCTTGTCATTCCTGATATATTTGTCCATCAAAACAGAAGTAATTATTCTGTGTAAATCTGTGCATCGCCAATATAGTTTGGTTGTGCTTATAGAAAGAGATGAAACGTAACTTCAGGAAATATTCAATTGTTTGTAGTCCTTTTCTCATGCTGAATACTGGTATGTAGTGATGTTGCACCCATAGTTACAAATCTATAGTTGTCTTGCCAGATGATGGATTCCAATTGTTGGATAACTTGTTTGGTGTCTTTTGATGTACGTGGCTAGGTTCATAACCAAGTGGTTCAGATGTATGTTTATGCATTTTGAAATCTTCTCTCTAAGGGAACCTATCCCATTGTTTATTGGTCTACAGGTGAGAAATCTCATATAATGTTAATGTATTTTTGGTATGAAGTACATAGTGACCATAGTAGGGTGCTGGACATTAATGTATCAGTATTCATCCTCATTCAAAAGAACAAAACATTTGCTTAACTTATGCCATTATAGTCTAGTGAAGGCAAGAGATTTGATTCCAGCTTGATATAGCACTTTCGGTCATCCAAAGTCCACTCATGTTCCAGGTGTGCATTAAATTGTACCAATAATAACTATTACTAGAAGCCACCCCTATATCCTTATGTTCTGCACAAATGTGATAGTGTTCAAGGAAGTAATGTCAACATTCACAATTTAAAGCAATTCCAATCACAGCATAACCTGAACTGTGCATAGTGTACAAGGTAGGTACAATTTCACTCAAATCCCCTATGGGAGAACGATACGTTTGGACTGGGTTCAAATAAACATTTATGTGAAGAACCACCCGGCCAGTAGTTACTCAAGGTATTCGAGGTACATTCCACCACCAGGAGTCCTGGATTGGGCCCTTCCCAAACCTTGTATGCATACCCAAGTCATGCTTTGTGGCTGTGTTCGATCCCCCATAGGGTCATCCCTTTATCCTTTTGTTAGCTGGTTGTAGCAAAACATGATCATCTAGCAAGGTAAGAGTCTGAAACCAGACCACTTGTACAATGACAATGTGGAGGCCAAATAGATGGTTAAATCCCTTTGTTTTCCAGCAAAGAATGTTCAAAGCCTGGGTCTATGCCTTATTAGGACATGTATTTACTATACCTTTATCCTGGTGGAGTCTGGCAGGGAGCCAAGACCTGTTGTTACCCTGTGAATCAGAAGGCAATGTTTTAGAGTCAAAGTGGACCGATCTTTTGGGGGGACCTTTGGTTAAGTAAGACATTTTTAAAACGCTACAGCCCACCATACCCCTTATGTTCCTACATGTTGAAGCAAAGGTATTAGATTTAGACTGTAAATTACAGTTGGGCTCAGAATGAACAAAAACATAGCGAAATGTCAGTAGCATCTCTCGGTCTGAAAGCAACATTTCAGATAAAATTCTTGATGGCACATGGTGCACCACAAGTTCGGGACTGGTCTCACCAAAAGATTTGATTAACAGAAATGTCATTGGAGACCATCCGCGTCCGTGGAATATCATGTAGTAGGGATGGAACTTTGGAGCGATTTAGGACAACAGGAGATGCCAAGACGACCAGTAAAGGGAGATCGAACAAGGTCTGCATTTGGGGAGCTTTGTGTAATGTTGCACTGTTGAGCTTTTGGTTGCTATGCAGTCTCCACCTCTTTGGCAAAGAACTAGGAGGACACTCAGCGGGCAATGAATACTCATGAACCTAAAGGTCCTATAAGGAGGGAGTATACAATTGATCATCTTGCTTATGATTTGTCTGTAAGAATGGAATTATAGAGCCATTCTTAACAGGTTTACCATTGTTTCTTTTGTTCACAAAGGGCATGAGATTTCCCTTTTTGTTTTTCCCTTTTGCAGGGATCAGTACCGGTGCAGGATCTTATTGTTGGTCCTCATGTGAAATTGTATTTACTGGTGGGTCTGCCTGTAGGCCATTTTTCATGTTGCGCAAGAAGTAACGAGATCCCTGATTCTTTATAATGGTAAGGATTTAATATTTTTAGATGTCTTCCATTTTTCCCTCTTTGGGAAACCACTGTGCGTTCTTCCGCACAAACAGTGCTAGGATCTATGATGTTTGAATCAAAATCATCTTGTGGACCTCTAGACTGCCGACCTCACAGACCACATCTTCATTTAACTCCATCCACTTGCACCTGGGAACCTTTATTGAAGAATCGGTGATGGCACTTGGATCAATGACTACCTCGTGACCCTCAAGACTGACAATCACATGCACCACTTCCTCTGCTAAATTCCCCATTTGACCATCATAAGTGGCACGAGGCTTGTTTGTAACCAAGCCTAGACTTTGTTGGTTATTTCTTAATGGTGCTGCCGTAGGCTTGCCTGCAAAAATATAGCCTTCGATGGTACACATCTTAGAGTTCACGTCGTTATGGATCAGCTTATTGTCTTTCATGTCTGCACTGGTATTGTCATACAATCGTAAGATGGAATTGTTACGCTCACCTGGGTTCCAGAGGGGCGCCAAACGAAGCTGGACTGCAACGGTCTCCACCAATGTGACTCGTAGTGTAGTGATGAGTGACTACATTTGCCCTCTTAGTTTTGTCTGTCTGGCACGTAGGAGGATTTTCCTAGAGTGGTAAAAATGGTAAGTTAGCTGACCGCTAGAAGAAGGTTTAACTTCTGCTTCCGTAACCACCTTGTGTTCCCCTAATTATGTCTCACCTTATTGTTAAGAAGGATGGGCTCTCCATCCTGCGTTGGAATTGTAGGGGTGCACTGAAACTTGGAAATCCAGTTAACTTCACTGATCCCGTAATCTTATGGCAGAGTTCCAGACAACAATGACTCCGAGGTAAGTCTTTTGCCAATCCAAAGTAGCATGCAATGCTTTAGAGTTCGGGTTGTCTTATAGTTCACTCTTGTACCTTTTCTTTGTTTCTTCCTCTTGCAGAATTGCCCAAGACGGGTGTCTCTTCTCCGAAAAAAAACAAGGTAGCGCCAAGGTAAGATTCAGTATTTGCACCAAACAAAAAGTCTTAGCAAGCGATTATTGTTCATTTGTGTGATTAATCAATTGTCCTCTCTTTATTCTGCAGGTGCAGCGCTTCCCAGGAGCGAGGGACGTACGATGGTGATTCGTGAAACCTCGAGCGAGTATTGCCTCAGGTAAGTATCTTGCGGTGCGAGGTCGAATGTCTTTAGCGAGGCGCAGCTCACCTGTAAACTTATCTTTTGCAGATGCGGATGCTCAGAGCGGCGATCTCGTCAGAGTGCCTCGATGGATCGCATGGATGAATGGAGCTTCCTGAGTACCCCGTGGCGCTGATGCTCACTGTATAGCGCGGTAATTGGAGTTCCTTTTCTTGCAGGTGTGGCGACTCCCGGATGATTGCGATGGCGAATGGTAAGGCTCTTGTTCTAATCTGCTTTCTGTTTCTCCTTTGCAGGTTTGGATCAGGAAGAACAAGACTTGCGTGGCCGAGGACTGGATACTGGAGCTGCAGGCACGGTGAGCGTTACGCTGCAGGAGTGCAGAATAACACGAAGCGTGTTCTGTTCTCCGGGCGTGGTTTAAATAGCCATCCAGAAGTAGTCCCCAGGTAAAGTATTCCCAGTACCACCCCCAAGGAAATAGTCCCTTGAATAAAGGAATCCCTTCAAGGGGCTCAAGGTGGCCTGTACATGGGTTCTCCACTTGATGACCTGACTTGCCTGAAAAAGGCAATATGAGCCTGGCACCAATGGCGCCAGGACTGAGTCCAGGAAGCCCTTAGGCAATCCTTTGGGGCATTATAGGTCCCAATGGATGCCAGTACTCTGGGCAGACTGGTCTGCTCCTGATGTCTGGGGGCAGGCATCGTGACAGCACCCCCTGCCCCCCAAGCCCCCTCCCAAGGTGGTGGTTCTCGCTGGTCCAGGCTTGTCCAGGAAGTGTTGGGGGAACCGTCTTACCAGTCGTGGTGCATGAATATAGTCACTTGGTTCCCATGATCTTTCTTGTGGACCATAGCCTTTCCAGTCAACAAGGTAAGAGTTTTGATTTGACCAGCTTTGAGTCCAAAATGTTTTTTACTTCGAATTCTGGTTTGCCATCTACTAGAATGGGGCTTGGTGGTTTTCAGTTGCACTGGTTTCAAAAGTGAAACGTGAAATACCGGATGGACTTGCATATTCGGAGGGAACTCCAATTTAACTGCCACTGGATTGATAATGGCTTTAGTGGTGTAAGGTCCAAAATATCTGGGATTAAATGTGTGGGTCCCTTTTAGCGGTATGTGTCTTGAAGCTAGCCAAACCTGGTCTCCAATCTGGTATTTTGGGGCTTCACTCCGATGTTGATCAGCGGTTTTCTTGTACCTTTCTTTTGCTTGTTTTAAGTGTTCAGTCGCCTCTTTTAAAGCTAGCGTTATTGTAGCGTGTAAATTGCTTACAGCGGGCATCTCCAAGTGCTGAGGTGGATCGAGTTCAGAGGTTCGAGTATGTCTTCCATATATGGTGTAAAAAGGACTTTGTCCAGTGCCAGAGTGTAAGGAATTGTTGTAGGCATATTCGGTTATCCATAAAATATCCTTCCAGTTGCCTTCCGTTTGGTGTAACATGCACCGTAGGTATTGCTATAACGTTTGGTGGTTGGTTCTCTCAGTTTGACCATCGGTTTGTGGATGGTGGCTGGCTGAAAGTCTTACATCAATTTGGGCTAATTGGCAACATTTTCTCCCAAATTGTGAAATAAACTGACTGCCCCAATCAGAAACTAGGACTGAAGGAAATCTGTGTATTCGGACGATGTGTTCGAGAAATTCTTTGGCTGGGGTCGAGGCCGAGGGTAAGCCTTTTAACGGGATAAAGTGGGCCATTTTGGAAAATAGGTGCACTGTTACTAAAATAGTGTTCAACCCATTACATGGAGGAAGATCCGTAATAAAATCTGCCAGAGTGTAGGTGGAATGTCTAAGGGTTGCAATAAACCTGCTGGCTTCTTCTTCTGGGCCTTGTTTTGAGCACTAATGCCACAAGATAGCACAAATAACTTAATATCTTTTCGCCAAGTAGGCCACCAGAAATGTCTCTTGATTTTGGCTTCGGTTTTTGTAATTCCAGGGTGACCTTCTACCAAGGACTTATGATAATTGGAAATAACCTGTTCTTGCAGTTCCTTACTAGGTAGGTAAAGATGTCCCAGGTAATACAGTAAATGATCAATGACTGAATGATTTTTGCCTTTGTTTGACCAATCTTATAAGGCTGTAGAATCGAGAAGTTGCTGAATTTTCTCATGGATGTCGTTTAGAGTTAGCAAAGTAGTTATTCCTAGGATTCTCCTTTCTGGGATTATGGGCACCGGTTCTGGATTTGTATATGCTTCTTCCTTTCCTATGCGGGCTAGAGCATCTGCTTTGCCGTTTCGACAACCAGGTAGGTAAGTAATTACAAAATCGTATTCCGCAAAAAAATAAAGCCCATCTAAGTTGACCTGATGATTGAGCCTTGGCCGTTTTTAAGTATTGTACGTTTCTATGATCCGTAATTACTGTGATGGGCTCTGAGAAGATAGTGCCGCTAAGCCTTGAATGCCGACTTGATGGCAAGAAGTTCTTTGCCAGTGACGGCGTAGGTTAGTTCAGGTGCTGAAAACTTTCGTGACCAAAACGCCACTGGATGAAGTTGACCTGTTTCCGGATCTTTTTGGGAAAGCACCGCCCCCATAGCCAGACTGGATGCATCAGTTTCTACCATGTATGGGAGTTCTGGGCGTGGATGCTTTAAAACTGGAGCTGAAGTGAATTTCTGCTTTAGATTTTGGAAGGCCTTTTCTGCTTCTTCTGACCACTGGAAGTATTTATTCTTCCGCAATAGTGATGTGATTGGTGCACCAAATGTGAAAAGTCAGGAATGAACCTGCCGTAGAAGTTTGCAAATCCAAGCATGCTCTGTACCCCTTTTATTGAAGTAGGTGAGGGCCACTTGAGGATGGCATCCACCTTCCGTGAATCCATTCAAACTCCATTTGGGGTCAGGACAAACCCAAGAAATTCGACCTCGGTAGTGTGAAAGAAGCACTTTTCTAATTTCGCGTACAATTTATGTTGGCGTAATTTTTCTAGTACTGCATGAACATGTTTCACCTGGTCTAGTTCAGAAGACGAGTATACCAGGATATCGTCCATATACACGATGACACAGATATCAATTAGTTCTCGAAGGACATCGTTCATAAAATACTGAAATGTTGCCGGGGCGTTACAAAGCCCAAAAGGCATCACCTGGTATTCAAATATTCCGTATTTGGTACGGAAGGCGGTTTTCCACTCGTCGCCCTTTTTCACGCGTTCAAGATGGTACGCCCCTCGGAGATCCAACTTAGTGTAAATACGAGCATCCTTTACTTGGTCCAATAATTTTGGAATTAGGGGCAAGGGGTACCGGTTTTTTACAGTTACTTGATTTAATGCTCGATAGTCAAACCAAGTTCTTAGGTCTCCTTCCTTTTTTGGGATGAAGAACAAAGGCGAGGCCGCTGGAGACTTTGACGGGCGGATGAAGCCATTAGCCAGGTATTGATCTAAGTATTGCCTTAAATGAAGATTCTCGGGTTCAGTAAGGGCGCAGATCCAACTGCACGTAATTTGTGCGCCAGGTATGAGATTGATTTGGCAATCGTACGATCTATGAGGTGGTAAAGTGTTGGCTTGGTCTTTCTGAAATACATCCTGAAAATCCTGGTATTCGTGGGGTAACAGGTTTGTTGGGCTCATGACCGTGGCTATCTTCTTGGTCAGGGGTTCTTCCGGATAACAAGTATGCATACACTCTGAGAAGGTCACTCTCTTTTCACGCCAGTTTATGCAAGGATTATGCGTTTCTAACCATGGCATTCCCAGAATTCTTTGGAATTGTGGAGCCTTGATTAAAGCAAAAACAAAATTCTCTCGATGCCCATCTTGGCCCAACAGCGTCATCTCCGTCGTTGAAAGAGTCACTGGGCCGGAAGCTATTTCAGTTCCATTGACGGTGGTGACTACATCAGTTATGGTCTTTTCGCAAAGAGAAAGATTCATCCTTGTAGCCAATTCTTGGTCCATATAGTTACCTATGGCTCCACTATCGATGTTTGCTCTAACCGCATGCATGCGAGATGGTTGCTGGTGACCAATAAGGATCATTGGTAGGGTTAAGTGTGAGTTCTGAGAGTCCTTCTTCTCGCCCGACAAGCGGACCTCTACACTTGTCGGGCGGGGTCATTTCCCGGCTCAGATTCAGTATTGATTTTGTCAGCGGCTCCTACTGCCTTTTTAGGCGGTTTCACCGGACAGTCCCTCAAAAAATGCCCTGAGGTTCCACAATATAAGCACAATTGCAGCTGTCTCCTTTTGTCTCTTTCGGTTTTGGACAACGGTTCTCTAACTCCCCCAATTTGCATGGGTTCCGATACATCCGTACCTTTGGCGGTGTTGTCTTTGGGTCTCACCAGTACCCGATTCTCGGATCTAGCTTGATCAGCTTTTCGGTTCTGAAGTCTGTGGTCCAACTGAACCACTAGGTCTATATATTCCTCACATTCTTGAGATGGGTTTAATACCTGTGCTAAAACGTCTTTTAGTTTGCCTCTTAACCCACAATGGAATAGCGTAGTTCTTTTGTCTTCAGGCCAACTGGTTTATACCACCAACCTATTGAAAGTTGCGATGTAAGTTAATAGATCCTGGTTCCCTTGACGTAAAGACAAAAGTTCATTATCGAACGCTTGCCCTTGAGAATGTCGGGCGAATAATTTCTCCATGTTTTGTTGGAATCCCTGGAAATCCCGAAGAAGAGGGTCATCCTGGTTGACTAGCGGAATTGACCAATCCGCCGCACTGCCGCTGAGATATGACCGTACGAAGGCCACTTTCGATTGATCATTTGGAAAGGCACCAGGCCTACTTAGAAAGTGCAGGCGGCACTGGTTCATGAAAACTGCAAACCTCTTAGGGTCCCCCACAAAGCTTTCTGGTGGAGCTAAAGGGATAGCCCCCGGTAATACCACTTGTACTGGGCTGCTTGACTGAGTTGAGGCTGACGCTCCCCCCAATCCAGGTAATGGTGTGTGACCAGCTTGGGCTTGGAGTAGTTGTCTGGCGAGGTCATCTGTACGCTCCTTCGCCACAATCAGTTCTCTTCTTAAGAGCCTTGGTTTCTTGGCGGGCGGAATGTACTTCAGCTCTAAGCTCCCCCAGGAGCTGGGCTAATTGGTTAGTCTCTGAGGTTTCCATGACGCCTGGGTAGAAATTTGTGTAGAGGCTTCGCGTTCTGTTACTCACCTGGGTTCCACAGGGGCGCCGAACAAAGCTGGACTGCAACGGTCTCCACCAATGTGACTCGTAGTGTAGTGATGAGCGACTGCACTTGCCCTCTTAGTTTCGTCTGTCTTGCACGTAGGAGGATTTTCCTAGAGTGGTAAAAATGGTAAGTTAGCCAACCGCTAGAAGGAGGTTTAACTTCTGCTTCCGTAACAACCTTGTGTTCCCCCTAATTATGTCTCACCTTATTATTAAGAAGGATGGGCTCTCCATCCTGCGTCGGAATGCAGGGTTGCGCTGAAACTTGGGAATCCAGTTAACTTCACTGATCCCGTAATCTTATGGCAGAGTTCCAGACAACAATGACTCATAGGTAAGGCTTTTGCCAATCCAAAGTAGCATGCAATGCTTTGGAGTTCAGGTTGTCTTAAAGTTCACTCTTGTACCTTTTCTTTATGTTTCTTCCTCTTGCAGAATTGCCCAAGACAGGTGTCTCTTCTCTGAAAGAAACGAGGTAGCGCCAAGGTAAGATTCAGTATTTGCACCAAGCAAAAGGTCTTAGCAAGCGATTATTGTTAATTCGTGTGATTAATCAATTTCCCTCTCTTTATTCTGCAGGTGCGGTGCTTCCCTGGAGCGAGGGACGTATGATGGTGATTCGTGAGACCTCGAGCGAGTATTGCCTCAGGTAAGTATCTTGCGGTGCGAGGTAAAATGTCTTTAGCGAGGCGCAGCTCACCTGTAAACTTTCTTATCTTTTACAGATACGGATGCTCAGAGTGGCGATCTCGTCAGAGTGCCTCGATGGATCGCATGGATGAATGGAGCTTCGGTGAATACCCCGCGGCGCTGATGGTGACTGTATAGCGCGGTAATTGGAGCTCCTTTTCTTGCAGGTGCGGCGACTCCCGGATGATTGCGATGGCGAATGGTAAGGCTCTTGTTCTAATCTGCTTTCCTTTCTCCTTTGCAGGTTCGGATCATGAAGAACAAGATGGGCATGGCTGAGGACTGGATACTGGAGCTGCAGGCACGGTGAGCGTTACGCTGCAGGAGCGCAGAATAACACGAAGCGTGTTCTGTTCTCCGGGGGTGGTTTAAATAGCCATCCAGAAGTAGTCCCCAGGTAAAGTAGTCCCAGTACCACACCCAAGGAAATAGTCCCTTGAATAAAGTAATCCCTTCAAGGGGCCCAAAGTGGCCTGTACATGGTTTCTCCACTTGACCTGACTTGCCTGAAAAAGGCAACATGAGCCTGGCGCCTACGCCTCCAGGACTGAGTCCAGGAAGCCCTTGGGCAATCCTTTGGGGCCTTATAGGTCCCAATGGATGCCAGTACTCTGGGCAGACTGGTCTGCGCCTGATGTCTGGGGGCATGCATCGTGACAGGAATTTAGTACGTGTAGCCCCAATATTTAAAAAAAAAAATGTATTTATTGCATTTCAATAGTGATTTATTTTATTTTTTTAAAAATTTTTTTAGCAATTTGTTCTAAAACAGCGTAAGATAAATTCAAATCAAATTGGGGGAAAAAACAGGAGTTCAGTTGAACTGACTGAGCCAGACTCGAAGGATATTCTTCCAAGAAATTGGACAATGACAATTACATTCTTGGTTCGCGACTTGTCTATTCGCAAGGGCCACCAGTTCAAAGGGTCTGACGCTGAGAAGTCAGTAAAAAGAGATCTATAGTAAATAGTACGTAAAACTCTCAGACACACTGTCACAATGTGGATCAATGTCTCGGTTTCATTGGGATTTCTGCATAACCGACAGTGGTTCTCTTTGGACAGACCTCGAATTGCCTGGATCTCATTTGTTAAGTATAAATTCAGGCGAGCGCAGAGGAATTGGTCCCTTGCTTTTTTTGTTCGGAAATTGGTTCAAGTAAAGACAAACCTTATTCCGTCTCCAACCATCCAAAGGCAGATGCAACACCAAACGACATCCGCTTGCTGCTTCCGAAGTTTGGATCCAGTCAAAGATTTTTAGTTTTGTTTTTACTGGCGTAGGGTTTGCCATCAGTTGTTCAAAACGACTTCCGATGTCAGTCAGGCACTTTATCATATCCTGGGACCAATACCACAGATACAGGTTTTCGTTCTGTGCTAGTTCGTTATAGATCAGGTCCAGGATTGAAGATCTCGAGGTGGAAAGACATTTACCAAAGAAAGCCAATCTGCTCCAAGTAACTGAACACCTCAGAGGAGAGGCCCAGTTTGTGGCGAAGGATAGCAATCGACGTAGATTGTGGGACCCCCAACACTCTCTTCCTGAAAGCCCTCTCGGGCCGGCTCTAGAAGTGTTCTGAGATGAGCATCGCATCGGCTCCATAGATGACAGTTGGGATGACTTTGGCCTTGTAAAAGCGATTCTATTTATCGCGCAAGCCTGGCAAGTTAATGTCTTTTCTCAAACAGGTGGGCTAGCATAGGCATTTCATATTTTAAGTTGTTTAGCCAGACCCCCAGATATTTAAAGGAGTCCACATGCTCGATCTTCTCACCTCCAATTTGCCATATAGGACAGTTCCTAGGCTTTGCAAGTGCTCCAAAGCTCATGGTTTTCGTCTTCCCTTTGTTAATCTCGAGTCCATTTTGAGTGAGATAGATTTGAAGGGCATCGAGTTGCCTCTGTAGACCCACCGGAGTCTGATCGATGAGCACCACATCATCGGCATAGAACAGTCAGCGAAGATGGACACCACCCAATTTGGGGGGAAATGATCTTATAGTCTCGAAGGCATCAAGTATGTCCTCCAGGTAAAAGAGTGCCGGGGCCATAGGACACCACTGCTTCACGCTTCTGGAAGTCTTGATTACTTTAGACAAAAGACTACTTTGACTTAGTCTAATTCTCAAGGAGGTGTCCGAGTACATGGCCTTATTAGGTTCTAGAATGGTAGTTGAACAGTTCTTCTTTGCAATTTTGGACCACAATAGGCCTCTGTCAACCTGGTCAAAGGCCTGAATACCATGTAGATTTTCATTTTGGGTCATCGTGAGGTTTCCTTCAGCACCTGTAGCAGAAAGATGTTGACAGTCGTACCCAGATCCCTGACGAGGCCACATTGAAAGCGAGCTTAACTATCAATGGACCTGCACCAACGATGAACGTGGTCATGGGGAATCCTACCGTACAGTTTGCCGATGACGTCGAGGAGAGCGATAGGGCGTAAGTTCTTTGGGTCCTTCCGATCCCCTTCCTTATGGATCGGAACCACTATTGCTCTTCTCCATAAACTAGGCACTTGTCGACTTGTGGCTATCTGGCCAAATAGAATGGCTAAGAAGGACGCCCAGTCTTCGGGTTCGCCCTAAGCATAACATTTAGCCCATCGGGGCCTGGAGCACGGGAGGTTTTCAATTTCTTGATCGTAACTACAATATCTTTGATGTTAGTATTTGTGACCCACGGGTCTGAGTTCTTGCAAGAGGACTCCACTACCCCTATGGTAATAGTCGAGGTGTAAAGGCTAACATAATGATTGGTCCAAGCGTTCTCGCTTATTAAATTAGATTGGCCAATCTTTATACAAGCTACATCCGGTTTAATTAAGGACCAGAAGGCACCAGGAGCTTTGCCAGCCAAGACTTTCAGCATTGACTCGGCGTCATTCTGAAGTCTTTGATTTTTAGATGCCCAAAACCAGTTTTTATAGCTAGTCTGTGCCAGCCTTGCTTCGCTGATGTCCTCGGGTAGTTTGCTGTTTTTTGCGATTCTCCTCAGTTTTCGGACCAGTCTTCTTTTAGCCACCAGAATCGGGTCAAAGGCACGTAGATCGTTCTTTGTGACAAGGCCTTTACCTTTAGGCTTGGAACTGAATTCCTCCAGCAACGGAGAGTAATCAACCATGGATATAGTTTTCTCAAAATTTGCGGTTAACACGCTGATGACATCCTGAGGTGTGTGCCCTTGTTGCAGGAATCAACCATAATGGGTATATAGTCTTGGTGATCACTCTGGGGTGTTTTTATCACTTGGAAACTGTGTACGAACGGAAGAAAGTTAGCAGACACGTAAATATAGTCTAGCACAGAGGAAGATTCTGTGCCTCGCCATGCCATGTGAGCGGGAACATCTCCCGTAGTGATCCCATTCAGAAGCTGCATTGCTCTGGAGTCCATAAGTGCGGACCACTTGCCCTGTCTCACGTGTTTAGGATCATCATGGTGCCAGGATTGAGCCTGGTTCGTTTGTACGAGGTCAGGAATGTTGAGGTCTCTACAAATGACGGTGTAAGTTGGATCCTGGCTTATGTTAAAGTCATCCAGGCAAGCGACAATTTGAGCTATGAATGAGTCATTGGAAATCAGTACTGGATTACAGTAAATGTTTATAAGCAGGATCTTAGTTGGTGTACCGCTATCAACAGAAAAGAGGTTGGATTCCCATTTGATCGTGGTCACTTGAACTAGGCGGTTCAGGTAAACAGATTTCAAGAGTTTCAAACCACTGCCCAGTTTAACTGCTGTAAGCAGGCCCGCCGAGGGGCATCCATGGTTACCTTTCACAGCCGAAACGATAGATCAAAACCATCCATCGTAGGTTCTTTCCTCAGCCACGACTCCTGTAGGTCATCCAGGTTCAATTTGCTCGGTCGTGTTAAGTGAGAGAACCCCCCCTGGTGTTCCAAGATATCATTTTCAACCGAACGGGGTTAGCTGAGGAATAGACCGCTTGAAGATCCCTGTGTTGGTTTGTGATCGTGCGGCTGGGTTGCTAAAATGAGGTTTGCAGTGCCGGGATGTTTTCTAGCCATGACCAATCAGATGCTGGCAAGATGGGTCGTTTAGTTGGTTCTTGCAAAAGGACATTTCCCACTTGTCAGGATGAAGAGTCTTTGTTAAAGGTCACGTTTATTTTCACTTCAGGTCCACACGGAACCCTGCCCACCTTCAAAGGATCCTGGACCAAAGGGAATGGTTTAGGGCCATAAATCTCCTCCTCCCTCTGAGGATTGGGCAATTTGTTAAATGTAACAGCCTTGGGTGGTGATGTGCTTTGTGGTAGCTTGGGCACATTTTGATCTGCTCTGCTCGAACCCCAGTAGCAAAAGGCTTTCTGTTGAATCAAGCAGCATGTTTTTGACCACTGGGGATGGAATGTGGAGGAACACTGAATCCAGATGTTTATCGTTGTGAAATTAGACAAGTTGAAGGTCAGAAGAGCGCAGCAGTCTTAGATTTGGTATCAAATGGTATAGTTCCAAGACCACTCGCCGGTTTAGGGCGAGGTTACTGTTATGGTCCACGATCCTCCAGTTTCAGTGATCGAGTCGATGGATTGACCTGTTGCGCTCTAACTCTTGTATCGTCCTGACGATTACCCCTAGTGTCGTTCTGTCTCTCAACTTCTGCCCTGTTTTGCCGGTCTTCACTATGGTTTGTACTTTTAAGATGAGAGGCTGGGTGCATGGTAGGTACTTGATCTCTAGCGGGTTGAATAGCCTGAAGTCTTAAGCGTTTCCATTTATCATTCATAGACTCGAACCGGGGGGGATGCCATCGGCTCTGTTAGACACTGCTGGTATCGCGCTGACTCCGTTGTTTGTATCTTTGGGGGCAGGAAGCCCTTGGTCAGGGGTTTCAACCAGTGAGTCTTCAATTGAATAAGTTGAAGGGTTCAATTAGCAAAGGAGAAGGGGGGTCACGTAAATCAAACCGCTGAAGAATCAAGCGGGATAAATTGCTCTCGGTGTAGAAGCTCAATGCACAAACCCAATTCCAATCTCAAAGTTAAGGAACATGTTTTTTATAATACATTACAACAGAATAATGGAACCAAGAAAAAGAAAAAAAATACAAAAAGAAACCTAAAAGCAAATAAGGAATAAAAGAGGAACAAAAAGAAAAAAGTAGGAGACCCAACATAACAGGAATAAAACAGTAAATATTTCCTGGAAAATTAAGCTGTTGTCCCCAATTGCAAATTTAATTTAAATGCACTACTTGTTGCCAATCCGACCTAAGTACTATACTTAGGTCGGATTGACAACAAGTAGTGCATTTAATTTGGTTTCCACTGATGCACTTTGTTTGTCAGATTACTGCAAATTCAATTTGCAATTGGGGACAACAGCTTAATTTTACAGGAAATATTTACTGTTTTATTCCTGTTATGTTGGGTCTCCTACTTTTTTCTTTTTGTTCTTTTTTCCTTATTTGCTTTTAGGTTTCCTTTTTTTTTCTTTTTCTTGGTTCCATTATTCTGTTGGAATTTATTATAAAAAAAAATGTTCCTTAACTTTGAGATTGGAATTGGGTTTGTGCAATATGTTCTTGAATTATAATTGTAATTTGCACTTTATGCTCACTTTATCTTATAGGCTGCCTACTAGATCAATATGCACTTTAATTGGAGATATCCAATACTGATTGATTTTATGCTGTTTTATCATGATCTCAGCACCATGTTCAATGTTATTAGATATATGTATAATAAAGATTGACTGATTTTATATGATCCTTGGCCTGGCCTATCCCCTCATTGAGCTCCTACACCGAGAGCAATTTATCCCGCTTGATTCTTCAGCGGTTTGATTTACGTGACCCCCTTTCTCCTTTGCTAATTGTTCTGTTAATCCCCTGGGTCTACGTGTTTGGGAGCCCCTATCCTTGTTTACATAAGTTGAAAGGTTCAGCAGGATCTGTATTGTGGGCTCTGCTGGGGTCCGTATGACGGCAGGCTTGCAGGGTGGCTCTCGGAGGCCACTTTCTTGTCCGGGTCCCCCCCCCCCCATCTCCCCCCCGGTGTGATTGTGTGCAGGGGAGGAGCGGTCCGTCTTGGAGCGGTATTAGGAGCTTGCCTCCCATCGTCTGGCGGTTGCATTGAGACTTTTTCTTTGTCCCAGTGAGGTTACCTTGCTGTTGCTTTTTTCGCTGTTCTTTGAGATCCCCTGCTTTTGGTGGGAGAAGATAGAAAAAGCATGATTTCTTCCAACCCTTCTTCCTCCTATGAGATAGTTTCCAAGGCCGCGTCAGAAGTGGTATATGGTCCGTTCGCTGACTTTTGACAACCCAATGAGTCAGCAGGCAGATTTTGTGTAAAGCCTGGTAGGTCTCAATGAACGTTTGTCGAGTCGCCCGGTGTAATTAAGGTCCTTGTCTGGGTCGACTGGGTAAGTGTGGACAGTCACACCGTCAGTTTGTGAAGCAGCGTTGAAGGGGGTCCCGTTGTTACTCGTGTTCAGCCTGCTAACGATCTTGCCAGTAATGAAACCCTCCAAGAATATTAGCTTAGAATGGGTCATTGCTAAGAGAGTGGTATGGTCCTTGAGGGTATCATTAACTTGTTCATATAGTTTGTAGACCTGATTGAAAAGAGGTCCAATTTTTGTCCTTCCGATTCGACAGAGTTTGCGATGGGGGCTTTAAGGGCCAAGCAGCTGGTGACGAGAAGGGGGTCGGTTGGCCGGTTGAGGCCAAAGACAGGTCCAGATCAGCATCATCCTGGGACGGTAGAGGGATCTCCTCTGCCCCAAACCCTTGCTGGTCCGGGGGGGGGGGTTCGTGTTTTCACCCCATTGGTCCCTTGCTTCTTTGATTCTGGAGTGCAAGATCCCTCCAGTAGGGCCGCCACAGGGTGTCGACCATGACTGGGACATCAAACCCAGTATATATTTCATCAGGTGTCATGGGAGAGGGCTCCTTTAAGGGAACTGCCAGGGATTGTTCCCCTGGTAGTACCGGAGGCGGATGCAAGAGGTTGTTTGAGATAGGATGCTTCTCCAAGCCCCTACATGTCGAATGTCCTTTTAAAGGCACCAAAGGAAGCACCTGTCTGGGCTTCTGGCCCTGCTGTACAGCTTTAAAGTTGAACGGGTCAATAACTGGTAGAGCAGTTCTTGTCCCCCCCGCCCCCGCCCTAAATATAGGCTACAGATCTTTTGCGGGTCACCCCCATAGTTCAGCACCCTCTAAGTCAGAGTCTGAGATGTCTCCCAAGCAACGGTCCAGTATGGGAGCTGCTGATAATTTCTTTTTAGCAAACATAGAAGGAACTGTTTGGTTTGCCAAGCTGGCTCGCTTGTGAAGTCTGATAGATCCGGGGCTTGTGTAACAAGTTGACGGGTCTAGGTAGAGGGTTTGCACCCGGCCCTCTCATTCCCTTGCGAGTGTTAAGACGCACAGGCTTAGGAATATGATTAGTAGAAGCTTTTGTTTTGAAGGAAGGGTACGCCAACTCGGTGTTCTCCAGCAGAGCCGATGTTGCCCCCGGAGCCGCTGTGTCCCCATATGCGAGGCCATTTCTATCAGCAGCGGAGATAGATGGTCTGTTTCCCTAGGTATCTGAGCTCAATGCCGGTACAGGGATCCCCCCGGGAGGTGGGTAATTGCTGTCGTTAGCAGAGGTAGCAGAGGATCCTCGCTGCACGTGTTCACAATGTGTGGACTTGGGCTTCTAGCATGCGCTAGTTGCGCAGCTGCGCTTATCTCCTATTCCAAACCGTCTTCAACCTCTAAGGTACCTGTGGATTCCGGTGTAGTTTTATCTGCCGGGGGAGCCAACGTATCTTATGTTTCAATTGTTGTGCGCACGATTTCAGTAACCGGAGACTCGTGCTTCTGGATGTTATCTGTAGGAGTGGCAGTACCGAATCTTGCACAGATTCATTGGCGTTTATTAAGTGATCCACAGTTGGTAAGGATTTAGAGGAATGAGCTGAAGACCCCGCGTCGCAGAGGGAGTCGAGGGATGTGGAAATAGGATTTAAGCTCAGGGATCTTTTGCTGTCTGGGCTTGCCAGGTAAACTACACCCGGCAATGTGCATGGTCGGGCTGGTGAGTGAAGGTCAAGTTTTAAAGCTACCAAGTTTTTACTCACCGCCCTTGCTTCAAACGTCCCCCACGAAGGGCCAGATGAAGTGTAGCTTGCAGAAGTCTGTAGCTGGAGGCTTGATTTTTGGGTTGGTCGGGGACTGGTATTACGAGCTTCTTAGGTGCATAGCTTCGTCCATCGACCACTGGACACCAGACACTCAATCTCACTCCACCACGCTCCACTCCTCTCTGAGATTTTGAGGGCAAGCGCAGGCTGGAGGGGGGAAGTGTCCAATGATGGAGCAAGTAGAAAGACTTCAAGAGGCAGCAAGTTTGTGTCAAAGCAGCAAGTAATTAGACACGTGGAGAACAATAAAGGTTGCTACACACAGCTAGTCCAAGGAAGCAATGCAGGAATAAATAGTTATGAGAGAGTCGGCAGCACACCAGACACTCAACCTCACTCCCGATCTACGATTGGTGCATTCAGTCTGTCTGTGGAATAGCAGTATGAGAGTTAGTGTGGTCTCTATTCAAAGTGTCAGTGGACTGGTGGTACCCAACTAGGACTGGTGAGGTCACACGAGCCTGGTAGGGAAGGGTTCATTTCTTCCAGTTGGTTGCCTGGTAGGGTCAAGTCCAAAGGCATAACGGAAGTATCCATTAAAGGATACAGGCAGTCCTAATATGAGGGGAGGCGGTGTCAAGGGTAGAAGGAGAATTCTGTACCATAGCCTCAGGATTAACAATGGCATATTCACCCAGGATGGCAATGGCAGGAGCAGCCTGACCATGGGCTACATTAGGGCCCACCATGTCCACCTTTTGTGGAAAAAATTGGGGGATATAAGTTGCTCCATTCGCACATAATGGCAGTGCAGCAACTGATGATTAAGTTGCCAGATGGGGTCACAGCAGTGATTGCTAATGGTGTCTCCATAGTACAGTGGAGGGTGAGCATGGAAGGGATAATGTCAGCTGTGTTGCCCTTGCTGAGGAAGGCATAGATGGTTGGGAGGAAGAAAGTAAAGAATGCTCTGCTTGCCGCAAAGTCGGAGGTGGCAGTGATGGATTACCAGGGCAATCCATTACAGTATCTGGGCAGGGGCACGGGTCATAGACTGCCTTGCCCCCCCCCCCTCCCGCTGGACAAAACTCATGCCACCCCCCAAAACCCAGGCCCCCTTCCATTCTGCAAAATGAAGGGATTACTTACCTTGAGTCAAATTCAACAAACTAGTCTAGGCTTTAAATTGATTATCTAGTTAATAAAATATACATGCATATCTGTGGCCGGTTTCCCTAAGAGTGTGCTCTATTGAAGACACTTTCACCTTGTTTCTTGATTCGAATATTATATTAATTTTGAAAAAAAAATAAAGGAGCATTATTTTGAAGCAAGTATTTATCTAATAAAATGATAATGTAACAGTTCAACCTGATAATTTTTTTCCTAAAGGAATGTGTTCAAAGTACATGCTCTTGGAAAAACATTGAATGACTAGGCAGCAGAGAAAACAAAAAGGCATGTAACAAACATCAAAATTCACTTAGCATTTCAGTTCATGCCATCACAGCAGGCAAACAAATTCAAGTAATCACAGAAATAGTAAGATGAGAAGCACCCAGTCAGTATATGCTTTCTACTGCCCAAGGCTGATGTGCCTGAAACACTGCCAAGATATTGCAAAATCATTAATTATGTCAGAAAATTCTATTTCTTGAACCATTCCATACTTGATACTTAACAGAGCCAAATAATTAAATCTGGCTTCAATCATAAAGGTACAACCGGGACAGTTAAGAGATACACCGCCTTCACCTTTTGTGGGAATGTGGGCTGAGGGAAAGCTATGCTCTTAAGAGGGGTGTGAAGGTGAATCAGTAGTGACCCAAACAGGATCACAGTCCAAAATAAAAAAGTCCAATCAGGTTTCTATAAAGAATATATATATACAATGTCATTAAATTCACTGCCTGTAATAGAACACATAGAAAATACTGTACAAAAACCCACCCGAAGAAATAACAGAGAAGTTGTAAGAAGAAACTAGTACTCAAAGTGGTTCCAGGTGTGATAGGAGAATTACTAGCCACAAAAACATATCTCGATGTTGAAAAACGGGTGCGATTGTGACCTCTCCAGTCTCTAGGGCCCAACTGGATGCAGGGGGAAGTTCAGGATCCACAGTACCTGGATTCAGTTCTTGGTAGGTGCTGAGTAGGGGTGAATGAGGTTGCTCTGTGCAGCAGAAGGGTGCTCCCAATGACAAAGGCCAGAGCGGTCCAGGATTGCTTGGCAGGTGAGCCAGGCCAAGCCAGGCTTTAGCCGCTGGGAGGGATTGAAGAGTGACACTGCAGCGGTTCGATTCGGCAGACTATGGTTGTTGATGTGGTCACTTTAGGGGCGTTGATGTGCAGGTCAATGAGGCGACTGTTCAATGGCTAGCTGGGCTGAGCCAAGGTTGTAGCCCCTGGTCAAAGTCAGTGTCTGACTCACCAGTGATTTGGATCGGGTACCGGCATTGAGCATTCAACCTGCCTGTGCCGTTCCAAGCCGTGAAGGTGGGTTCGCCAAGACGGTGCTTTACAGCTATCCATTTGTTTTCTTTGGGGCTATTTAGAGAATGTGCAACCGCTAGACGGCTTAATTTATGGCAGTCCTCTGCTGCTCTCTTTATTTATTTATTCAAGCCAGCTAGGCCACGCGGCCGGGTTAGTTGTGTCGGTGTTCTAAAGATTAACTTGTTTGCTTATTTCTAAATTGCGGAATCCCATAATGTTTACATCGACGGCACCCATTTATTTATTTATTTTTATTTTTTGCTTATGGTCAGCTGGGGAATTTACAAGCCCTGTGGATCACGGGATCTCTTGTTCTTACTGAAATTACAATCCTACTGGAACCTGTACCTCACCCAGGCTGCCTTTTCCATGCTATGTTCTAAAAAGGTTTGAACCTACACATCAGGACATTCAGGTGAGCCATCAAACCATAGACTCCCACTTTAAGCTTCAGCTCATATATAACCTCTGTATAGTGGTCCTCATTTGGACAACCAACTCTGCACTGATTACTTTAGGATCTGCTATTTCTTCAAATATTTACAGATTTAGTTATTGTCCCAGTTCTTATCCTTAACCATCGTGTACCCCCCTTTTCATTTCAGTTTAGACTGTTCTATTTTCATTTTTACTATTCTTTCCCTATTGGGCTATTTATGCTCATACTTTGGGAATTTCTGGTAGTATGAAACCCACCTGACCTCCCTGCTTCACTTGTTCTCTGGAGTAATTGTTTGACTATTTAGTACTTTTTTTGACTATGTACTTTATAAGATAATTGAAAATTCTAAATGTACATTAATACCTTGCGTTGTAGATCCATTTTGTTTGAGATCTCTTTCTGGTGTGGCTGCACAGTTACCCCCTGACTTATTAACAGGATTGCGGAATCAGCCCCCACTCAGGGTTGAGATTATGGTAATTACCTTTTCTCCCCCCTCTCTATTGAATGTCATATGATTTGTTGAAACCAACTGACATGGGAGAAATCCCTCTTACTGCATTTACAGATCTAAAAAAAATGTTTAACCAGTATGTAACTGTTATTCATAATGTGTTTCCCTTTTTTTCCTTCTTTTTTTCCTCCTTCTTTCCTTTACACCTTGTTTTAGGTGAAAAAATGTGTTTATTTTCAAATACGTGTAAACATATAGAAAGGAAAAAAATATTTTAATTAGATCTGGGCACGTTCAGAAAAACACAGATGAACGATCCAGAATCCATGAAATTCAAGGGAATGCTACGTCCTGATGAAGATGGACATCACCTGCATGTCTTGTTAGATGTGTTATTTCCATCGAAACTACTATTTTTTTCAATGGTGCCATGTTACTCACATTTATCATTTTGTTTTTTTCTTCTCCATGACACCCCAGTAGTTGACGCACAGCATCCCATAGTCAGATATTAGTGTGTGTGCTTTACTGTTTTCTTTTTGGAATTTGATATAATTTCTTTTTCTAGTTCTTTTTTGTTCATGATTTGATTACTAAAATGAAACCTTCATTGTTTAGTTTTCAGGATTCAATATTGTTGAACTGCGTTTTTGACATTTGACTAATTGTTTATACATTTAGTCTGGTCAGAGCGACTGGGGGTCCCCACTTGAGTGATTCCCTTCACTCGCCTGGGGCACCACTCACGGCATGACCAGATCAATCCTTAGGTTTCATGTGATTGATTGGCTTGCGATCTTTCGCAGCAGTTATTATTTGATATTAGCACTTTAAAAAGTATGCACTTTTTTAACCAATTGCAAGATATATTTCTGTATATTGTACTAGAGCTTTAGATATTTTAATACTTTTTTAAGATTCTATTTTGTAATCAATATAAATTTGCAAATCAATTGTTCTATGTATGATGATCTGTTGAGCAGCTGGGGGGGGTCATTTTCCCTGTCCACACGGTGGAATGATGTCCTTGGAGTGAACCTCTTTTTCTTTCCACTGGCTTGACTTCTATGTATTACCGGCATTGAGCAGTCCATTTGGGCCTAGCAGGTGATATACTTGGTGCATGAGGCAGCATCAAGCTGGTTCAAAGTGCAAGCAATATTTTGAAGAGCGCAAAAGCCAGCGCTGTTACCTTCCCTCTCATTCACGGTGCAATAAACACAGAGCGACGGGTTCGGTAGAACAAAGATCCTCGGCTGGTCTGGCCCTCCAGCTGCTGTGAAGCCTGCTCAGTGGGACTAGAGGACAGGATGGTTCTACTCAGGGTCTGCTCTCCCAGCTTCAGGAGATTCTGGCGCAGTGTGATAGGTCTTGGTCCAATGCAAAGGTCCCTCCCGATGTGCCCTTGGAGTGGGTAGGGGGCAGACCTTCCTTCTGTCTTGCACGTCTCCTTCACCTCAGGCTGAGGGCTTTGGAAAGCACAACCTTTCCAAAGAAAGTTCAGTTGGTTCTTCTCAGATGAATCATGGTGTCTTCAGAGGATCTGAGAGAATTTAAAGAAGGGGTGGGAGATGCCTTATTTTAAAGGGGAAAGTCCCCAGGTGATTTAACTAAAGCTAGCCTGACTTACTGGTCCCATTCCTGTACTTGAACGGAGTGGACTTTGCCCTTCTGATGTCACAATCAAAGTGCTTTGCTCAAGAGGAAGTGAAGGGGACAAGAAAAAGAAATAGAGACAGAGAGAAAGAAGATGGTGGAAAACTCCTTCCATTGACCAGGGCCTCCTACCTACTCTAATCCTGCCCCCTTCCCACTAAGAACAAAGGCCCTTAGAGATGCAACACCATGGTGTGAGGCTACTCCTTTTGAATGGGTGTGCTCCTTTGAAGCCCTGGCCCAAGACATCTGCCTCATAAAGAGATCAGAGGAGACCCGGTCCTCCAGCTTCCTGTCCTGCCATTTGGCAGTCTCAACCCGGCTGGGCAGAATACACATCGCCTTCCACAGCAGAGCTGACATACAAGAGCTAACACATGTGCAGTATCAATTGGGATGTGGTGGTCATGATCAGAAGTACCATGCCTAAACTCAGGCATAACTTTATTTATAGCTGACCCTGCCACCAGTATGGGTTACTCATGATCAGTGTAGTTTTAGTATGGGCGATAAATCTTAAATGCCACCCCTGTGCGGCAAACACTTGGCTGTCGAGTCTGAACCTTTGAATGTGCTAATCTGCTCTATGCCACGAGCAGAGCAGGTGCTTCAGGTCAGGCTACTGATACAGCAGGGCACTAGTACACTATTTGGCAAGGGGTTGATGAAAAGGGGAATCTGGTTGGCAGATTCTGCTTTTGGAGATGGAAATACCTGCATCGTTTTATGTATCATCAAAAAAGCCAGGGCTTTGCACCCTTGACAGGTCGCAATTCTTCACATTGTATACATTCTAAAATGTAACATACGTCATGCTTAGAAATTGATTAAAAAAGCAGGACATTGATCAAAGGGGACCCGTAATATGAAATATGTGTCTTAAAGCACAAATGAAAGTAAAGAAGAGCTGAAGAGGGCCATTATAAGGAGGCATTGAGAAACACAAACATCACTTCCAGCTGCACATTTTGCAGAAACCAGTAGATGGGTGACACTGAGAAATGTAGCAGCTATCATCACCATAATGAAGATATTTTAGTTTACATAACTAGTTCTTTTTATTGCAGGTATGTTTTTAGTAGCACAGTAAATGCTCCTATCAACAGCATGTATATACACAAATATGAACCCCAGCACACACACATAGATCTCTGCAACAAATGCTTAACTCACTGAGCTATCTTCTTCACCATGGTATTCATTTCAGCTTTGATTATTGCAGTTCATTTATATATTCCCTCAAAGAAAGATGGAATCGCCACAGTGTTTGTGCTGTAATGAATGCACCAACTGGACATTTAGCGGTTCAGTTGATCTGATCTAAACTTGGTTGCAATACCTCATCCACACACTATGCATTAGCTAAATTGTTTAAGTCTGGATAGTCAGGTGGAGCCCCCACCCCACAGTGCAACATCACAGTGAATGCAGACAAATAGATCACACTTGTCCTGTCTGTTATAACTCTCCTTTTGTTGTCAGTCATCACCTTGGATAGGCCCTGATTGAGATTTGCAAGGTGCTAATGGCTAGGGTGTGGATGCCAGCCCTGCACCAAAGATGAACTGTAACAGGCGTGCTGCAAAGCGCACACTCACAGAGAAGTAAGCATGCCAGTGTTCTTTATTTTTCAAAATGATTGCCAACATTGAGCGGCAGGGACTAAGGTGAGATTGCAACCTATGTCTGTTTATTCTAATTTGTACAGCTCCTCCTACAACAGTTCGAAATGCACATAATTGCCAGAAGAAATATTCTCAATGAAAGCCTCCACACACCAAAACATACTTCTCCAACATTGGATCTTTCATAGATTAACATGCTTCAATATTTCCAGTCGTCAGACTGGGAATCCTTGGTAATGAAATAAAATTAAAAAATGTAATATATATTACATTTTTCCCATAGGAAAAGGGCAATAAGGATTGCCCATTATGTCTAATAAGACATTCACTTATGTAGTCCCTCCACCTCACTTTGGTCCTTTATGACCCCAAACAATGAGGTGGCAGGGCTTAAGCTCCACCCCAGGCAGCCCTCTTCAGATTTTTCACTTCACTGCAGTGTAGTGACTAGGGAAACCTTCACAGCTATCCTGAGCTTTCTTATACAGTTTTTTCTAGTCATTTTTTTCAAATAAATATTTCACTGACAGAGTTTCTTCTACTGTGTTTTGGAAACGTTTGTCTTCATCTTTAAATCGTCAAGGGGAAATCCTACAACTGGCCCCTCATGGCAACAGGGGTTTCAGGATATAAATGGCCTTCCTAATGAAAACCTCTTTCCAGAGACTGCTTCAGGTACTCCATAAGGTTTGTCTTCATGGGAGACCCACCTCCAGGAGTGCATATCTGTCTTTACCCTTATGACATTCAAGGATGTCCCTTTGGTCAGACCTTCCTCAGGCACAGGAGACTCCTTCTTTGGAGATTGAGTGCCATTCATTGGATGCACAGCTCCCGTCACTCCCACAGGACCCCTGAGAAGCATGCTTCATGCTAAACCGAAGTCCTTGTCAACGGAAGCCCTCCTCCACGACTACATCATCGATGGTTAGTAAACGATCTACGGGAAAGGCAGAGTTGACGGGGAAACACCATCTAAGGGCCGTTCGTCCACGACTGCACAGAACAGTCATAAACACATACAGTTTGTGCCACAGGTCATTTTCAAATGCTAACCTTGCCCCCATCATGCAAATGGGTAAACTTCCTAACATAATTCTGCAAGACAAAGGTTATGACCAAAGGAAACAAACAAAAAAAAGTCCAGGCCTACGTCCAGTTGGTACGTTCTTCGTCTCCGACCCTGCAGTAAAAGCCCTCTTGAAGGTTTTTACTACAGTCGCAAGTACGTAAATCTTAAGCGCACTAGTGCCCTTTAGAGTGTCTTCCAGATTGTTAAATTCAGTATTTAAGCATGCGAATCTGTGAAAGATCCAATGCTGGAGAAGTCTTGGTTACTTACCTGTAACTATATTTCTCCAGCATTGGTATCCTTCACATATTCACATGCACCCTCCCGCCTCCCCTGAGAGGCTGCTCCACGGCCCGGCAGTCATCACCTATGCAGTCACTATACGGCTCAAAATCTGTAGATGGCTGACTGGGGTGGAGAGCCCTACCACCTCATTGGCTGGGGTCATAAAGGACCAAAAAAAGGTGGAGGGACTACGTGAGTGAATGTCTTTATTAGACATAATGGGCAATCCTTGCTGCCTTTTTCCTATGGGAAAAATGTATATACATATATATTTTTTTTTTAATTACTGAGGATTCCCAGAATGACGATGGGGAATATTCAAACATGTGAATCTATGAAAGATACCAAAGCTGGAAAAATACAGTTGCAGGTAAGTAACTAAGATTTATTGTGCATCGGGGTCAACATTTCCATTACTATTACTTTCCTGTTACATCTGGGGACGGGGCCTATCTGTCACCTGCTTTTGTTTTCTCGTAAAGACGCAGGCTCCTGAAAGGTTACCTCGGCCAATAGCGACTGTGAATCAAATGTGCCATGGCTTAGAAGTGGCTGAGTATCTGACTGAGAGAACATTTTCCCAGCTTGTGTGTGGTACAAGACGTTATACAAAAAATTAGAAGACAGACATAATTTAGCTCGTACAGCATGCTGTCCGAAAAATATACTCAGTTGCTTTCCGAATTGTTTCCCTCTCATGCTAAACATTCCTGCTTTCTGAAACCATGCACTTATTTACAGACCGTGTGGATGGAGGAGCCCGCTCACTGTGTGCCTTGCAGAATCAAGGCCTTGGCGGAGGGGAGTGGGGGGCTGCCACACTAGAAATACTTTCCACTAAAGTGAGGACCTGCCAATGCGGCAATCTCACAATCTCATTTCTTCCTCAGACAAGCATTTTTTTTCTCTTTGAGTCATGATATTTTGTGCACTTTAAACTAACCTGGTGCTTGACTAATCGGGGATTACTATGCTCAGCTAACAGTACTCATTTTATCTGCCAATGACAGGCTTAGTCGGCCCTAATGGGGTTACAGAGCTCAGCGCCCCATCTCCTTTAACTTTGTGTATATTTTTTGATACTCTGAGCAGGTTATTACACATCCAATGTAATGTAAATGGTGAACTGTTACTGCCTGTCACTCGTATCCTGCTGGATAAAAGCTGATATTTGAGATAGGTAGTTGCAGGGCCACCTCAAATATCCGCCACTGCACGCATAATAATCTGGCCTTTGAGGTCAAGTTAGAGAATCCTAGAAGTGATGAGACGATATACACATGGCAGCACAGTAGCTGGCGGCTATAGTTTCACATCAAATTACACTTTTATACACAGGTAGATGCAGAGATTGGTCCAGAATAACACTGCTCATCAGGTACTGAAGCTAGGATTTAAATAGAAGTGTCTGCGTGCTAAGATCAGTAATGTGGACACTAGGCCACCCAGAATTCGTCATCACTGGGACTTTGCTGCGGACTCCAGTAGTGTTATGCAAATTATATCATACAACACAATACATGAGGAACCGTCGCCCTGTGAGGCCTGGGGCCGTTTGCCTCTCTGACTGGTACTCTTGTGATGGCTATGCATGGATGATCAATGTACATACCTTCCCCAATTTGATGACCATTTGTCTCCCTCGCCTCAAGCCTCGGGTAGGAGTGGCCGAGGAAGAGCTCCTCAGGCTTCTGGCTAGCTGTCCTTCTGTGACAGGCAGGCTGAAGGCAGCAAAGTGAAAGTGCTGATAGTGGGAGGCAGACAAACAGTAACAGTGGTGCGACCTGTTACACCATGCACCGAACAAGGGCAGTGGCAGAGCAGCCGCTTCAGGCAAGCTGCTGCAGTGTGCCACCCACACCGGAGGAAAAGCATCTGACCCAGGTGTGCCTTCAGCCACTCGATTTATAGACACAATGCATGTCCTTCAGTGAAGGTCTGTTAAAAACGAGCATTGGCAAATACAACAGCTTTGGCTTGTGTATACATATTATGCATTTGCCAGGCACTGCGATTAGAAGCCCAGGTACTCGCACCATTTTGCGCTTGTTACCATCAATGGGCAGTTAATGGCACTATACAGTACCTGGAAAGTGCCTTTGCCATGGCTACACAAAAGGCTAAACTATTGGCATTACCAATGCTTGTTTTCTGTGTGTCAATTGTGAGTGAAGGCATATGCACAAAGCATGTGTTCTTTTCAGTGTCTAAATGATGATGTAAATGAGAACAAAGAAATAAAGAACGCAAAATGTTTTCTGGCCTCGTGTCATGACTTGGCCACACACCATGAAGTGCCAACCTATCCTCCCCCCCCCCACCTCACCCAAGCCATGCAGCCCCCCCCCCCCCAAGTTGGGCAGCAGATGGGGTCCCGGGGCATGTTCCCTGTTTGCCCACCCACAAAAATGTCTTTATGGATCAACCTCGTTGAATCATAGATGAATACCATTCCTCGTTGTAAACGGGAACAGCCAGTGTCTGCAATGAAAAACACAAATGCGCACAAATCACAGTTAAAAACAGTGCTAGAGGGCGCAAAACAATTCTGAAATATAGCCAGATGCCTTCAATAATGTAGATGCATTGTGGACCGTTACCACTGCAATTCCCTTCACGGAAGAATAGTGTTAATAAAAAGGCATTCTTCATAAGTATTCACTGAAAACTATCCCAGCAGAGGGTTAACGGAAGAATGCACCCAAGATGGCCCGAAAGGGGAGATATGCTGGGGTAGTGGATTCCCACTACCCTTCCAGGTGATGGCAGTGAACCTGGCAGTAAATGGTATGAGGTGGCGTTGGGGAAGCCTGGAGACGGTCCCAGCATGGAAAGCCTGCCTCAACACAAATGGAGCCAGCAGGAAGCCCAGGTTGGACTTCGAGCCATCAGAGGTGTGCTCCAGATGACTGCATCTAGCAGGTATTTGTATTTTATTTATTTGTATAGCGCACCAGGCCCAGGGGCAACCGGGCGCATAACTTGGTTACAACATAAGAAAAACAGACAGCGCAATAATTACAAAAGATTACAGGTATAGTACAGGATTTACAAGTTAAGCAATGAACCCAGAGTTAGATGTCTTGGGCGGCCAACCAAGTTTTGGTAAGGTGTTTGAATCTCAAGAAGGAGGGTTCTGCTCTAAGCTCATTGGGAAGTGTGTTCCATAGTTTAGCTGCCATAATAGGGAAGCTGATTCCACCTGATCTTTGGAGATTGAAACGCGGAACGACAAGGCAGTTAGATTGAGCCGTTCTGCGGGGTCTGATGGAGTTGTGGAGGGCAAATCGGTTGGCCAGGTAACAAGGAGCTTGGTTGTGAAGGCATTTGTGGGTAAGAGCCAGGGTTTTTAGGGAGATTCGGTGTGGAATGGAAAGCCAGTAAATGTTGCGTCTAGTGTCAGATATGTGTTGGCGCCTGGGAATGTTGAGGGCAGCTCTAATCGCATTGTTTTGGACAATTTGTAACTTGTTTAGGTTGCAGCGATTAGTACCTAGGTACAGTGCATTGCAGTAATCGATTCTTAGATAGTACAAGAGTCCTAGCCAGGGTAACACAGTTGGTTGCAGAGAGAAAAGGGCGACATGCTGTAATAAGCTTGCAGGTATATGCCGATGCGGAAGAGACTGAGTTGGTTTGTCTGGTCAGGGATAGAGTAGAGTCAATGTAGATTCCTAAGGTTTTTGTGTCCTTGGCGGTAGGGATAGTATTCCCATCGATGATGAAGGACTTAAACTCAGGCTCGAGTTTGGTAAGTTTTTGAGGCGAACCAAGAATAAGGAGCTCTGTCTTATCATCATTAAGACAGAGTCCGTGTTGTGCCATCCATGCTTGGATGACTTGGTAGATGACATTGATAGCTAGGGAGTCAGCAGCGTAGTTACCTGAGATGGGGATTAGTATCTGCGTGTCGTCGGCGTAATTGGTGTAAGTGACACCCATATAGTCCAAGATATCGAAAAGGGGTTTAGTGAACACGTTATACAACGTGGGTGAAACACAAGATCCTTGTGGCACGCCACAGGAGACAGGTGCAGGTGGGGCAGCTGCTAGTGGGGAGAACACACGCATTGATCTATTGTCTAAAAAGGACCTAATCCAAGTTGTAGCTTTATCGGAGAAGTGTGCAGCTGATTTAAGGTGGTGGCAAAGAATATCATGATTGACGAGATCAAAGGCCGCCGAGAGGTCCAGAAGGAGTAAGAGAGCAAGTTTGCCTTTGTCTTTTAGATCTTCAATCTGTGTTTTTAGATCTATGAGGGCAGTTTCGGTGCCATGACGTGGCCGAAATCCGGATTGCCCGAGTCCCAGAAGTTTGTTGGATTCAAGGTAATCTTGAATTTGTAGATCTGCTGCACGGTCGAGGATTTTTAGTAGAAACGGGACCGTGGTGATTGGCCTGTAGTTTGTGGGTATGCTAGCGTCCAAGGTAGGTTTTTTCAATAGGGGGATGACCCACGCATCCTTTAGATTGTCAGGTACAATCCCAGAGCTAAAGGAAGAGTTGATGAGCGTAGTGATGAATGGCGCTAGGTCGTGAGCTGCTTCCTTAATAATGGGCGCCGGACAGAGGTCGCCTTGGCAATTGGATGGTTTAAGGCTGGTGATTATCTTTTCCACTTCGGAAATGGAAAGTGGAGTGAAGCTAAAAGGAGTCCGAGAATCAGGGATGGAGTGGTTGAGGGTGGGGATAGGGTTAGGTTGTGGGTTGGATTGTAGGCTCGTTTGTTTGTTATTGATTTTGATTTGGAGGGAGGCAATCTTGCCGAGGAGAGCCTCTTGGATTTTGGTGCACCAAGTGCTATTATCTTTGATGCAAGTATCTGGTGCCGTGAAGGGAGTTTCAAGTTCTTTTAGGATTCTAAACAATTCTTTGGTGTTAGATTTGGCTTGTTCGATATGTTTATTGTAAGTGTCTTTTTTAGCCTGGAATATGGCTTCCTTGTAGTTAAGGATGGCCAGGAACAGACACGATTTGTTCGCTGCGGACTGGTTGCTTTTCCAGTGTGATTCGGCAGTTCGTTTTTCTTTGCGCAGGGTTCTGAGCTGGGGAGTGAACCAAGAGTTCAAGTGGGCACGAGGTTTGGGTTTTCTCAGTTTGGATGGGGCGATGATGTCTAAGGCTTTTTGCATAGCGAGGTTAAAGGTGTCGACCAACGCCGTGGGGTCAGAACATGAACTAACCTGGTCATTGAGAGCAGGAAGGAGGAGGGGGAGGAGTCTGTAGCAAGTGATGTCTCGTTTGTTGCGGGTGGCAGTAGCCGGTGCAATGAGAGGAGAGGAGCGGGGCTGGCAGGGTTGGACTGAATGTTAAACGTAATTAAATTATGGTCTGTCCAAGCATACTGTTGGTTAGAGATGATGTGGATGGGACAATTGTGGGATGCTAGCCAGTCAAGGGTTCTGCCCTTAGAGTGGGTAGGTTGGTTGATAAGCTGTATGAATCCTGCATTCATAAGTATATTATCAATGGTCGTGGCAGCGGTGTCATTGGGATCAGTAAGGCCAAGGTTAAAGTCCCCTAATATCGAGGCTTGGGATTTGGTTTTGGTGTTATGAGTGATGATGTTAGAGAGGTCCTCAGCGAAGGTGGATAACGGCCCAGGTGGCCGGTAGAGTAGATGGAAGGTGATGGAGTGGTTAGGGGTGACGGCTAGTTTGGCTGTCAAGGCTTCCATAGAGGAAAAATGATGCACAGTGGAGAGGTGGAAGTTTAGAGCATTTTTATGGATAATGGCAATGCCACCACCTTTGGACTGGTTAGAGTTACGATCAAGTCTGATAATGTTGTAACCTGGAGGGATGGCAAGGGAGAGTAGAGGACCGGAGGCTGCGTGAAGCCAAGTTTCGGTGATAGCCATAAAGTCAAGGTCGAGAGTTAGGATAAGGTCAGCCACTTCTAGAGCGTGTGAGTGAGTGATCTAACATTGATTAGCGCCCCCTTGATATTGCTAGTGTTAGGGAGGTTGGAGTGAGGTGATGATGGGTTTTGCATGTGTGTGGACGAGGTGGTGGTCAGAGGCTGTTAAGATACGCAGGGTGATGGGAGGCGTGTGTGAGTCGCGAGCCACACGCCTACCCATTAAGACCCTCATATGGTATAGCCATATGAGGGTCTTAATGGGTAAGTAAACCTATGTCTGCTGAAAATCCAGCAACAAGGGACCGAGGAGTGTCAGGGTTTCCCTTAAGCATCACCACTTGGTCTGTCTAAAGACAACCCACCAATCACAGGAGGATATGGACAAAGGGAGGGGTCTAGTGGTTGGCCCTTGGAACTGCCACTCAACCCATATCACACTCACAGGCTGTGAGAGGAGCAGCCCAGGAGACTGGTTTAAACCCGTGGTTAAGATGAATTTGCAGAATCAGCCTTATGTAACGTTTCCTATCGCCACCCTTTTCTGGTGAACAGGCACAAACACAAAGTTCTAGCCAATCTCTATCTGGTTAGTGTGACTGAGCACAAGCTTCGGATCTAGCAAGGTATGACAGTGGTGAAGGGTTCAGTAAAGCATACAAAGGAAACTCTTAATAATAGGAAACACTAAAACATTCACTACAATTCTATGCACATTCACTTTGGTGTGCTCTGCTAGGAGAACAAACACAAACCTCATATGAACAGTGGATATCTTTCTCTATCGACTACATATAGCTGGCAACTCTTCATTTCCACTAATTTTCTTCTTAAACCTCTATAGTAAACTGATAGCATTGTCCTTTTACTCCCAAAACATGTACTCATAATTTCATATTACAACCTTTTACAAAAACCCTTTCCATTTATTTTAGAAATTAATCTATTGTGTCTATTTTACACACAACATATCACCATTTTCATGTTTTAATATCCCCATTAACAATACATCTCATTAAGTGATGTTTTAAAACATGTCTGTACTTGGATACGTTTATGTATACTTATTGATAATCAGCAGCTACAATCATATTTCGTATATCCAGCAAAAGGTGAAGTTTTATGCAATCAAGCAATTAGTGTTGCACAAGTTAACAGGTGAGATGTAGCAGCTTTTCTATCTCGTACCACAATTTAACAGTGGTGCAGCTCAGTTGTACATCATTTACCCATTATGACTATACCCCAGATGCTCTCTTTGGCTGTGGCGTTTAGATAAGGCGTTTGATGCCCAGTGTAATGCTTCCTGCGTAAGTCGGTAGTGCCTGCAGTGTGGTATTACATGTTGTCTACTGTAAATAATCAACAGTCTCATGTCAGCAGGGATTTTGTTCCCCGTACCAACGATTTCCAGGGTTGGGAGACAGTTGAATTTGAGATCCATGTAATGCCTCCTGTTTTTATTATTCGGATATTCTTTCATATAGGGTGGAGAGAGCACCTATTAAGGAACATATAGAATATACTCTTAAGCTAGTGTTTTGTTGAGATCAATCAAATTTTGTTCATGGGAGATCTCTCTTGGGTGCTTTCTGGTTTGCTCCATGCACGTTAATGTAGTAATCTTAGTGTAGTTAGCCCAAGTCATAGCATCCTTATACAATGTATTTACGGTGGATCTGATGTTATGAGTCCTAAATCTGCTACTTATTTGCCATAGTTGTGATATCCGACTTTGTTTTTGCCATATGCATTTTATGCACCAGTCTTATTTGCTTGATTACTACTTGGTGTGTAAGAGATGTAGGCATAATTCTGCTCTAATATATTCTGCTGGTAGACTTTGCACCATAGTGAACCAACTCTTTATGCAGTAATTATCCAATGTGATTAAGTTCTTGCCTTATAGTATTGCTGGTAGATGCTTTAACTTCTAATAGTCAACTATAGGTTTTAATGTGTATCTGAAGTGATAAGATTTAAAGAATTGAAAAGCAGCGAAGAGCTGTTGGGCTATGCTTTTCATATGTTCCAACCACACCATTTCCTGGTTGTTGGTCATCCATCCCTCCCTCCCACCTCCCATCCCGCCCACCCTGCCCTGATTGGTAGCTAGGCCCTGTGGTCTGGGGCCAGTGGAGCGCAGCGTCGACCCCTCGGCTCTTTCCATCCAGAGCGAGGTGAGTCTAGCTGCAGCCCCCGTGTGATAGTGCGAACGGTGCAGCAGTAGTAAATTGTTGATTTATTTATCTTTTCGGGCCCGTGCCCTGGTGTCTCCCTCTCCCCTTCGCGGCCCATTTCCTGGTTGCTCGTCGTCCATCCCTCCCTCCCTCTCGCCTCCCATCCCGCCCTGATTGGTAGCTAGGCCATGTGGTCTGGGGCTGGTGGAGCGCAGCGTCGACCCCTCGGCTCTTTCCATCCAGAGCGAGGTGAGTCTAGCTGCAGCCCCCGTGTGATAGTGCGAACGGTGCAGCAGTAGTAAATTGTTGATTTATTTATCTTTTCGGGCCCGTGCCCTGGTGTTTCCCTCTCCCCTTTGCGGCCCATTTCCTGGTATTCCATCCCTCCCGCATCCCATCCCACCCACCCTGCCCTGATTTGCCCAGACGAGAGGACTCCCCACCATTACCAGTCCCCATAGGGCAGCCCATCGGCTAAGGACCTGAGGCAAAGGACGGCGCCTACAGCGACGGCGCCAGGTTCTATCTGCAGGTATCCGCAGGAGAAGCAAGAAGCCGACAACAAGTAAGTGTGGCAAGGGCGGTGCCAGAAGCAATTACTTCTCGCCATACTACCCTAGCACTCATCTAAAAAAGCATCACCAGTGTAAATTCATTATTTCTGTAATATATTTGCATGTGGAAACTCTATCCTATACATGTGAAATGTTGAATTTAGAAGTGCCCCCAATAGCCTCTCTGTGAAAGTTGAATCCAGAAGTGCATTTAAAAGTTGAATTTAGAAGTGTGCCCAATAGCCTCTCTGTGGAAAGTTGAATTTAGAAGTGCATTTAAAAGTTGATTTTAGAAGTGTGCCCAATAGCCTCTCTGTGAAAGCTGAACTTAGATGTACGCCCAATAGCATACCTGTGAAAGTTGAATTTAGAAGTGTGCCCAATAGCCTGTCTGTGAAAAGTTGAATTTAGAAGTGTGCCCAACAGCCTCTCTGAATTGAGAAGTGTGCCCAATAGCCTCTCTGTGAATTTAGAAGTGTGTCCAATATCCTAATGGTTCAACCAGGCACGTTATTAGACTAACTAATCTCCCTTATACCCCCTCTGTGCAAAGTTGACTTTAGAATCATGCCTAATACCCTCCCTGTATAAAGTCGAATTTAGAAGTGTACCTAATATCATGTCATGATGCCTACCTCCAAGGAGCCAGACCAGGCCCAGCTACCCCAGAGGCAGACATCATGTCCCCGAGGGAAGTCTCAGCAGCCCCAAGTAGGAGCCCTTTGGACTCAGTCCTGGCGCTTTGGCGCCAGGCTCATATTGGACAACAGTCCTGGCGCCATAGGCGCCAGGCTCATAAAAGATGACTGTGTTTAAAGGTGCTTGGTGTAAACTTACCTGATGCAGACCATGCTGCAACATCCGGGCCATCTAGAGGCCTGAATGGGACTACTTTTCTTTGGGGACTACTTAACCACATGGGTGTGGCCGGAGGAAGAATACATACCTGAGAGGAAGGATACATACCTGGAACTACTTTGAAGGCTATTTAAGCCAGCCCAAGCAGCAACTCACGCTTTGCGTTGTTCTGCATCTAGCAGCTGGACGCTCACCGTGTCTGCTCCTGCATCCTGACTTCTGCCACGCCCGCCAGCATCCTGGAACACCTGCAAAGGGAGAAGAGAATAGGGGAAAGAAGAGTCCTTACCTGCTAAACCCGCATTCCGGAGACATTTTGCCGACGATCCTGAAAAGGAAGACATTCATTTTAAAAGCACATTGCATCGATTGCTACAGCGCCGCATTCCACTCACCTTTACTAGGCGCCTCCATGTTCATCAGCGACCATCTGGACCCGCAGCCACATTTCAGCGCCTAGGGAGAAAAAGACAAGAACAAAGGTGAGCTGGGGAAGAGAATAAGAAAACCTTAATTTGCCATCATAAGACTTACCTGTTGGGTCATTCCCACTTCATTTCGGGTCTGTGCCGCATCCTGGCATTTCCGGACCCCGGCCCCTAAGGGGAAAAAAGAGACATCAGCGTTAGTGAGCGAATGCTAAGACATTACCTGAACGCTCATTAAAGACTTACCTGATATCTACTGGAACTGCACCTCTCACTTCAGGTCGGTGCCATATCTCCGGCATTTCCGAACCCCGGCCCCTATGGGGAAAAAATACACAAGCATTAGTGCATTAATGCAAGGACACTAAAGGAACCTCTCATCAAACAACTCACCTGAGTTTCCTTTGTCTGTTCCATTGCTCATCTCGGAATTTTTGTTCTGCACCTGAAATAGAGACAACGGACAATTATTATTTCGGGCTCATACTTATAAACAGAATTCTCACAGTACTTTACTGGGAAGGTCAAGCAAACTTGAACTCTCTACAATCCATGATCCAGTGAAGTAACTGGATTACAACGCGCCCCTGCATCAGAAGCAGGATGAGAGCTCGTCCTTTCAGACCCTAAGGTGAGACTTCACAGGGAATCGCAGAAGGGTTTCGTAGAGGGTGAGAAGGGGAGTGGGAGGCCTACGCATTATCCCGCAGATTGTTAATACTCCCTTTTCACACACAGAAGGATATTTCTACGAGCCAGACAAGCCAGATTTGGGGGTCTGGTCCATTCCATCTTCCGAGTCCTGCGCATCACCCTAGAAGAGGCCACAGCAATCCAAACCAGGCCAGCGCCTCCGTGGGAGTCAGGTGAGCGTTACATATCATCTCTGTGTACAGTTGAAGCTAGAAGTGCACCTAATTGCCTAATATCTCTGTGCAAATTGAACTTGGAAGTGTGCCTAATAGCGTGCCCCCACTGAATTTAGAACTACAATTAGAAAGCCCTCCCAACTCCACCTAAAAGTCCAACTAAAACCATACCTGGGGTGTTGCTACTTTCAACTTCTCCTTAATAGTTTACCTATATTCCAGTTTACTAGAAGCCACTAACAGCCAGTGATACAGCCAAACTTATAAAGTCCAATAAACTGTAAATTGCACTTCAGACTACACCTAACAGCCATACTAAGCATGAGTGCACCCACTCCACCAGAGTCTGTCGGAAACGACCACTGTGATCCGCCCCCACTCCCTGATCTGCCTTCCCTCCCGTCCCCCCTTCCCAAATCATCCCATCCTCCTTTCCACTCCCTACCACTCGCCTCTCCAAACACCAAGCCAGAGGGGCGCGTTGGCGAGCCAACCACCCTAAGACCACTCCTCCCCCGAACTCCACCACCGACCAGCGTACGTTAACCATGCCCGCTCCCCTCACTATCATAGCGGGCACACCCCGCCCTGCAAACATCCAGCCCCAGCCTTGCCCACAAACCCCCACCACCTTCCCCCCAAACGCACCCTTTCCCCCTCCCTAAAAACTGCACGCCTAGCCTTAGCAAGAACCGAAGCCGCATCCCTATCCCCCTCTGACTCCCCCCCTACCCTCTCCCACACTCCAATCGCAATAAAGAAACTAAAGAGGAATCGTACCTGGTCCCCCTCAATCTCTCAGCACTCTTCGCCTCCCCTGTCTCGACCCACCACCTCTTTCCCCCAATCACCTCCTTCCCCCGTAGCTTCACCCTTCCTGAAACTCCTCTCCCACGACTTCTCATCAACTGCAACTGAACCTCTTAACCTCCCATAACCCACCTTCAAATCCCCCGAGCCAAACCCAATCATCCTAACGCACGCAGCCAGCCAATCCCACCCGAAACCCGCCAATTCTTCTGCTCGCCCACTATTCCCATCGATCATCTCCCACCCTTCCCCTCTCCAGCGTCCTCTCTCTCCGCCACCACCCCCTTCCGCTCCTGCTCCGAGACCATCCTCGCCTCCCAATGTGAACTGCATCCTAGTTAATGCCCGATATGTAGCAAAAACAGATACTGCATCTTTGACCGCCTTGCCTCTGACAAACCAGATCTGGTTTTCATCACCGAAACTTGGTTCTCAGACGACTTCGTGCCAATAGCCAGAGAAGCCCCCCCCCCCCCACCCCTCCCTCGACTACTCCCTCATCCCTCTGGACCATCCCTCTAGAGGAGGGGGGGTAGCATTTGTCTCAAGTCTCTCTTCCATGCCTCAATCATCGACAACCAACCGTCCATTCCTTCCTGCAAATCACTCCTCGTTAAACTATCCCACTCCCCATCGCTCTCACACAGCTTCCTAATAATCTACAGGCCCCCTGGCTACGATAGACAATTCGCAAACAAACTCTGCGACTCGATTGCCACCCTTCAACTAAACCATCCCAACCTCGCCCTTCTTGGAGACTTCAACATATGGCTCGACGTCCCCACCAACCCTATGACTCACTCTCTGGTTGACGGTTTAGACGCAATTAACCTCCAACCCCACATAAATAGCCCAACTCACTATAAAGGACACACTCTTGATGCTATCTTTAGCTCCAACACCCGGATTCATTTAAGCCCCCCCCACCCCTATCATCTGGTCCGATCACTTCATTCTCTCTTTCGCCATTCGCTCACCCGACCCTCGTCCCGTACTCGAAACTGAACCACCGAATCTATGCAAATTCTGGAAAAAACTAATAATCGTCCCTGAACTAGCCGACGCACACCTCCAGTCTCCGCCACCTACCTGCCAACTCAATAAACAACTAACTCCTGACGCCTTTGGCTCAACGCATCTCTAATGCGGCTCACACCCCCTTGCAAACAGTCAACCCGCCGTGGCCTCTTCCCCAGATGGTTCACTCCTGAGTTGAAGACCACTAAACAACTATATAAATACCTAGAACGCAAATGGCAGAAAGACAAAACCAAGGAGAACAGGGCCACCTTGGCCCGACACCTCTATCAGTACAAGGCCCAAATCCGGAAAGTAAAAAAAGCCCACTACAGCTCCTGAATCCTAAACTGCAAAAACCCAACCAAAGAACTCCACAAAATCATCTCTGAATTCACCAAACCGGCTTGCACCACGACCGTCCCGACCCCCCTCACAATCACTGTGCGACTCACTCTCCCTCCACTTTTACACCATGGCTCTCAAAAGAACAAATACTCTAGCCACCAAACTGGCTCTCTTACATCCACCAGGCAATGCCCCCCCCCCCATATTGGCCAGCCCACCAGCTGCGACCACTACGCAACCAACGTTCGAATCCTTTAGTTCAATATCACCAGAGCAATTTCTCAAACTCCTATCTGCCCGCAAACCATCTGGCTCTCTCTTGGATCCTTGCCCGGCCACAACCCTCAAAGAGATTTTCGCTTCCACCTGTGCAGGAGAACACGCAAGATCCATCATAAATGCCTCCCTTTCCTCTGGTGTCTTTCCCGATGCATTCAAAATGCTTCATGTCAAACCTCTAATTAAAAAACCTTCCCTCAACCCTCTCGAGCCCAAAAACTACCGCCCCATCTCAAACACCAGATTCCTTGCCAAACTCATTGACCAAACCGCCTACTCCCAACTAAATGGCTTTGTCGAAGCCAACAATCTCCTAGACCCCGCACAATCAGGTTTCAGAGCCCGTCACGGAACTGAAACCACCTTAACCTCAATCTAGGATGACCTTAAAATGATGGCAGATTCCACGGGATGCGCCGCACTAAACCTTCTTGACCTATCGGCCGCCTTTGACACGATCAATCACTCAATCCTCCTAGACCGCCTCCACTCCCTAGGAATTTGTGGAACCACTTTTAAATGGATAGCTTCATTCCACAAAGATAGGTACCAAATAACGATACTCTCCACCTATACCTCCCAAGCCCAACCAGTTGACACGGGAGTCCCACAAGGAGCATGCCTATCCGCCCTCCTGTTGAATCTCTACCTGATCACCCTCCCACCAATAATCCGTTCACACAACATCCTGTGTTACAACTACGCTGACGACACTCAACTAATTCTAAAACTAATGAACTCAAAACCCAACTCCCGACCTGACCTGGCCTCCTGCCTCCTCGACATAGAACTCTGGATGACCCAAAGCCACCTCCTGTTAAACCCTCCAAAACGGAAATCATGGTATGTGGCAACTCCGAACTTCTTCCGTACCCACTCCCCTGGCCACCCGCCATGGGCAACTCACCGACCCCCTGCAACTCGGTGAAAAATCTTGGATGCACCCTTGACTCTAACCTAACACACTCGCGCCAAGTCAACAACGTCTCAAAGTCCTGCCACTACCACCTTAAATCCCTTAGGCGCCTCTTTCCATATCTCTCCTTTCCCAACAGACTCTCTGCGGTCCAATCAATCGTTATATCAAGACTGGACTACGCAAACCCCCTATACCTCGGAGTCCATGCGTACCAACTGAATAAACTCCAAAGGGCACAAAACGCGGCAGCCAAAATGCTACTTGCGCTCGGCCCAAGAGACCACATCGCCCCAGCCCTTAAGACGCTTCACTGGCTTCCAGTAGCCCGAAGGGTGACTTTCAAAACCTTATGCATCTCCCATCGAGCACTGCATAAAACCGGACCTCAATATCTTCAAGACAAGCTAAAACCCTATCACCCCCCACGCACCCTAAGATCAAGCTCAGCCGGCCTCCTTGTCATACCTAAGACAAACTCAGTCAGGTTGGGCGGATCATCATTCTCAGCCTTGGCCCCACCCTGTGGAACTCGCTCCCACCCCACATCCGTCTAACTGAGGATTTAACGTCTTTCCGCAAACTGCTGAAAACCTGGCTTTTCCCTTAAAACCAACCGGTACCAAACCAACACAAACAGAATAACAGCATCTCAATGACACCAATCCAACAAACTACCAGATGTGAGAAACTGACAGCTGCTAATCCCGAATATAAACTAGAAGGACAAACAGAATTAAATGAGTAAAGTAGATCAAAACCGTGAAGTGGATAATACGAATAAATCATAGGGAAACAGTAAAGAGATTAAACTGCTGAAATGGACATAATGCATGAGGAGCGAACAAAGTGAATGGCGTGGATGAAATATTTTTAATGGATGAAGCGTGTAGAACCGATGAATGCGCTAAGTGGAAGAATGCATGATTGGAAGAACAGATGACTATATAGATCTAATGAGTATGTAAAGCAAATGAGTATGTAGATCAGATGAGTGTATAAAATGAATGAACATGTTAAGCGGTTGCGTGTGTAGAGCGGATGAGCGTGTAGAGCGGATGAGTGCGTAAATACAGAGAAGCGAGTAGAACGCATGAGTGCGTAGAACAGATGAATGTAGAGAACGGATGAGCGTAAACCGGATGAGAATGTAGAGCGAATGAGTATGTAGAGCGGATGAGTATGGATAGCGGATGAGTACGGAAGTGAGGAGAGTGTGTAGATCGCTGGAGCAGATGAATGTGCAGACCTAGCAAATGTATAGAGCGGACTCGTGCATAGAGCGGACGCGTGCATAGAGCGAACGCGTGCGGGGAGCAGATGAGTGGAATGCGTGGAAAGCACAAGTGCATAGAGCGGATTAATACATAGAGCAGATGAGTGAGGCGAGCAGACGAATGCGAGGAGCGGATGAGTTGAATGCGTGGAAAGCATGAGTGCATTGAGCGGATGAGTACATGGAGCGGATGAGTGCGGCCAGGCGGATGAGTGCTGCCAGGGGAGGGGGGGCGGATGAGTGCTGGGGGGGGGGGGGCGGATGAGTGCGCGTACGGAGGGGGTGAGTGCATACAGAGGGGATGAGTGCATATAGAGGGGGGATGAGTGTGGATAGCAGATGAGTATTGAAGTGAGGAGAGTGTGTAGATCGCTAGAGCAGATGAATGTGCAGACCTAGCAAATGTTTAGAGCAGATGTGTATAAAGCGGACGAGCACATAAGAGCGGAGGGGAGCGGACGGGCGAGGGGAGCGGACGAGCGCGGGGAGCGGAGAAGTTGAATGCGTGGGGATCACGAGTGCATTGAGCGGCTAAGTGCGGGGAGGGGTTGAGTGCGTAAAGCGGGAGAGTGAGCAAAACAGGTGAATGCATAGTACGTGTGAGAGCATAAAACGGACGAGTGCCTAGAGCGGAGTGAGCGAGTACCCAGAGAGAACAGACGTGTTGCGGCTGAGTTGCGTAGGGCGGATGAGTATGTAGAACGAATGAGTGCAGATTGCATTACGCAGTATGGATGCGTGCGTAGAATGGATAAGTACATAGAGCTTCTGAATGCGTAGAGTGGATGGAACGAGTGAAGTATGTAGATGAATTCTATATGGATAGTACAAATTATATATGTGAATGGAACTGATCACATATGGATGGAACGCATGCTGGACGTGGATGGAACGGGTGACGTACATTGATGGAACGGCTGACATATGTGGATAGAACGGGTGCCATATATGGATGGATCGGGTGCCGCATGTGGATGCAACGGGTGACATAAGTGGATGAAACGTGTGAAATAGGTGGATGGAACGGATGAATTATGAAGATGCTAGGGGCGAAATTTGTAGACGGAGTGCATAAAACAACTTCGAATACACGAAACGGATTGAAGTAAATAGAGTGGTTTTGAGTGCGAGTGGCGGACAGGAGTGCGCGGGGCAGACTAGAGTATGTAGGGAGGACTGGAGTGCATTGTGCAGACTGGAGTCTGTAGAGCAGACTCGGGTGCATGGAATGAATAAGAGAGCATGGAACGGACTGGAGCGCATAGAATTGCGTGACGTACATAGTACGGTTTGGAATGCAGGGAAAGTTTGAAAGAGCATATAACCCATCATATCACACCACCACGCTTACTCTCTTCTTTACACCACCACTCAACTAGAACACAGAGATACTATGACACCATTCGGTATAACTGTTCTCATACCAACATCCGCCGCTCACTCCGCATCATTCTAAGTAAACACTGCTGGTTACCCCCCCTCCAGCCAGGCGTTCTCCTCATGCCTAACGCAGCCACATTCGGTCTGGATAAATCCTGCCAGAACGAACACATACTCCTGATCTCTCAACCACCACCACCACACCTACCGCTAAAAAGCAGCTATCACACGAATCCCGCACCAGCTGCACACATACCCGGTGCTCACATGCACCTTTGACTCTATCTACTCTCTCTACTGACCTGAACTTCGGTTCCAAGGGCGTTCAACCTAACAGCGCCTTCAGACCATACCAATGGTATATAAGGCGCTATATAAATGCAAAATAACATAAGACCAGTCTTTGATCTATGATAATCCCAAGATACTATTAGTGTGAGACTACTTCTAGCCTGTTGTTGATTTCCCAGGCCTGCACTTTCTTGCTATTTGAGCCATTAAAGATCAAAATCTTAGTTTTGGAGTTATTTGTGACAAGCAAATGTATTTTGGCATACTCCGATAAAGCATCGAGCAGGTTTTGGAGGACTACCGGAGTTCTGTCCATAAGTATGTATTTGTCCGCATAGCCTAACCACTGGGCTTGAAATTAGCCAATTTTTGGTGGGTATGCTGTGGCCTTAGTCAGAGCTATGGAGATATCTGGTGGGTATACATTAAAAAGGGTTGGGAAACACACCCTTGTTTTACGCTTGTGTGTTTTTTTACTTTTAATTGTCCCTTTTTATTTTGTCTGCCACGGTCATCTCTTTGTGAAGAGCAATGAACATATTTAGAAGGCTGTGTGGTATTTGGCAATTTATTTATTTGCTCCAAAGTAAGCCACGATCGACAGTGTTCAAATAGACCACATATAAGGAGCAATTGTTTCTGGCTCTCATGTTCTATTGTGGTCACTAGAGACTGGATGTGGACTATGTTGACTAAGGCACTGGACCCTTTCCGGAAACCTGTTTGATGTTTTGGCAGCATATGTTTATCTGACATCCAGCTATTGAGTTCTTTTAGGAGAACATGTGTAAATACTTTGGATGAAGCATTCACTATTGCAAGTATTCTATAGCTGGCAGGGTTTGTTTTAATCTCGCGTTTATATACCAGTACTATTATACTTGTTTCCAAGTATCTGATATTGTGCATAATTGGCTAATAGAATTAAATTGCAGATGCAGCATATTTCCTCAAATATGTCTGCCTTTTTTTTAGTAGGGCATTCCATATGCAATATGGTTCCGGGGTAGTAGATCTTTTAAGATTGTCCAGAATGTTTACCACTTTAGTTTAGCTCCCCAAGTAGACCCAACTGTCCTTAGTTGATTTTGTCAGGGTTCGATTGTGTACAAGAGCCAACTGTGTAGGAATCCAACACAAACCTACCTTATCTTGATTTTGGGCACAAGAGCACTGTCCCTATGGTGCCTACAACCGGCTGCATGTACAATCAAACCAAATATCTAATGAGGAGTCAGGTGGGGTAACCAACTGTTCTTGGTGCGCTCACCACTTTTTGAATTCATATATTATCTAAGGTTTCATTTTCACAGCTACTCAATGTAGCAGGTAATTTTGAATTATAGTCACCAGCCACTGTTATAGCAGTGATATGCCAATTTATATCCTGATCAATCTTTTGTTCAATGGATCTGATCTTTCTGGTGCAACTAGGGGACTAGTTTGTTTACGTGTGTCCATTGATTTAAAGTCTGTAATTACTCCTGCTAGTATGTTTGGATTGTCATTTTGTTTTGGGATCTCACTTCTAGTAAAAAGTGTTCCTAACACTGGTGATTGGTCCACCACTAAGTCTTCCTTTATCTCTCTCTTTAGCTACCTTCTGTATGGTGTTTCTGCCATCAATCAAGGTTTCTATACACCAACTGTCTTGCATATCTATTTCATCATATAATTCACCCATATTTGTGATGACTCCCAGATCCTCGTGATGGGAATGACCTTGAGTGTTCCATGTTCTTATTTTTAAATCAGTATTGCCATTCTTGCTAGGTCTGCAGTTTGGGCAATGTGTGTAGGGTCACAGATACCTTCTTATGTTCTCCTGATGGCCAGATCCTTACTTTTGTTGGTAATTTGCTTACATAGTCAGGGCGATCTGTTGTCTCTGTTCCTTCAGTTTTGTAATAGTCACGTTTGCATAAACTCTCTGTGTATGTCAATGTCGGGGACACCACTGCTTCTGTGGCAAAATAAATCATTGAAGTGCTTCACTTGGTGCCCTCTCGTTGGTCTACTATGTCAATGTCTAACATGCTAATTACTCTTAATTTGGAAATGGAGTGCTACACTCTATTTGGATATCGACTGTAGTACTTGTTGTATGCAATGCCTATTTAAATAGCAAAACAAAGGGGGGTCTGGGAATCTCTCTACCAGCACGAACACAGCCCAATGACCTGTTCTTGGGTGAATAACCCCTGGGAGAGACTCTACCAAGTCTTTAGCTCACTGTCCCTTTCACAGAGAAGAAATGTACCCGCATATCAGCCTTTGTCCTGCCCAGGGGCAGTCCAGCGCCGAAATGCTAGGCAATTCTCCTCTGAACAAGAGTACCATCAGTAACCCCATACACGTGTTTCAGCCTTGTTGGGCATCATCAGTGAGGTGAAACTGTTGCCTCTCTAAGAACAGTGAGCAAGGGGTCCATGTCTGGATCGCCCTGTTAACTTAGGGTGAAACCCAAAGTTAATTTATGCAAAAAAAAAAAAGGCTCCAGGGTTCCAGCAGGGGCCTGGGTTCACTGGACGAGAGGACTCCCAATCACAGGAAAACCCCCAAAGCTACACAGGAATCACAAGAGACTTAAGGTAAGTAATACCCAGCACAATACCTCAGCACAGAAGAAGAGTTTGCAGAAGGAGGACTTCAGGATCTGCAGCCAAAACCCAGGTGCTGAATTCCTTATCATGAAGACAGAAGACAGGACCCTGGATGGACTTTATCGGCAGGGATTGATGCAGAAGGCCACAGGCAAGAGTTTCTTTATGGCTGGATGCGGCTCTGTTGTTTAGGTGCCCTTTTCAGGAGCCAGAAGATTGAATATGGTTGGTCGGATTCTCGTCGTTTGCAAGGTTCAGCACTCTGGCGAGGCAGCTTTTTGCACTTGATTCACATCTCTCGAGGTCCAGCAGAATGCCCACAAGGGTTCAGCAAGATTCGGAATTCGGAAGACTGTGCAATGGCTTGAGGTCCCAAGGTATTGGGGTATTAGAGCTCTGCAAGGTCGCAGCACGCTGTGAGATGGCTCAAAATGCAGGTCCTCTTGAGTCTAGTGGGTCTCACCAAACTGTGGGTTGGGGGGGTCATTTTCAGTATCCGAGGTCGATTGGAATGGAAGGGTAACGGCAGGCTCTCTGGTCGCTGGAAATCATCTCAGCCGCGTTTTCTTCATCACCCTCTTTGGTTTTGGTTCCAGTGGTTGACTACCTATTCAGATTCCAGGATCAGACTTTCATGCAGGAACCCAGCCAGTCAAACAGCTATGCAACATTCAAACTTCGGGGGTTGCCAGTTCTTTCAGGACAGCCAGCCTCCCAGTTTGAATTGTCTTTCAGCCGGACAGTGAAAATCCAAAGGGCTGCAGAGTTTTGGACTCCTCTCTCACTTCCTGCCTGTACAGACACTCTGGAGCCTGCACAGGATTCCCACCGAAGATAAAGTGAACACAAAGGATTTTCCTGCCTTGTAGGTCATGGGAAGGAACAAGAAAGGACACAGAACAGGAAAATGGCAAAAAAGAAGACGGGGTCCATTTTGGTAAAATGAGCACACACGGGTGCTTTTACCGGGGCTGTGGATACAGCCCACGTAAAAGGTGCAGTGCCACATGAGAAAGGGGATACCCATTATCTCCCCAGCACACCACAAAAGGTGGTGGAGGTGCTGGTCTCACCTAATAACATGTAAAAGGGATCCAAAGGTCCTTTCTACCCCTGGGAACTGTAGTTCTCACAAGGTTAGCCAGAGAAAGTGAAAGGGGGAGCCCCAAGGGCAACCCAGCAACAATAGGCAGTATGTGCCAAAAAGTAATCAAAGACAATAACATTAAAAAGACACTACGGAGTGTCTTAAAAATGACTCATAAAAAGGGTAAAATACTGTGTGAGTGTGGAAAAAGGTTCCCACTCAGAGGTATAAGGAAAAATAATCCACCAGTAAAGCAAAAAGTTATGGGGTTGACACAGATCAGGGAGATTTATCATTGCTATGAACATCTTACCCAACAGCTTCAAATAGAAACCCTCTACAACACCTGCTTTAGTGAAACATATTGGATTAGCAGGCCTCCCATTTTCCAAGGGGTGTTTTAGCAGAATGGTCAGAACTCTAAGGGAGCCAGCAGATGGCCATCTGATTATGCTTTATCTGTCAAATGCCACTGTTGCCAGAAAAGTTGACACCTGTGCTGTATGTCCACGGAGACCAAGAAACCTATGCCAAGGCCTGGCTCAACTTTCACAAAAGTACACAGCAACTCAAGGTCGAGGTAACTGAAGAGAAGAAGAGGTAATTCTAGGAACCAACCTTTCCCAATCTGGCACATTGGTTTTGCCGAAGAGGAGCAGATCATGGAACCCAAACAAAAATAAAGATTCACTTGATCTCAAGATCAAAGGCAAACTGCTGGACAGGTAAGTCTGTAGGGAACTCGGAGTGAGCAATTGGTTTTAAGGTGTTGGTGGCAACAGTGGGCCAGACATTGTTTATTTTTACATTTATAGCAGCGCACAAAGCCCTGAGGTCTCTATGCACTAGTTACAGAACAAGTGCATTTGCAAAGTCCCCAGTGTTCAGGACCAAGCAAATAGTTAGTGTAAGTAGGGAGAGTGCACAGACTGGTAAAGCCTCACCTCCTGGTACGGGGAGGGAGGGAGGGGCTACATTGGCTGTTGTGCAAATAAGCATAAATAGCATTTGTGAGAATGTAGAGACTGGTAAAGCCTTAACTCGCGGCACGGGGGTGGGTGGATGCTACATTGGGTGTGCAAATAGGCATAAATAGCAGCATTTGTGAGAATGCACAGACCGGGAAAGCTTCACCTCATGGTACGGGGGGGCTACATTGGATGTGCAAATAGGCATAATAGCAGCATTTGTAAGAATGCACAGACCGGTAAAGCCTCCCCTCACCTCATGGTACAGGGGGCTACATCAGGTGTGCAAATAGGCATAAATGGCAGCATTTGTGAGAATGCACAGACCGGTAAAGCCACACCTCACTGTATTTTTTGGGGGGGCAGGGGCTTACATCGGGTGTGCATATAGGCATAAATAGAAGCATTTGTGAGAATTCACAGACCAGTAAAGGCTCACCTCATGATGCTGCGGTGGGGGTGTTACATTGGATGTGCAAATAGGCATAAATAGCATTTGTGGGAATGCGCATATAGGTAAAGCCTCACCTCTTGGTATAGGGGGCTACATCGGGTGTGCAAATATGCATAAATATAAGCATTTGTGTGAATGCACAGACCGGTAAAGCCTCACATTATGGTACCGGGGGCTACATCGGGTGTGCAAATAGGCAAAATCAGAGCAACATTCAAGTAAATGCACAGAGCACTAAGGTGTCTAGGTGCTGGTTACAGTTACAGGTATGTTATCAATTATAGTAATCCACACCAGTCTGCTGTGCCCTAATTGAAGGCATCCTGCTAATGGTTCATGTATAGGATATTTAGACTGCCTACCATGTAATGCTAATGCTGGGGCACGTAGGGTCTCCTGGTCTACCTTACCCTACCATGGATAATTGGCAGGGGCTCGTCCATTGAAAGGATGCTTCCAGAATGGATGACTCTACAACACCAGTTATTTTTGTATGAAATTATACCAAAAAGGTGCTCTAAGGGATTACCAAGACCCTCATCTCACAAGGGAAATTCTGGGCGGACGGTCAAAACTCCTGGCATGGTAACCTTGGGGTAGCTGGGATTCCAAAATTCGATCTGCAATAATAAAATGATTTCCAAGGTGCTAGAATCTGGGAAAGAAATTCATGGCTGCCAGTCTGCAGAAATATTGAGTTTCGCAGTCAAACATCACACACGAGAACATCTACTTGAGAATACTTCCGTTTCTGAACTGTTGGACTACATAAACCCCCCGTTCAGGGAATAGCCCTGAGTACATGGACACTGGGTGGGCGTGTAATGGATGGTACCTCCACCTCGGCATGTTGGGAGCAAACCCCAATTACCTTATGTACCAAAGATGCCGTTTTACCAAGTGTAATGTGACATGTACAGCAATTAAGACAAGCAAATTATTGGCTTAACACATATGCGGGTATTTCTTCTGTTCCCAGCATATGCAGTGCTCTTTACACAGAGCTATTTCAAACACTAAACCAAGACCTTCTGCCTTTCCATTGCATATTAAACAGCCTCTAGTGCCTGTTCATTTGGTGGCTTATATAACCATATATATTTCCACTTACTGCTGCTTCAAACTGGGTGCTAGCACCTCCCTTCATCTCCTGAAAGACACAGTGCACCTGTGGACCCGGCAGAGATCGTCTTGTGAGAATAGCTCAGAGGCAATGTGCTCACCTGGGAAGCAAGACCATGCCGAGCAACAGAAGTTCGATCCCAGGGTCTGTGCTTGGAAACCTCTGGGAGCACGTTATAAATAACCAATTATATATGATATGACATTTATAACGTGCCTATACATAAGTGTTTCAAGGTGCGACGAGGCAAGGGAGGGGAACCGAGGGAGGATAGACAACGATCCTACTAGGCCAGGTGTCCTTCAAATCGCGCAAGTGCATGCAAGGGGGGAAGGCACAGGGCAGTACATGTGATAAAAGAATAAATAACAAGTCGAGGTACGGCCAGCAGGTGGCAAGTACAAGGGTAAGTGCAGACATCAGTGTAAGTGCTGGTAGTGGGACTGTAGGGATGCAGAAAACAGTCCCCAAGAGAGGGGGGTGCCAGGACGGCAGTGCTGGTGTGTGACTGGAGGAGGAGGGGACCTTGGCCTGGGATCATAGGGTGGCCGGGTAATCAGTCCAGTTTAAGTTTCAGCCAGGATGTCAACAGGGGAGAGGAGGAGAGAAAGCAGAACCAAAGTGATGTTTTGAGGTGTTTCCGGAGATGGTTCTCCTCAAGTTTCAGGGAGGCTGTTCCAGAGGGAGGCCCCAGCCGAAGAAAGAGATCTACCACCAACTCATTGCTTGGAGAAGCGACTGACCCTGAGGGAGTTGGAGGTGGATAATGCAGAGGGTTTTCAACTTAATCCTCGCACCTCCTGGGAGCCAGTGCAGAGATTTCAATCCTGGAAAGATGCGATCCCTGGGCTTGAGGCCAAGGACCAGTCTCACAGTCCTGTTCTGAATGAGTTGCAGGGGCAGAGAGTAGTAGCAGGCAGATTTAGAAAGATGCTGTTGCAGTAGTCGGGCCTAGAAAGAACCAGAGCTCTGGAGACCATGAGCTTCTGGGGGAAGGAGAGGAAAGGAAGAATACCTCTGAGGAGGTGCAGCTGGTAGTGTGATTTCTTAGAGACCTCAGAGATGTGAGGAGAGAAGGAGAGTGTGGAGTCGAAGATGACCCCAAGGTTTTCAGCCTCACAGGTGGAAGCAGGGACAGGGCCAAGAAAGGCCAGCCAGAGAGTGGCAGGAAAGGAGGGAGCGGGTGTGCCAATGAGGAGAATCTCACTCTTACCGGCATTAACATGAAAATTAGCTGAGTGTCATCCACATAGCATTGGAAGTTGGGGCAGAGCAAGGTATTGCGGTGGGCAAGAAGTCAGAGTGTCCCTTTGCTGGTGACATCTTGTAGCAACTAAGTGGTTGCCGTAGTTTACTGCAAACAAAATGGTAATGACTCTGCGCACCGGGATGCCGTCGAAAGAAGCCATCACCGTGTGTGCGCGTGAAGCCATTTGGACGCCTAAAATGTCTTCACGAACTATCAATCTCATGTGAGTCAGTAAATCCGCCTCTAGCATAAGAGCTTGTTCGGCAATGGCCGACATTGGAAAATTCTGTGCTCTAGGGGGTAAAGGCGGAAGGAGCCATGAAAATGTTCAAAACCCAAGTCTTAATGGTCCTTTAAATAATCATGATCTAGCTTGCAAAGATACTCAGGGGAGCAACGTGGGCACTCAATCCTCCCTCCATGATTCGTTAATTGCTGCAGGAGTCCTTAATGTAATTGACAAACAAGAACTGGGGGGTTGGGGGGGAGTTGAACCACAAAATGAAGTGATAGAAATCCTCCATAGCATACAAACTACTGCCGGACATAGTAACGAGGAAACAGAGCCGAATGCCCTGCCAGTCATAGTGATAGCGACACTGTTTGTTGAGGTGAGAATGGTAAATACTCATAATAGAACCATGGTTAGTTCACCTGAGGCAAAAAAGACAAGCAGTTCCAAGCAGGACGACAGTGAAGACAGACAAGATTTATATCAATCACCTATGATGTTTTCCCCGACGGCTAATGCATCTTCTGTAATGTCCTCTTCTTTTGCTCAACCGACCCCTCGGCGGAATCATTCTGATCCAAATGAAAAAACACAAGCAATACCGGGAAATTTTGTAATAGGTCTAGAAACATCATTACAAACTATGAATGCAGCCTTGTTCTCACTTACACGTCTATATGACACACTAGACATCAAAATAAATGATCAACATTCTTTATTAATAAAATTGTTACATAGAAATAAAGCCAATGAATCACATTGTGTATGCTGTGAGAAACAAACTAGCAGACATAATAGCCTAGCTGTAAATTCAGAACCAAGAGTTGAAGAAATAAAATCACAGGATGACAAAATTTTACTAATTGATTGCACACAAAATCAACAGACTGCTTTACAACTGGGGGTGAAAAAAAGAGGAAGTCTAACAGAACTTGTTAAGAAAACCATTACCATTGACCCCCCCCCCCCCCCATAATGATAAGTGTCTGGAAAGCACTTCCATAAGTACCAACCAAGATAAAAATGAGGAGTGCAAACCAGGGCAATCATGCACTAAAAAAAAGAAAGCCAAGTCTAAGAACTTGGAAATGTCCAGTAAGCAACCGCAGGTACAGATGAAAAACAGTGTGGCTCTAACTGCTTTTGGGGTATCAGAGAATAGTAATGCCCTAACGTACATCATCTTTGATACGAAAAAGAAAGAAATAAACACTATTGCCAAAACAGCAACAACAAAATCAAAACTTTTTCCAACTGTTGCAAATTCTAAAATTACAGGCACAAGGCAGTTTATCCGTACCCTAACGCTACCCAAAACAGCTGCTGCTGTAGCTCGCACGGCCATCGCTAATAAATATCGAAATGTGATATTACAAAAAGCGAGTCAAGGTCGACTGACACAAAATACGCCTGCAGAATATGAGCCCTTAGACAATTTAATCCTTTTGGCAAAACAGCAAAGGGAAGTTGCTAAAGGTAATACTGTAAAGGAACAAGTTAGAATGGTTGGTAATAGTGAACCAGATGTCACAGCAAGCACATTACCGGATAAGCTAAATGGTCATTCTAAGAATACTGAGAGATTGCCAATGAGGGAGAATTCAGAACAAACTGGTGAGGGGGAGGAATGTTATGACTAAGCAAAGCAGTATCAGGAAAAACCCATTTTAATGAGTGAATGGAAAACGGAAATAGAGCAATCTTTAAAAAGAATTATTGCTCAGGCGAACACGCAAGAGAATCAAATAGGAAATGCCACGAGTGGTGGAGCACAAACACCTTTGATCAACACCACAAGACAATTTAATAGTTTGTCACATGCCAAAGTAAGCTATGCAACCAAAGCGGGGTTCCGTACTCCATTGAGAGATTCTAATACAAACTGTTTAATGATGCAGTGTCGCCCTCATCCCTTTCGCAGTTTTGATCTGAATAGACAATCCGTGATGAATATATTTGCAGAGGTTGTAGCTCTTGAAGGGATATGTTCGAGTGACATAGACCAGATAGAATTCCCTCATAAAAATGACTTGTCTATGATAAAGTTATGGATGAAATCAAGCTTTGTCAAAAATGCTGTGTGGGAGGCGATAGATGACCTGTATGAACTGGGTTTTATTTTATTAAATCCAGCTCTTTTTGATCAACAGCCCCCTAACCTGAGAAATCAGTATGTTCCTAAACCAAATGTGTACTACAAAGGTCAAAATCGTAACTCACAGACAAATGTGGCAAGATTGGATGGACAAATGTTGGATACTAGAGAAATGAGACTGAATAAAAACTAACTAGTCCAAAATCAGAAGCCTCTCTCTCTAGCCTCCTGGAATACAAGAGTCTTTAAACATCTTACTAAATCTAAAGTATTAAAACTAACAATACTGGACCCGATTTGTAGTCATGTAATTATCACTGGAGATTTGAACTTAACATGTTTACCCCAAGTGGGGAACCCTCTGACTCCGATAGCTAAAAGATGGAATGCTTTTATGGTTGAACGTCCGTTCCTAATGTTAAATGGAGCAAGAAAAGATGATATGCCACCCCAGAGTACATGGCATAGACGTTCACATACAGCAACAATTGATTAAACTTTCTTTGACAAAGATCTGTTTAATCACATAACTGAATTCCAAATTATAGCTCAGGAAATGAGTGACCATGATATTCAATCTACAAAATGATCCTGGTTTACAGAAAATAAAACATATGATTCATCCCTAGCTCACAATTTAACGACAAACTCTGTGCAAAATAGGTTCCATTGGACTCCTTTAGCTCTACTAATTTTAAGTGAAAATTTGAATCGATTACCGAATGGAGATGCACACTATGGCTCCAATATCTTCTTAGAACTTTGCACACATTTGACCATGAGGTGGCCCTCTATAAAACTCAATGTAGAGCTGATAGAAGAAAAATCATAAAGAGAAACCCTCCTGATTGCCTGCGCCAATTGAATACTCTAAAATGTAAACATAAAAACTGGATAAGAACAAGAAAGGCCCTAATGTATCAACGAGACGCAGAGGTCATGCTGAGGAGTTTTTAAGAGATGAATTCAGCAAAAATATGGTCGCACTTAAAATATGCTCAAAGTAAAATTCAAATGGTGAATCAAATGAATCTGATTCCCCAAGAAGTGTGGGCTGTTTTCTACAAATCCTTGTATGCTGACACATTGACTACTAGGCGTCAGGACACTGATGAGTGGAGTAAAATGGAGAACCTTGTCTTTGACATTGATGACATCCTACTATTTATCTCAAAACTGTCTACATCTCGCGCTCCGGGCCCCGATGCACTTTCCAATTTTATGATAAAAAAAAATCCCACTGCATGGGCACAAATTCTAGCTACCATTTTCAATCAAATTGTGTTAATGCGGTGTATCCCTGACTCCTGGAGGAAATCCATCACCATACCCATTCATAAGAAGGGGGATAATCAAAACCCTAGGAATTATAGACCTATATCTCTTTTGGACATACCAAGTAAAATATTTGCGCGACTATTATTAAAAGATATTAACAAATGATTGAATGGCGCAGGAATCAGAGACCCAAATCAAACTGGCTTTATGCCAGGGATGTGGACAGCAGTTAATCTTCACATATTGAAAGTTGTAAAGAAACAAGAACATCAGAAAGGCCAGGTAGTTTACATGGCCTTTATTGACTTCCAGGCCGCCTTCGAATCAGTGTGCAGGAAACTTCTAATCAA